>NW_003020058.1:899215-1255791 GCF_000006335.3 Candida tropicalis MYA-3404 | reverse complement strand
GCCGGTGAATCTAGCGCTGCCGAATCCTCTGCTGCCGCATCTTCTGCCGCTGAATCTAGTGCTAGCGAATCATCTGCTGTCGAATCCAGTGCCGCTGGATCTACTGTTTCCGAATCCTCTGCTGCCGAATCCAGTGCTGCTGTATCTTCCGCCGCTGAATCTAGTGCTCCTCTTTCTTCCGCCGCTGAATCTAGTGCTGCCGAATCCTCTGCTGCCGAATCATCTGCTGCCGAATCATCTGCCGCCGAATCTAGCGCTGTCGAATCATCTGCTGCTGTATCTTCCACTGCTGAATCCTCTGTTGCCCAATCGAGTACTGCTGAATCATCTTCTGCTGAATCTTCTTCTGCAGATTCATCCTGCTGATGAATGGCTTGCGGCTGAATCAATTGCAGCAGAATCTTCTGGGCCTGAATCATCTGCTGCTGGATCTACTGCTGCTGAATCCTCTGCTGCTGTATCTTCCGCTGCTGAATCATCTGCCTGCTGAATCCTCTGCTGCTGTATCTTTCCGCTGCTGAATCATCTGCCGCTGAATCTAGCGCTGCTGTATCTTCCGCTGCTGAATCATCTGCCGCTGAATCCTCTGCTGCTGTATCTTCCGCTGCTGAATCATCTGCCGCTGAATCTAGCGCTGCTGTATCTTCTGCTGCCGAATCCAGTGCTGCTGAATCTAGCGCTGCTGTATCTTCTGTAGCTGAATCCTCTGCTGCCGAATCCAGGGCCGCCGAATCCTCTGCTGCCGAATCTTCTGCCGCTGAATCTAGTGCTAGCGAATCATCTGCTGTCGAATCCAGTGCCGCTGGATCTACTGTTTCCGAATCCTCTGCTGCCGAATCCAGTGCTGCTGTATCTTCTGCTGCCGAATCCAGTGCTGCTGAATCTAGCGCTGCTGTATCTTCTGTAGCTGAATCCTCTGCTGCCGAATCCAGGGCCGCCGAATCCTCTGCTGCTGAATCTTCTGCCGCTGAATCTAGTGCTAGCGAATCATCTGCCGGTGAATCTAGCGCTGCCGAATCATCTGCTGCTGAATCTAGCGCTGCCGAATCCAGTGCTGCCGAATCATCTGCTGCTGTATCTAGCGCTGCTGAATCCTCTGCTGCTGTATCTTCTGCTGCTGTATCTTCTTCTGCTGAATCCAGTGCTGCTGAATCTTCTGCCGCTGAATCCAGTGCTGCTGAATCCAGTGCTGCCGAATCCAGCGCTGCTGAATCCAGCGCTGCTGAATCCAGTGCTGCTGAATCCTCTGCTGCTGTATCTTCTGCTGCTGAATCCAGTGCTGCTGAATCCTCTGCTGCTGAATCCTCTGCTGCTGTATCTTCTGCTGCTGAATCTAGCGCTGCTGTATCTTCTGTAGCTGAATCGTCTGCTGCTGTATCTTCTGCTGCTGAATCTAGCGCTGCCGAATCCTCTGCCGCTGAATCCTCTGCTGCTGAATCGTCTGCTGCTGTATCTTCTGCTTCTGAATCTAGCGCTGCTGAATCCTCTGCTGCTGAATCCAGTGCTGTTGTTTCTTCCGCTGCTGAATCGAGTGCTGCCGAATCTAGTGCTGCCGAATCACCTGCTGTTTCAAGTGAGACAAGTTCATCAGAAGGAACTATTAGCGTTGAAACACCTACCTCTAGCGCAGATAATGCAGTAGAAACAGGTGAAAGTGGTGAAAGTGGTGAAGATGGTGAAAGTGGTGAAGGTGGAGAAGGTGGAGATGAAGATGGAGAAGATGGAGAAGGTGGAGATGAAGATGGAGAAGGTGGAGATGAAGATGGAGAAGGTGGAGATGAAGATGGAGAAGTAGTTCCAATATCCTAGTGAAGTTTGATAAGAGATTCTACATAGGACCAATATAGAATTTATTGTTTTGACGATAAATTGATATATCTTGAAATGTTTATAATTTCGGTGATTATGTTGTACATTGTATGTTCAATTTTTAGTCATGTCCCACAATGCATTTGAAATAACAAAGGCAAGTCATGAACGGTCTTTTAGAATCGATGATTTATGTCTCTTGCCGTTTAAACAATAACCCATTTATACATGCTAAAATTTATTTACGTCAAACTGATTTTTAGAATGAAATGTCATATTCAAACAATATTCAAAATATACTACAAAAAGTTAGTTTGAAATAAACAAAAAGGCAACGATTTAATTAAAAATATAAAAGTATTACTTAAACATATATGAAAAAGGGATATTCTTTAATGTAATTTTACTGTAATATCTAAAGCGTGAACAAGGCTCCACCAATAATGGCAACCAATGCTTTAAGAACTGAAGTGTTGGAATCAGAACTAGTAAAGAAATTGGAAACAGAAGCAGCAGCATTAGTAGCAGTACTTGATTCTCTTGTAGTTGCACTTGCTGTCGAGTTACCAGATCCACTTGTAGTAAGTATATCTTTTCTATCATTATTTGAACCTGAAGTTGAAGCAGCAGCAGCAGTAGTAGTGGTTATTTCATCACCAAAAATATAACTATTTAATTGAGCAAAAAGTCCAGTTTTTTCTAAATCCTTGATAATTGATCCGACAGCACTGGCATATTTACCAAGATATCCCAGGAATTGAGAAGTGTCACCATCTAATAATGATCCAACTAATGAAGCAACTTGTTTTGGATTACTCAAAGCAATACCAACCAAACTAGTGAGATTTAAACCACCAGTACTAATTTGAACACTTGAAGAGGATAAAATATTTTTAATCAAATATCCAGTCATGTTGAGATATGATTCAGTAGAAAGGAATCTTTGAATAGTGTAAACAGCAACACCGGTGTCATTCAAAGCATTCAAGAAGTCAGCAGTAACACTAGCAACCAATGGAGAAGAAAGAATAGTTCCAATAGCATTATTAGCAAATGCAAGTAAAGATCCACTATTGTCATCAGCACGTTTACCGAGTAATTCATACAAGTCATCTTCGACGATCATACCATCTCTTTTTTGAAGCATGGCAAACAAATACAATAAAATATCTCTTTGAGACCAGACAACACTGTAAATCAATTCAACCAAGTGAGGTCTAAAGTTGGTATCAAGCAAGATACCATCCAAAATGGAAGTTACCAAACCAGATTGTTCAACAGCAGTAATAAGACCTGTGAGATTAACTTTACTGGACAAAGAACTAGATGACAGAAGTAAACTAGAAACACTAATGCTAATATTTTGATTCTTCAAGAAAGTAGTTGTTAAATTGCTCAATGATTGAATTCTAGTTGGATTATCCGCAACGGCATCCAAGATATCCCAAATAATTCCTGAATTGTTAACCATTAAGATGGCTGCTTCAAGTTGAGCTTCAAGAGCTGAATCACGTTTAATCAATTTCTTGTCTTCTTGGCTTTCTGAATAACTTTTGTAAGCATTGACTACTTCATGATATAATTCTAATGCCTTGCCATCAAAATTTGATTCCACGAAAGTATTAATCTGGGATTCTAAATTGGAATCAAAATCAAAATCACTTCCTTCAACTGGGGAAACTGCTGGTAAACAGTTGACTAATGCCATGAATAAGCATAGGAATGCCACAATTAACTTCATTTTTTTTGTATATCTGTTGTGGCTAGGGATAAAAGAAACTATGAAATTATCTTCCTATAATGATATTCGTCGTAGAAATCAATGAAAAATCAACACGTTAAATGAAAATAAAAGAAGAACCCAAAAATAAACGAAATATATAGATATATTTATAAAAAAAAATCTGTAGATATCCTTTGGTTTTTGTTCTTCAAGTTGATGATGAGTATAGTAGAAGAAAGTATAAGAATAAACCAATCAAATAATAGAACCAAACCAAAACTAAAATTGAAAATAAAAAAAATAGAACAAAAAAAAAAAACCTGTTGGATACCTGTGGGTTATATTAATATCAATCACTAAATATAATGAAGTGCAGTTTAATCGTGCATCATTTTGCTAAAACTAAACTTAGTACCTTTGTAACCACATAAAGTAATTTCTCCAATTCATTATTCTTTTTCTTTACCTCCGATGATATAAGGTTTGATGAGCTTTTTATTTTTGTTAGAGACATCCTTCAAATAGTGTAATACAAAATGTACATGATTCTCCTTAATTCTATTGTTTAATTGGTAGTGCTGAGATCCATTCTGTCAAAAAAGCTTTTGGTTTCCTAATTTGGTGATTTTTATTTTTCGTTTTGGTAGAAAAAATTTTCTTAGTGATTTACACTGCACGACGACACACGACACACGACATTTGCGACACAGAACTGGTTTTGTAAATTGTTGTGCTGTACGAAAATGAAATTGTTGAGTAAATCACTGTGACTCAGTTGTTGCTACTAATAGACACGAGATGAGCTTATGTGAATGAAACAAGAATACTACTCGTAACAACACTATCGATTTAATCACTGTCATAAAGAACCCGTTGTATGATCATGGGTGAATCCAACAGCCACGGCAGGACAATAGATAAAAAAAAAAATTTCCACTGGGAAAAAAAAAGTGACAAACGGAAATAGCGACATTTTGGAACAAAGTTTCCTATTTAGGAAAAAAACGATTAGTTTTCTTCTTCGGTATTACACTTTGCTCTTACTCCCTTTACGTCTTCTTCTTCTTGTCCCTGTTGTGATTGTTTATCATCACAGGGACAATTTCCACCAAGATGAATATACATTCATAATTAGGAAATTTTAATATTTAATCTCAACACCTCCACATCGAGTGGAATATTTAATTCCCCCTGTATAATAGTATCATCGTAAAACTCATATAAAAGTTAGAGAATTTAACCAAATTTTTTTTTTTTTTAAACAAAATTCTTTCAAATACTACCAACACAAAGTTATTAAATATTTCTGTTTTTGTTTTATTTTACTTGGTAGTTTTTTTTTTTTTTTCAATAAAAAATTCATTTATATTTATATATCATTCTTTGGTGATCCCTTCGTCTGTTGTTATTTTTTTAAAAAATTATTTATTTCCAATCATCAAACTTTCTACTTTTCATTTTCATTTTTTTTTTCAACTATCCACTGTTTATATTTATACAAGTCAATACGTTTTAGAAGTATTTTGTAAACTATATATCATTTAACAAAAGAAAGAAAGAACAAAGAGATATGAAGTTCCTTGCATTATCAAACATAGTCCCATTAGTGTCATTTTGTTTACCTGCGATTGTTTCAGCCTCATCATCAAATACTGATTACACCAAATATAATTACTTATTGGAAAGTATAAGAGGGTTATCAACAGATTTAGAAAAGAGAGATGAAGCTCAAATTGAACAATTTACTGGACTTTTCCAAGCTGTTGGAGCTTCTGGTCTTATAACAGATGTCATTAGTGATATAACCTCATCTCAAACTAGAATGGATAATTTAGCCAATATCACCGTGGGTTTACTTGGTGCTGTTGAAGGTGGTAATACATCATTTGAAGGTATAACTATTGATTTGAATGTGACCGAAATATTGGATGCTGTTTTGGCTTCTGGATTAATTCAATCAACTGCTACTGGATTATTATTGAATAATACTAATAATGCCATGTTGGCTGATTTTGTTGGTGGAATTTTAGGTGATCCTAACAATGTTTGGATTGGTTGGTTATTGATGGGTTTAGGCGATGGACATGCATTAACTGTTCCATATTTGGCTGATTTAATTGTTAATTCTACTAGCAAAGCAAATACCAATACCACCGCTCAAAGCAAAATTAAAGGAGTTGAAGTCAAACAAGAAGATAATATAATTTTTGAAAGAGAGGATTCTTCTGAAGAAAATGATGAGAACTTGGATGGTGACTTTTTTGTTTCTTTGAATGATTATCTTGATAATGTTCTTAATACCAGAGATGACAGCGATGATGATCAATATGCTGGTTCATTTAATTCATTTGTCGGTAACATTATTAATACCGTTGCTTCTTCATCTTTAATTCAAGGATCTGTAAGTGATATAATTATTGCTTTGAATAATTCTGGTATTGTTGTTCCATTAGTTATGGAAGCTCTTCAAAATCCAAATTTGGGAACTTTGGCTAAAACAGTTGTTGGTAGATTATACAATTCTGGTATGCTTGATAATATTGCCCTTGATCCATATTTCCAATATGCTAAAAAGAAGGGTTATTTAAGTGATGGTTTACAATATATTTTGACTGACCCAACTTACTCTCCAGGTTTGGCTACCTTGTTTAAGAGAATGGATGATGATGGTGCTTACCAAAGATTACAAGACAATATGTATGGAGTCAAGAATTAGTCCTGACTGTTACAGAATACAATGTAATATAGATTTTTTTTTTCTCTCTCCTTTGTTCTACAGATAATACCACGTTAATATTTTTATTTTATTTTATATGATTTCATCCACTTATTCTACTTTTTATTGCCCATGGTGACGCTGATGATGCCGATGATGGTGATAATGATGTCAATCGTTTATGACAATTTCTAATATACAAAATTAACTAATATACAATTACAAATATACAAAGATATAAATAATCCTAGAATTTTAATGAAGACATGATACCGTAACCAAGAGTGATGACACAGAGATAAACAATTATACTTGCTGGGACACCTCTAGTAATAAATGAATTAACTGTGACATAAGGTTTACCCACCTCATCTCGCATACCAATTGCAGTAACATTAGGGAACCCAGAAGTTGGCAAACCCATAGCACCCAGCGCAATTAAAGCAACACCCATAATAAGCATACGTGGATGTGGAGTAGGTAAAGATTCACCAACTTCTTTAACTAATGGAACAATAATAAGAGCAGAAACAGTATGGGAAACAAAAGTAGCAACAACTAAAATCAAAGCACCGAAAATGACCAAAACAACAAAGGCATCATAATCCATGATTTTCTTTTGTAAAGCCAAGGCAATAGTTTTCAATAAACCTGAAGAAGTAACAGCTTTACCTAAAGCGATACCACCCATAGCTAAAAGAACAATAGACCATGGATAATTGTTTAAATCATCAACTTTAAGTAAACCAGTACCATAGAATAAAACAATTGGGATAATAGTAATAATACCAGATTCACCAAAAGTTCCACTGATTTTAGACATAACACACCATAAAAGAATAGTAGCCAAGGTAACAACAAACACGTAAATTTGTTTAACGGTCCATCTATCTTTAATTGGCTTGAATTTTTGCAATTTAACATTTTTAATCTTAAAAGTAGTAATCAATTCAACCCAAATCAAAATGACAGAAATAATAGAAACTGGTAATGCAACAGCAAACCAATTACCCCAACCTGGATTTGGATCCATAGATTCAATGGCAATAACGTTTTGTGGAGAAGAAATTGGAGAAGCCATACCAGCAACATCAGATGCTAAAGCAATACCCAAAACTAACATTTGAGCAACTGGAGAGTCCGTTGGAATACTTCTTAAAACTGGTTGAATAAGGGAAAAACATAAAACAGGAGCTGCAACATTAGAAATCCACATGGATAAAAATAATGAAACACACATAATGGCTAAAAGAACATTACGTGGTTTAGTACCAGCCCAAGCCAAAATAAAAGATGAAATAATCTTTGCAATATTATATTTGGATAATGCAGCAGCTAAAGTGAAACCACCAATCAAAATCATAATTGTTGAATTCCACATTGTACTCAAGATATACAGGGAAGCAGCAGCAGCAGCCATTGGTTCATCGGTACCATCTACTTTACAAACTTTACAAGTAACAACTAAAAGTGGAACCAATAAAGCAGTAGTATATAATGGTAAAGCTTCAGATGCCCAAAGCATAGCAGAAGCAACAAGAACAGCTAAACAACGACCTTGAACTGGATCATTAAATGTTTTAACTGCAAGTAAAATAATAAATACAATGACAGTAATGGTAACTTTCAACATTTGGGTAGTAAAGAAAAATTCTGGAAGAGACAAATGATCATAACCAAAGATGGAAATATTCTTTGGGAATTTCATACTTCTCATTTCAATATACATCATGGAGTTTTTAATATGAGCTTCATCACCCATTTTATTATTTTGAACAGCAGAATTGTCCAAATCCAAGTTGTATGATTTCTTTTCCATAGACAACATATCTTTCCAAACAGTATTTCTTTCAAAGACAATATGATCTCTTAAATGTGATTTCAAATCTGTTTTAACATTTTCCAAATCTTGAACAGTAGTACTAGAAGTTAATCTGTTGATTAAAAATGCATAAATCTTGACAATTTCATTAATCTTGTGATCCAATTCTTCAGTTGTTTTAGATTGGAAAACTCTGGAATAGGTTGGCAAGAAATTATTAATGAAATCTTCCTTCATTGAATAACCACAAGTTTTATCAAATTTCTTACAAATTTTTGTAAAACCAATTCTGTTCAATTCAATAAATGACTTCAATTCAGAAAGACTAATGAATAAAGTAATGGCTCTTCTTTTCAAAGTAACTTTCAATTGTTGTTTAACATTAAAATCACTATGATGAAGTAAAACAGAATCTTGACTAGCACCAATTTCTTCTTCATCATCATCTTCAGAATCTTCTTCATTGACGTATACTTCTGGACCTTCTTGTTTTTCTAAATCGTGATAGGATTGAGAAGCAGAACGACTTCTTTGTTTTTGCAATTGTTGATCATAATCATTATCAATATGATTGATGGTATCAAAGACACTACCATTAGTAACTGTTCTTGATAATGTAGATGTAATGTGGTATTGATGATGAGAATCGGTGTAAATAGCATCTGGGTCAGAATAATAAGCTTGAGTGAATCTGAAAACATCATCAATATCAACGTTTTTATTGTGCAAATCTTTTAGTAAATTGTCATAATTTTTGAATATTTCTTTTTCTTTAACATTATAAAAATCATTGATTTTTTCCAATTCAGACAACAATTGCTTACCAAATACCTTCAAAGGATCAAAACTCAAGGATTTAGGATCACTAAATTCATCATCATTATCTTTTTCCAAAATTCTATGAATAACTTTATCAGGACTGTTAGTGTTAGAGGAAGAACCAGTTGAAGAGTTATCAACATCACCAGTAAATGATTTAATTTCTGAATTTTTATCAGAATAATCATCAACACTTGTAACAGTAACTGGTTTCTTTTCTAAATCATCATTATGACTAAATTCCTGTATTTCAATATCACTGTCACTATTATTCTTATTTTTTTTAAATTTGTTGAATATATTCTTAGCTAATCTATGTTTAAGGGCATTACCATCTTTGTTGCTTTCAGAATGGTCTGAAGAAGAACCTTCTTGTGGAATACTAATTGGATTTTTAAGTTTAAAGTTATCAACCAATTCACTGACGGTAGTTTGGTTTGCATTAACAGTGTAGCCTTGATCATCGGTACCATTATTAACGAGTTGATCTTGTTGCAACTTGTAAACGGTTTTCTTCAAAGTAGGATAGTTCAAATAACTGTCCTGCCATTCAGGAACAGCATTAAACTTTAACGAATGGGAGAATTTCATTTAACTTCAAGGTAAGAAAATAAATAAATAAATAAATAAATAAATAGATAAATAAAAGAACGGCTGTGAATCTGAATATGAATCTAAACCAAGAAGAAAGAAAGAAAGAATAAATATATTAAAAAAAAAAAAAATCAATTTCAGAGTTATCCCAAGAGGGTTAAATATCGTGTGACAGTTAACTCTTTATGAATTAGAAATGGATGCCAAAATAAAATTGTTAGGGGGGCATTGAAATATCTCTCCAAGAAAAATAAAAAAAAAAAAAAAGAAATAAAAGTTGCTTAACTATGGGCGAAAACTTTCTTGTCACTCATAACAGTCACAAAACATCACCACCACCACCATCATCATCAACAACGACAACGGCAAGGAGATAATAAGTAATAATAAGAGGAGAGAAGGAAAGCTCAGCAAATGAATTAATTAATTAGCAGTAATCAGGGACCCCACGTGGGTCAATTACTCAGGTATTTATACTGAACAAGATAACGGTGATCACAAAAACGCCCCTGTTACCAGCAGTACCACGAAACAGTTCAGTATGTCCTTCTCTTCTCTCCTCTCCTCTCCTTCCCCCGATGCCAGAGTGAAAATTTTTTCTTTTGTTTCTTTCTTAGTGGGTAATTCTATACGGCAATAATAGACTTGCAGTTTAAGCATTGTTTGCATGCATTACATGCTTTTTGTAAAATGTATGGGTGGATCGTACTTTTGTGGAATGTATACCAGGCTTTCTCCCGATATTTGTTTGAATTCCTTAAAATAACAAGGAGTACAGTCAGCGAACAATTGCAGAAAATTTTAATCATTGCAGAATTTGAAGATAAAAAAAAGGAAAAATAAAAGTAATTAACTACACCTGTCTTCAAATCGTATTCATAAGAGCTATCAAACGTTTATTTAATCAGCTCGTTTCTAAGAGTCTAACCAATGGTTGACCTGTTAAAGTTCTGTATTCAGCGAGAGGAGAGTGCTTGTCTTTTCAAAGATTAGAGTTTCCCATTCTCTTCTTTTCATGATCAATTATTCATAGTAACAATAGTTCATTGTATGGATATACAATTTCTCTATAGTAATCACAAAACATTTGAATTCTTCTTAAAACCCGTCATTGTAACTTACCAGAACAATTCGGAATCCGAGTAATTCCCACATACAGAAATACATCGTGTGACTATTATCCCAATTTCAAGTTAAAATTCAAACACTAAAAAAAAAAAATAATAAAGAAACACAAAGATCTACTCCTTTTTTTTTCTTTCTTTTTTTATGTAATTAATCTATCCAATCACTTGAACTTATTCCACTGCCTCCAACTAACAGTGCATTAATTGTCTCACTTGCGCAACTACTTTCAATTTTTGAATGAAGAGAGATCGTCTCATATACAATCATTAACAGAAATTTCACCTTTGTATTTTTGTACTCTATAAAACCAATTTTGTTTGCTTGACTTAACTCATAGATTACAAAAACCAGATGAATTCTCTCATTTTAGATAACGAAACCCAGTATAAGACTAGATATTCTTCTTTGTTGTCTCACCAAGAATACGATTGCAAAATATGTTCATCAATGGCTGCTAATGGATGTTTCTACATCTTCTTTTTTTAAGATCTTCTTGGCAGGTTGAACCCACTTACAACAATTTCTAGGCATCACCTGTTCCAACTGATCCCTTCCCAAGAAAAAAAAAAAAAAAAGAAAAAAAAGTATCACATGATTCAATTCACGTGATTCAGAATCATGGTGTGTGCAATGATCACAAATGTGGTGTATGCACTACCTTTTTCAGTTTGAGCCATTCCACGTGACCTTGTGACAAAAATCGTGATGTTAACAATTTGGTAACAATCGCTATGAAAAAAAAAAGAAAAATACACCAATTGAACCTCTCCTCACCACATTTATACTTTCTTGACATGTTTATAAACTGAAGCGAAGAAAACAAAACTTATATAACCCATTGTTTCCACTTCTTGTTTCTGCTTTTTTTTTTATTCTTACTTCGAGTATCTTTTGAATAGCCACAACTATATCTGCCACAGTTATTGATAACAAAACTGTATCTCACTACATAGATAATTCATATCATCAATTTCGCATTGTTTTTAAAACACTCATATAATTTTTCACATTTTTCATATTCATTTATCTTCCATTGCATTATCAATAATGATTCCACCACATAGTAATATTCATGAAGGTGAATATGTATCTCATGATAGAAAACCTTTACCTATAAACAGTGTCCCTTCAACTGAGAATCTTATATCAACTCCAAGAGGTCATACCCCAATTCGTCTTAATTCTCCTCATTTAAGTATGGCTGAATTATCAATTCATAACCATAGACACAACAACCATAATAATAATAATAATAATCAACAATTTCATCAAAGTTCTTCTACACTTCATAACGAACAACATAATCAACAACAACCATCACAATCTTCATCACTGATTATACCACATTTTCCAAATTTTTCACCAGAAATGACTCAATCTTCTGAATTCACACGTTCTTCAACTCCTTGTTCATTGGATTTTTCATCAAATGATGGAATTGGAAATGGAACTAACAATAACAATTGTGGAACCAATTCACCATATGTTGAAGAATCTCATATTCCTCAATTAATTCATAAATGGACTCATACTCATTCAATATTATGTTGTGTTGCTTCTCCAATCAATAAATTACTTTATTGTGGTACTCAAGATGGTAAAGTATTAATTTATGATATGGATACTTATAGTTTAACTAAAATTATTCAATGTGGAAGTACTGAACAACCAATTTCAATATTAGCAATGTCATTAAATGAAAAGAATGATTTTTTATTTGTTGCAGGTTCAGATTCATTAATTAAAATTTATGATTTAAAAACTCAAGAATTGCAATGTACTCGTGTTATTTATTCATTAATTGATATTGGAGATATATTTTCAATTCATTGGTGTGAATCAAGTTCAACTATTTATATTGGAGCTCAAAATGCTTCAATTTTATGGTGTCATATATCTTTAGATGAAAAATTGATTGAAAAACATCATCATAATATTGAAAAATTACCTCATTTTAGATATGATAAATTTTTTGATTCAAAAGGTCCTGGTGGATCTCAAAATACTTTACAAACTCAACATGATTTATTAAGAAAAAGTTCAACTAAAAAAACTAAAGTTAAATTATTTGAATGTAAAAATGAAGATATTGTTAGATTTGCTCATAATGGATATATTTATTGTTTGGAAATTGTTCATAATATAAATATTAATAATTCAAATGATAAAGATTTCTTGTTATCTGGAGGTGGTGATGGTTTAGTTAATATTTGGACATTTGGTAACAATACTTTGAAAAAATATGCTAGTTTGGAAAATGATGAATCAGTATTATCCATGAAAGTTCAAGATTCTTTACTTTATGTTGGATTAGGTGATTGTTCAATTAATGTTTGGGATTTAGTAACTTTACAAATGATTAGATCTTTTCAATTTGGAGGTAATTATGATGAAGTTTTAAGTTTAGATGTTTATAATAATTCAATTTTTAAAGCATGTTCATCATCAGGTTTAGTTAAATTATCAACCATGACAAATTCTTCAAATCTTTCCGATGGTATAATGATGAGTGTACCTGAAGAAGATGGAATTATTAATGCTGTTAAAACATTTTCAATTGATTCAAAAACTTTCTTACTTGCTGGTGGTACTAAATCATTATCACTTTGGGATATTTCTGAACCAAATAATTTTAAAGAACAAATCACATCACCGGCAAATTCTTCTTCTTTATCAAATTCAATATCTAAAAAATTAACCAATGATGATTTATTATGTATGTTGAAGAAATATGTTTCTTATAAAACAATCAGCAAGAATCCACAATTATATTTAGAAGAAAGTCGTCATTGTGCACAATTTTTATCTAAATTATTAAATAAATTTGGAGCTTATCAAACTAAATTATTACCTGTTGAAAATGGTAACCCAATAGTTGTTAGTGAATTTAAAGCCAATGCAAATGTTAAAGATACTACCAAGAAAACTAGAATATTGTGGTATGCTCATTATGATGTTGTTGATGCTACTAAAAATGAAGCTATTGATTGGAGTACTGATCCATTTGTATTAACACCAAAAGAAGGTAATCTTTATGCAAGAGGAGTTTCGGATAATAAAGGTCCAACATTAGCAGCAATTTATTCTGTTGCAGAATTATATGAAAAACAAGAATTAAATTGTGATGTTGTATTTGTTATTGAAGGTGAAGAAGAATGTGGATCAGTTGGATTTCAACAAGTTATTAGTGAAAATAAATCATTAATTGGAGAAATTGATTGGATTATGTTGAGTAATTCATATTGGTTAGATGATATTACACCATGTTTAAATTATGGATTAAGAGGAGTTATAAATGCTTCAATTACTATTAAATCGGATAAACCTGATCGTCATTCAGGTGTTGATGGTGGAGTTTCTGGTGAACCAACAATGGATATGATGCATATTTTAAGTAAATTAATGGATCCTGTGAGTAAAAAAATTCAATTACCTGGATTTTATGATAATGTATTACCTTTAGATAAAGATAGTGAAAAACTTTATGATAAAATTGCTGATTATTTAGGAATCGATGCAAAAACATTAATTGTTAAATGGAAAGAACCTTCTTTAACCATTCATAAGATTCAAGTTTCTGGTCCAAATAATAATACCGTTATTCCACAATTAGTTAATGCAACTATATCCATGAGAATAGTACCAAATCAAGATTTAGAAATTATTAAAAAATCACTTATTGATTCATTAATTAAAAATTTCAAAGATTTAAAATCTGATAATCATTTACTGATTGAAATTTTCCATGAAGCTGAACCATGGTTGGGTGATTATCAAAATAAAGTATATTCAATATTATATAATAATATCGTCAAACATTGGGGTCAAGAACCTTTATTTATCAGAGAAGGTGGTACTATCCCTTCAATTAGATTTTTGGAGAAATGTTTTAATGCCCAAGCAGCACAAATCCCATGTGGTCAATCAAGCGATAATGCTCATTTAAAGGATGAAAAATTAAGAGTATTGAATTTATATAAATTAAGATCAATTTTAACTGATAGTTTTAAAGAATTAGGTAATGCCTAAAATAAATAAATATTTATTCATTTATTCATATATATAAAGAACTTTATAGACTTATTAAATAATACAAGCGTTTAATGATTTTTTAGGTTTTCTATTGAAATAACATACTCTTTTTAATGTTTTTTGATTTAGTAATTGATTCATTTGGTATATTATACGATTTTGATGATTTTCACATTCATTAAGATCAAGATCTTCATCTTCATCTTCATATTCATGTAAGTTATGATAATTGTGTAAATCAACATCTTGATCATACCAAATCCATGAATAATGGTGATGTTTGGTACTACTTCCTGAATTAGTTGATGTTGTAGAATGTACCAATGAAATGTTATCATGTTGAGAAGTATTACCACTACTAACATTGTTATATTCCTTTTCATCTCTTTGTTTATTTAGTTTGGACAATATCAGTAGAACATCCATTGCTAAACGTTTATCAGAATATGTCAAATCCATAGTTTTGTAGTGTTTATCTGTTGTAGTCACATTGGTCTTGAAATTTGTCAATATGGTACTATTTGGTTTTGTGGTTTTTGATTCCGTAGATACACAATAATCTTGAGCTTGTTGCAATAAATCATGATTAAAACAATAAACCACATCGAATTTATTGTTATATTTTGTATCAACCATAGATTTATCGATGATTGCAACTTTATTTGATTGAATATGAAAATGCTTTAAAACAATCAAAATGTCATTTAATTCCTTTTGTAAATCATTCAATAAAATAATAGTTCTTCCAGGTTTTAAATAATTCACGAATTTATAAAATACCGTCAATATATCAAATATAAAACATGTATCATGAAGACTAACATTTAAAGGAATGGGTATTAGTGATCTTGTACAAACATTTATATTATCTTGCAACCCGCCATCAATTGATTCACCATATGTTAAATTGCATTTACATGTATTATTATGAGGGTGAATTCCTTCTAGCTTACAAGTAGTAAATGGAAATACCAAAAACATTAAATTTGGAAAGCCGGATATTTTGCCAATGATTCTTTTACCAGGAATAACAGTATTGTTAGTAGTATTAAAATCCAGTAGATAATTCACACCACAAATCTTCACTTTTAGATCAATTCTATCTGATTGTAAAGGAGTGGCTATATCATTAGGTAGTTTAATTTTTTGTACGAATTTATGTTTGTCAGGATTGTATACACGTTTAATTGGTAATTCAGCAGCACTAGAATACCTATGTGTAATTTGAAAATGGTTTACTGTTGTAGCAGCAATTGTGGTAGTCACAGACATGTTATCAACAGAACGAAAGTAATCACCTAGCGTTCACTCTATAAATTAAAAGAAGGATTGGTTGTAAATGGGTTGCCAAACCAAAAATAATATTACTATTAAGAATAAAGCAAAAAAAAAAAAAAAACCCAAAATTGTTTGGTTAGATTATGAATTATTTATATTTTGATTTCTTACAACCAATTGTCTCTGTGTGTGTGTGTGTGTGTAATTTAATGTCGCAAAAAAATTTTTTGTTGGTTGTTTTATTTCTTAATTACGGCACAGAACCAGAATCACAGCTAGGAAAAAATTTAATCTTTGCATTCTTGGTTTCACTAACATGAACTAAAACAGAGTGACTCGGTGTATATTTTTTTTTTTTTGGCTTATCTGGTTGTAATTCATTCTATTATAAAGTTTGATGTCTTCAAACTCATCATCTACCAATTGTACAATAGGATCAACAATATCGTCAACTGAACCGTTTCATTCAATGACGTAGTAAATAAAGAATTCTAGATCTGTAGTTAAAATCAGCGCGGTTGTGTGTATGTGTGTTCATGTGTGTCAGATTCTTTTTTTTTTCTTTGTTTCTTTTTCTTTTTCTTATTCAAGCACATCAATTGAACAGTACAGTTACGTTGACCAAATAAGCGAAGATTGTTACGTACTACAAAGAAATAAAAAAAGGGGGTTGGTGAACAGTTAACAACAAACGACATTTATTCAAGATTATCCCCGTTGTTCCTGGTGATACACTGTTGGTGTATAAACGGTAGAAGAATTAAGAACCACGAAGAATAGCCAAGGAGAGTTGCTCATAGGTTTGACTATCATTCAAGAAAGAAAGAATGGATAATATGTACATTCTTAAATCAAACATTGGTTTGTGTTAATTATATGGTTGAATTAAATTACAGGTATAGTACAAACATTCATTGAACAAAACCCAATTTTCGACACAGGGACCTAACTAGAACTAAAAAATATTAAACGAAAAATTTCTTTTTTCTTTGTCTCTCTCTTTCTCTCTCCCTATTGTTGTTGTTGTTGTTGTTGTCAAATGTCGCGTCTTATTTTTTTTTATTATTTATTTTTGTTTTCGATTTGCCTGTTTTCAGATTTCAGATTTCAGGCACGATCTACTCTTCTTTGTTTTTCCTGTCCTCTTTCCCCCTAATAGGGGGAAATTGATTTTCAGGAGCTCACTTTCTCCACCAATAGGAACATATTCAGTAACCCGCCTCATTCAGAACATTACATTCATTGACTCTTCTTCGTTCAACAGTTCTAGGTTCATTTCAATTCTTTCTATTGCATATCAACATAAAACAAAGCTATGTAACCGTACTTTGTTTTCTTTTTTTTTTTCATTATTCACGAAAGACGTGAAACAACTTGAGTCTTTTTTGAATTTAATGTCATAAATTGATTTTCGAATCATCAAAATATCATGTTCCAGACTTACAATTAGCTCAAAGAGGTTAAATTGGATATTATCATACACCATTGGTAGATCATATATTAGACGATGAATATCAAACAATTGAAGAACTATAAACTAAAACAAACATGATAATTTTTACTTTTTGTTTTCCCGCCTTAAGAATTCAATTATTTCGGAAGATAATTGCATTACTCTCATCCCGAAAGCCATAATATTACATGATAAAAGAAATATATATATAAAAAAATCCAATGTCATAAAATTCAATCAATAGTGTATGAAGTGAATATGACCATTATCATCATCATCTATATCAAACTCATCAATATCATCGTTGGACCCCATGATATCTCTTTATTATGTTTTATTGTGTTCTTATTACCTTAGTTGTTCCTAACAACCAAACACAAATATTTCAATACATCATTGTATCGAATATGTATATATAAAACAAAGACCCTGATTCTTCTTTTTTAACTTTTGTATATCTTTTTTTTTTTGTTCTTTTTTGTGTACACAAAGATTCGTAATACACATAATTTATAATTATTATTTTTGAAAACAAGCAAATGAAAAATGTCGTGCGTTATTAATTGAAACAATAAATTTCACTCAATTAAGAAATCTTCATAAATCATAATCAATAATTTAAACCTAAATCAAATCTAGATCAATTTAATTTGACATCTTATGAAGATCAAGAATGTTTCAAAAATTTAAACGAAATTAAAAATCAAATACTTTTTATATATATTTGCAACTACTGGGTGATAGTGGATTACTGGACTTGACCTGATAAAAAAAAAGTCTATGTGTAATTCAATTTAATTATACTTTTTTCTTGTTTCATAAAACCCTTAATTATATTCACAGACACATCTCTTGGTACTTCTTTACTACCATCACGTGTGTCAAACACACACACACACACACACACACACACACACACACACACACAAACATTACATACGCTGTACACGTGTGATTGGTCGTATATGTGATTATTGCTACTGATTATGATTAACGTCATATCACTTCGTTGAAGAGAGTAAATACTAGGTGCTGATAATTTCGGTGAATACCGAAGGTATTGAAATACAATCATAACATGGTGGCTTTTACAAGACACAATTTCATTATTTTAGTGCTTGTGTCTTATCAATTTATTGCAAACCCTTAAACTTTGAAATCAAATTCAAATTTACATACGTACATTCCTTTATAAAAAAAATTTTACAACTATTAGTGCGGATATGGAAGATTTCTCCTTTAAAAAAAATTCCTCTTTAATTATTATTTATTTTTATGTATTTCTCTTTAAGTCATTTCATCATCATTTCTTTGTTTCTTTAGATGCTTTTTTCTTTCGTTCTTCTTCATCAATAAGTGATAATCTCATGGCTTCTTCAATCATTCTTTGCTCAACTGCAGCATAACCATTGCTATTTGATCCAGTGGTGCTCGATCTTGCCCTTGATGAATTCGAATCGTTTCTTCTTCTACCATTTCCACTAGCACCACCACCACGGCTACTAGCACCTCCCTCTTCATCAAGTAACAAATTAGATGCATGAATTGCACTAGCAGTAGCCGCCTTTCTAGCTAATTTGCTTCGTGCCGAATTCAATTTGGCTTCCCAGTCTGGTCGTATCTTATCAATTGTAATAACCCCGGCTGCATTTGCAGCCAATGAACCTCGTCTTTTCATAGTCTTCTTACGTGGAGATGACATAACTGGAGGTGGAGTTGGAGAACCAATAATTTGCTGTTTGGGTGTGCCAACCGTTGCTTCTTCTGATTCATCATCTGTACAAACTTCCATGATAGCTGCACTGGTCTTGTAATCTCCTGGTTTGGTGCCATTAATGCCTGTATGTATATCTTTAGGTGGATCATATGTAACCCCAAAATCTGGGGAAGCACAATATGGACAATTGGCTGGCTCAGAAATTAATGTGTGAGGTAGTTCATTGGCATCCGAATTTGAGTTGTCATCATGAGGAGGATGTGGATCCAATCGTTTAATTTGTACAAAACATTCAGAACAAATTGGTTGCAAACAACATCGAGAAACATTTAAATGTCTAGGGTAATACAAGAAACAGATAGGACATTCACTAGCATCACGGTATAATCTTAATAACAAATCTCTACTTGGACAGTCCTTATTTGTATGACTTTGTTTCTCTTCAAGAAATCTTTGCTCTTCTTCCTTTTGTAAATCCTTAACTTTAGCAATTAATGTCTTTAATTTGGCTTTTTCCTCTTGACGTTTATAATAGTTGGACGATTTGTGGATTTTATGATTGTCAATATCATCAAGTTCTTCTTCATTATCAAATCCAGGTTCTAATGCGTGTAACGGAGATTGATTCAACAATATACACAATTCATCATCAGTCCAACTTTCATCAAAATCTTGCAACGGAGTGAAAAATGGAGACAATTGGCGATTAATTATTAATTTACGAACAATGTCACAATCATAATCAAGATTTGACTTGTAAGTACCATAAGGGGCCAAATATCCTCCATCAACATTTTCATCAAATTTAACAATGAGTTGCATGTAATGAAGTTGTTGAGCACGGTCTTTTTCTTCTTGTTTCTTTAATTTTCTTAAATCACTTGACCCAGATCGATGATGTGATGAAACGACTCCGTATAGAGCCGAAGTAGTATTTCTTCGTTTTGACGTTGTAGATGACGATGTTGTTGGTGTATTGGACGATGAATTCAAATAATCAGAAACTGAGGAAGAAGATCTACTTCTTGCTTCTTTTGTAGGAACATTACCCATGATAAACTATATAACTAACAATGATTCCAACGGGGGTGTATTCAAGTTGATGAATTAGTAATGAATCAATCAATAAAACCAAAAAAAAAAAGTTCCTTAAAAAATAAAACTAAAAGATTAAGAAATAAGACTAAATCAGGATAGACAACCAAAAGAAAAAAAAAAGGGGGAGAAATTTTAATATATATACTTTGAAGGCTGTACTAATGATAAGTTCTCGAAATGCATGGAACCCAAAATTAATTGGTTAAATGATAAATAGATGTTGATGATGATAAAGAAAACCAACAAGAAGTATGTGTAATGAAAATATGTTGATAAATCCAACTGGACAATAGATTTCAAAAGGAAAAAGATTGTTGTAAAAAAAAAAAAAAAAAATAAGAGTAATCTTTAAAGCATGGAATTACAAAAAGGGAACTGGAGAGGAACAGAGAGAGAGAACTTTTTTGTTCCCTTTTTTTTTTTCGTTGATTCAATCACCCGCTCAAACAACCAATATAAAAAGTGTATATATCTTGCGTGTGTGCGTGTGTGTGTGTGCCTGTATGTTTGTGGGTGTCTCTGTGCTAGTGTAGAATAAGTTGCTCTTTTCTTTTCTTTTATTCTTGTTTTACTATGTTGAATCAAGTGCTGAAAGTTTGTCGGCTGTGTGTAAACTTTTATTATCGTTCCCTGATTCAAAGCTTATTATTTACAAAAGAAAGATAAAACCTTGTTAAAGAGTAGTTCAGATAAGTCATGGGATTAAATCAATGTTTGCTTACAATTATGTATCAACTAATAAGTAATCAACTGTGACTCTATTGGCTCCTATTTCTCACTCACTCTCTCACTCATTCACTCACACCCATCATTTAGCAATTACTACTTTATTACCAAAAAAAAAGTAGGCATCCAACGTGATATTTGCTGCACAAATATTCTTAAGGAAACTTAAATATGTGCAATCCCTCCTAATTCCCATTCACCCTCGGATCCGAAAAACAAAATCAATTCAAAAAGATTAAAATTAAAATGAACCGCCCATAGAGAAAGTCTACATATGTAAATGAGGGTATCAGTTAGTGTAATCTCGGTAAAGTAGGAATAAGGTCATTTACTCTCGTTTTGGTCAATTTAATATGAACTTTTCTATCATCAACGTCTCATGTTGTTCTTTGTAACCTTTGGTTTTGGCTTTGGTTTTGGTTTGATATTTTTTCTATATTCAAAATCATGAGGCATTTTCTTTTACTAACAATCACCTCACACACACACACACACACACACACAAATCCGGCTATTACGAATAAATTGAGATTTTTCACCAACATCACGGTTTTTCCGTTAAGTTTAATTTAATTTCCCATTACTTCCTGTTTTGAGTGATTTTTATTTTTATTTTGCAATTCAAAACGCACCCTTTTGTATACTTATATTCTTGAAAACGACGAGATATATCTTTTAGTCGTTTGATGTTCTCTACAGAATGATAAAAAAAGAACATAATATAAATAACTAAGGGTATTATTATTACTATTATTATCGCTAAATATAATTACTATTTCTATTAATACATTCTAATTAATTTATTAATAATTAATATTATGGTTCTCGTGTGAGCCCTACTCCAAGCCCGACACCAATCATTCCTAATACAATTAAAATCCAAATTAACCCTAATACAAAACTAATGATTTTCTGTTTCTTGTTGAATTTTCTATATTTTTTATCGGCATATCTTAATCCTGTGAAGCTTCCATCTAATACTCCAGCAGGAACTAAAAAGAATAATGGCGGAATAAGTATTCCAAGAATCATTAAAAACCACCAGTTTAACCATGGATATTCTACCAACTCACTATCTTGACTCTCAATATCTCCAGTTGGTGTAGGCAATTGAATAAGCTCCTTCTCATCAAAGGTGTTTAATTGATTATTACCATTGGTTTGACTATTGGTTGGACTTCTATTATTATTGTTACCAATGGCAACCAAAGTTGGTCTATTTTTCAAATTGACGGAATCTCCAATGTTTTTAAAATGCTTGTTTACAATATTTCTAATTGAATTATCTGAACTTCCACTAGATCTAGTTTCTTGTTTAACAGCAGCAGAAGTACCAGCAACAGTAGCTACAGCAGCTGCAGAACCAGTCCCAAGGACGGCTGAGCCACCAGAACTTGCATTGGTGGAACCACTCGTGTTTACACCAGTTCCCAGTGATCCGTCAGAATTCTCATCGTCAATATATTGAGCATGGCTCTGGTTTTGATTCTGACTATTTCTATCTTGAACTTTAAACAACATAACAGGTAAGTCACTGGTTGAATCCAAACCCGCAGTCATGTTTTCCCCAACAAGGGTAAGATCTCTTGCATCAGAGCTTTCTTTATCGCTAATTGGAATCTCAATAGAACGTGGGGCAGACGCTCTAATTATATCATCGTCCTCTAATGAATCTGGGGACACTAATTGTGCATACGGACTTGGCTTAACCAGCGGTGGAGACTGGATTGGGGGTGGAACTCGCAGATCTCTAATATTGAATTGATACACTACAGGAGAACCTTGAGATTGTGAACTTCTTTTGGATTCAGTATCCTGTTGTTGTTTATGTTTCTCTTCTTGTTGTTGTTCATGCAGTTGTGATGTGTTTTGTTGTGCAGATGACCGATCCTCACTGTTACCACTATTATCTTGACTTTTAGAATAATCATAAGATTGCTCCAAATTTTGTAATAATTCGCCTGATGACATTGAAGAATGTGCTAAACTTCTATGGCGCATTTCTTTGATCATAGTCTCATTAAACATACCTGTAGAAGTTAGATCACCACCAGTTGTTGTAGTTCTAGTCTTATCACTATCATCAGCAAAATGTTGCTGCTCTTGTAACCTTGATTGTAACTGCTTGGTAGGTGTCAGTTGTTGCGACAGTGTAGGTCTCCTACTGGATTGAATACTACTACCTGATGATGATCTTGGCAACAGACCAGCTATTGCAGCAGGAACTTCATATGAAATACTACTATTATTGTTACTAACCGAATTTGTCTTCCCACTCGATGGTGAACTATCACTATCTCTTGTTACACGTGGTGTTTGGGATGGTGTAATGGTTGGTTCAGGATATTTGGCCTCAAAATCACTTTCATCACTAAATGCAATCGATGCTCTTAAAGAAGATCTATTTGCTGGGTTTGATCCAGCACTAGCTGTTCCACTAGCAACGGCTGCGACTGCTGCTGCTTCAGCAAAAGTAGTTGATGTACTGATATGTTTTGATGATGTCAAAGGTTGTTGCTTTATTGGTTCAATCTTGTCGTTATAAATTCTAAACCTAAGTGAATTGGCACTACTGGCAGTACTACTTCGATTCTCGTTATATTGTCCTGGAGTAACGCCAGCTCCACTGGCACCACTACTACTATCATTGGATGCTCTTGATAATCTATTCAAAACAGTAGGTGAATCATCACTAACTACTTCTTGAATTCCACTTCCCGGAGTGCTAGCTTCTCGTTCTTCGTCTTCTACTCTTTCCACTGTGGTTGCACTTGAAGGTTCATTAGGAATGTTAGGATCAATGACTTCAATATGTTTTCTAGTGTCACCAAGATGTTGTTGTGCCAAATGGGTATCAATGTATTGTTGTTGTGCAGCACTTCTATTAATCCCTCCCTTTGCTGTTTTTAAAGTAGCAGACCCTGAACTTCTGACGGATCCATGTCTCATAATTTCTGCCTTCAATTCTTCATTCTCTTCTGCTGAAAAGATCCTACTGGTAGGTCTTGACTTTGTTTTAATTGAGCTATCATCAAATTCTTCTTTAAACACAAATTGTTTACTTTCTCTTTCATGTGTTCCTGTTCCAGACTGTCGGTAGTTATATTCTTGTAGAAGAGAATTTATGGAGTCAGCACGTTCTGCTTCTTCATCATCTTCAACTTTATCTTTTTGATTATGATTTACAGTTTTGTGTTCTCCGCTAGTGTCGGATGCTTCAGACTCAGTATCTGCAAAATCCTCAATTGTAGTTCGACGCTGTTGTCCCAATACTATTGGTGTCTCGTATGCTTGTTGGTGTTGTGAGGTTAATGTTGGTGGTAGGTTTGAAGTACTTCCTGTCGTTGTATCTGATACTCCTGAAGATCTGGATCTCATAAACATTGGTCGTAAACTAAAATTCAGTAATCTTGGGGATTTGGTCGGTGTGAGTTCTATGCTGCCAATTGAGGCTTTCTTACTACGATCTGGAACGGAGGAAGACAAAGGAGGGATATCTTCTGCATGTAGTTGTTGTTGAGATGAAGAACCCTCTAGTTCTGGATGTTCGGTAATACTATCAATTGAATAAGACGATAGTCTGTTTTTGAAAAAGAAACTTTTTAGTGATTTTGATGGGGAAGTGAAATCTGTTGATTCAGAACCTGAAGATTTAAGTTGTGAAGATCCTTCATCAAAGGTTTGGCGGGATGATGATGATGATGGTTGTTGCTGTTGTTGTCTCGTGTCCTGTCGGTGCGTTTGGACGTTTACTGAGCTGTGTTTCGGATCTTCCTCTTCTGCATCTACTCCTCCGTAAGGTTTACTCATTGCTGTGGATGGTTTTTCTTTGTTATTGAGTGTAGTAAACTAGTGAAAGAATTTTAACAATGTTCTTCTTTAATGCTCCAAAGGAGTTTTATGAATGATGATATGATATGATGTAGAAATAATGCAAAACGACGACCAAAAAAAATTATGAAAATGATGTAAACACGCTAAAGACGAAAAAAAAAAAAATTTGAAATATTAACGAATGAATAATAGTTGGTGTGTGTGTATATGAATGTGTTAAGGAGTGTGAATTTGGATATACACTTGGTTCGAACAACAGTTGAACTCCTTTTCTTTTAGATATTAATGAAATGAATTATAAAGAAAAAGGTTTCCCAAATGAGATCTACAAATTTTTTTTTCTAAATGAATTGAATTGAAATGAAATGGATTGAAATGAAATGGGTTTTTGTTTTATTTTTTCTTTTCTTTTCTTTTCTTTTGGCTGCCGTTCTGAATTTTAAATTTAATTTAATTTAATTTTACTGAATCAAAAAAAAAAATCTCACTCTCTTTCTTTATTTCTTTCTGCCTGTCCTTGTCTTTGTCTCTATTTCTCTTGCTCTCTCAGTGTGTGATTTTGTAAAAACTTGGAATTCTGTTTACAATTCTCCTTTTTACTATTATAATTTTTATCTTTTGGAGGGAGGCTGTCAAGTGAATCGTCGCCAAATCACTGAATTGTGCGTCGTCATTTTTGTGTGGTGCAGTTTAGCTATTTTCACATTTAATGCGATGGCTCATCAACCTCGTCGTCTTTTGCCTACTTGCTCTACTTTGATGTTCTCTCTCTGTGTGTTTCTCGTTGTCCTCCCCCCCCCACTATTCAACAAAGTGTATATTTATCCTTCGTCTAATTTTAATAAAAATGAATTCATCCACACTTTATCTTATCCCGGGTTTTAATTTCTATCATTTATCCTTCGGTGTAAAAACTTCTCATATTGATTTTCAATTCATTCCACGTCGTGTCTTTCGTGTTTAATGAAAATCTACACGCTTGTTTGCGCCGCGAATTTGATCCTCTAACAAATAATTTTTTTTTTTTTACAACACAATAACAGAAGGCTAGAATTTCTATGCATTATATGCAGGTGGTGTTTTTCTTGTGTCCCAAAATATATTTTATTGTTCAGTTTGGCTTTTCTTGGTTGGGGCACGACTTGTAATCAAAGAGAGAGAGAGAAAAGTAAGAAAAATCCCAAATTAAGACGAAAACAAAACAAATTTAAAACCCTGGACAATGTTACATTAACCGAATTAGGCAAGATGTTAAACTTTACCTACTGATCCAATTATCAACGTGAAGTATTATTTGACCATTGCATTTACATTTATTTAATCAATCAATACAATACAACAACACTTTGATAATACATATGCCGATAATCTAGACCTGTAACCAGAGACTGTAGATCTTGTTTTACATTTAAACAGTTGCAAAGTACTGGTTAGTATTTTATTTTACATTGCTCAGTTATACTACTAGTAATTATAGGGGCCATCCAAAGTTATTATGCACAGTGTCACCCAATTCAATCAACACACGAGATTTTCGTTATCTTTTCTCTTGATCATTAACCTTTTATTTATGAAAATATAATATGCACATTGCCGTCAGTTACATACGAATATAAAGGTGTTGAAAGAAACTTAAACTGTCGAATAAAAGATATACATAATTATATAAAAAGAAAATATACTATAAAAAAGAAGAAAAAATAAAACTAAAAAAGAAGATAATTGTATAACGTGATTGCTAGAAGAAAAGAAGAATTTATAGTAGCATGGATATTCCATTTTTGTTTTTATTTTGATGAAAATTAGCCTGTTGGATTATGGTATTCTTTGTTTGTTTGTAAGGAAAACACACAATAGTAAAACTACCTGCAATAGTTTACAATATAGTAGAATGTGGTTTCTTTTTGGGTATTGCTATTCAGTAAATCATTAAAAGAATATCAATATAATAAAGGAGTGAAATGGCATATGGAGTCCGGCTCTTAGTAATTTCTTCTTCTTCTTCTTCTGACTCTTCTTTTACAAGGACCAGCAACAGAAGCACCGGTGTTTCCAGTTCCACTTGTAGAATCACTGCCACTTGAAACAGATCCAGAACTAGAGCCAGAACTTCCAGTAAGGAGACCACCAGTTGAAGCTGTTGTAGTACCAGAAGAGCTACTAGTTGGACCTTGGTAATCTTGACATTTACCAGCAAATGCAGCAAATGCAGTAGAAGCAACAGTTTGTAAAGTCAGAAAGTTCAAAAGTCTTTGGAATAATTGAACGGCTAAACCAGAATCCTTCAAAGCACTAAGAATATTACTCACGTCAACTAAGTGATTAGCCAACATTGAAACAATCAATTGAACAGCAAATGGAATGTAATCAGAGTTAGTCAAAATATCTTTGACAACAGATGTAGCCAAACCAGATTTGTATAAAGAATCTAATAAATTATCAACAACAGTATCCAAGTCAACTTTCTTTTCCAAGTCAATAACATAAGCGGCCAATGGATCTTCTTCTTCATCTCTACCAATCAATGAAGAGACACCATCAGAAATTAATTCCTTAACTTTATCAGCAAGGTTAGAAATAACTCCCTTGGCAGCATCAAATAATTGAACATATAATGAACAATCACTAATTAAATCATTAATAACATTGACTGCCAAATTTGATCTAGTCAAGGCTTCTAAAACTGCTTCCAAGGAAATAACCCCACTTTTCATGACAGCAACAAATACTTGAACAATAATTGTTTGGAAAATTGGATTAGAAACAAAATAATCTAAAACTTTAGGTGCCAATTGAGTTTGATTAATGGCAGTTAAAACATCTGTAACAATAGCATAATCTCTCTTCATAAGTTCTTCATCAATGGCTTCTCTCTTTGCCTTATAATTGTTGATATATTGTGCCAATTCGGTTAAACTTTTGTCATCTCTTTTGGATAAGCCCTTTACGGAGTATTGTCTTTCTGGCAAGTCAAGAACTCTACCAGGAACAGCTGATGCAGCTGTGGAGGTAGCTAAGATAGCTAAAGTAGTTGAAGTTGAGACTTTCATAACGAATGGATTATTTATTCAATTTAATGATTATAAAGGAAAGGATTAGAAGATAGTTGATTGATTACAGAAGAAATTAAAAGAAAACAAGAAAAAGAGATCCAAAAAAAAGCCCACTTCAAATCTCGTACTAACCATCATCTTTTATATATTGAATCGTATAACAACTAAACCTTAGGTAGTTACCTATTGTATACTCTCGAATGCTATTGGAGTATTTTTAAAAATATACTAGGCAATATTTTCGTTTTTTTTTTTTACATTACTTGATCAAGTTATATTTGATGAGAAATTATTTCCCTTTTCGGAAGTGAGTTGCAAAATGAAAAAAAAAAAAAAATCTGTCGTAGATGCGGGTGATGATCATAGTATCGAAAACCACTAAAGACACAAATATTGAACTTATTCCCAAAATGGTTCATCATTAGTTATTTTAAGAAATAAGTATCGTGTCATGAGGAAATGGTTTTATTCAAGTCTTTGACTTTGAAATAAAAAGCCTTCATGTCATGTCTGAGGCTTTATAGATTTAAATGATATTAGCACTCTATAGTTAGAATTAATATACTAAATGGCATCTAACATAGTAGAGCCGTGTCTACCACATGGAATGTGACAACATTTTATTCTATTTAGAGATAATCAAATTATAAACTTTAATATTTGAACTTCTCCGCCATTAAAAATATATCAATTTTTGTCGTTTAAACCAGATGAGAGGAATTGAAAAAGTTGTATTATAAACTACATTGAGTTCATTTTAAGATAAACATTGTTTTAGGTTACATCGCGGCGATCATAAACCAAAAATGAGAGTCAACATGTTTTTTACTATAATTTCTAATTCTGGACATAATATCTATTTATAAAATTAACGATCAGAAGGTGAATCTGTTTCATGGTTTACTTTAATAGTTGTGGAGTTTGCCGTTAAATACCTCAGCGTGAAACGTTTTTCTCCTCAAAAACAAAATCAATAATAAACATAAAAAAATGCTACACACACTAGTTAGAGTTGAAATAAATATACTACAAAATGCCCTCTGATGCTCATTGTCTACAAGTTGATGTGTACGTATCTAGTCAAAAACGGGAATTCTATTTCTTAACATTCGCTCAATATCCAAACATTCAACCACGTTCTACAGAATCTTTTAAGCATCCAACAGACATAACCGTCAACAAAAAAATAACATAACATAAATTAATAAATAAATATACATCAGAACTAAAAATAAACTTATACACAGAACCATCTAGACTTTCTCAGCTGCTTTGTCTTCTTGTTTATCTAAATATGCACTCTTGGTGGCTTCTCTCTTCTCAAGACTACCTTCCAATGGACCGTCAATCATATCCTGTGTCACACCATCACTGATCAACGTCTTCCAGGTCTTTCTGTTTTCAAACCCATTCTGCGCATACTGGTAGCTGATGATAGCATCCTCAATACCTTGTTCCGAGCTGGCAACAAATGGCCCATAGTGAACCAGCTGCTGGTCCAACTTCTTACCACCAACCAAAATGAATTCAACTAACGACTCCTTGCTGTCTTCACTGGCTGTGTTCTCACCGGTGATGTAATCTCCCTTCTCTTCAAAAAACACATTCTGGTACTGGTCTACCTTGGTGTCTCCGTTCAATACAAAATCGTTCCCGTTCAACACATACAAGAAGTAGTTGAATCCCGGTTGCAACTCTTGTTTGAACTTACCACCAGCTTTCACCTTGTAGTAGTAGTAGTTGATAGGTGTGTACGCCAATTCCTTGATGGACTCAATTCCGTGTGATCTTCCTGAAATAACCTTGATGGTCACCTTACCGTCATCTGTTACCACCTGTGGGATCTCCCATTCTCTCAAGTCTCTGTATCTAGGAGCACAGTTCTTCAACGCATCCGGCAAGTCCACCCACAATTGCAACCCAACAGTTGGCGACCCATCAGCGTTAGGCACTGGCATCTCAGAATGCACAATACCTTTACCGGCAGTCATGAATTGCAAATCACCAGCATACAAAATACCCTTGGATCCAGTGAAGTCTTCATGGGCAATGGCCCCGTGTAACACCAACGTGATGGTTTCTTGTCCTCTGTGTGGGTGTTCTGGGAACCCGTTGGTGCCGGAACTGGAAAAATGATCAAACATCAAGAACGGGTTGAACTCTCTCTGGTTCATGATACCAATGGATCTTCTGACTCTGGCACCAACACCTTCGGCTTGCTGTCTAGCAGTGACGATTTTAGCAATTGATCTAGCTGACATTGTTTTTGTTTTTGTAGTTGTAGTAGTGGTAGTTGTTGTTGTTGTTATAGCAATAGTTTTGAGATTAGCAATCAAAATTATCAAAAGAAAAGTGAGTAATGATTAGAATAATTTTTTGTTGGAGAAAATCAGGGGAAGCAGGAAACTCTATCTATATTTATACCTCTTCGTGAATGTGCCACACACAGCTGCAGAGAATGCACTGGAATTGTCTAGAAGTCTTGTTTTGTTTTTGTTTTCCATTATTTCCAGTTGTTTTTCATGATCTCCATACGGATTTGTCAGCCGTTCGGATGTTGATTATTAAATTGATTTGTCAAGATGGTGACCGGAATTGCCAATAATTCGGATTTTCTTTCTTTTTAGTGTTGGAAATTTGTTCTTGACATTAGTTTGTATGTATGTGCACCGGAAGTCACAGGAAAAATTAAAAACGTTTCTTTCCACATCCGGAAATGCAATAAAGAGAAAGACATTGTGATGCCAGAAAAAAAAAAGAGAGCGCGAACGATATGACGTAAAGGTTATTCATTGCGCTATAATTGGCTGGTGAATGTTGTTACTAGAGAGTAAGATCACTCATAGTAGGTGAGTGTGTGGAAAACTTACTCATATTGGGACCATCAACTTATAGTTCTATATGCTGTCATTGATTGTTATATTCTAGAGAAATCACATTTTTAGAGCCAGGCACTATTTGGATTCTTTATCTGATCAAAGAGAATAAAGTATCATTAATTTACCGTATATATTCATACAAATCAAGCAGCTACAGATTCTTTCTTAACTTCTTCTAAGTATATGTCTTTATTAATTTCAACAGGGGTAGTTTCTTTCTTCAAGTTTTCAAAATAAGCCTTTCTTCTAGCTTCACGAACTTCCAATCTACCATTCAATGGACCTTGAATCATTTCATCAGTTACCCCGTCACTAATTAACGATTCCCAGGAGTTAAGTTTTTCAAATGCGTTACGTTTTAAAACATAATCAACAATACCATTTGTAACACCTCTTTGAGTACCAGAGACCATAGTTTCAAGATTATGGGTTTCTTGATCTAATATTTTACCACCAATAAGTGCAAATTCCACTTTTTCTTCATGGCTCAAATTTTCACCTGCAATGAAATCACCACCTTCCTGTTGTAAGAGAGCATTTTGGTGTTGTACCACTTTATCAGTACCATTCAATTCAAGAGTATTACCACGAATGACATACAACAAATAATTAAAATCTGATCTTAATTCTTGCTTGAATTTTCCACCTGGTTTCACAGTATAGTGATAAAATTCAACAGGAATATATGCCAATTTTTTAATATTCTCAACACCATAGCTTTTACCAGAAATAACTCTTACAGAAACCTTTCCATCATCAGAATTAACAATTGGACTTTCCCACTCAGGCATATCTCTATAGCCGGGCTCAATATTTCTAGCATCTTCAGGCAAATCAATCCAAAGCTGTAATCCACTGCTTGGAGATCCATCTTTTCCAGTAACTGGCATTTCTGAGTGAACGATTCCCTTTCCAGCAGTCATGAATTGTAAATCACCTGGATACAAAATTCCTTTCGCACCAGTGAAATCCTCATGAGCTACGGCTCCTTGTAATACATAGGTGATGGTTTCGTGTCCAATATGTGGATGTGCTTGGAAACCCTTGTTACCATGGACAGTGAAATGATCAAAAAATAAAATAGGATCCCAATATCTCAGTTTGAAAATACCTAATGAGCGGTAAACTACTGCTCCTGAACCTTCAACCAGACGTGTTGATGTAACTAATTTTGCAATTGGTCTAAGTGACATTTTTGTGGAATTGAATATACACAAGGCATCATCATTTTTTTGACAGTACGGGAAACAACACAAATATTTATAATTCTATTTCCTTAAAGAATACGGACAAGTAATACTTTTTTTCGATATTGCACATATCTAATAGATACCATACAAATAAAGTATTGAATAGATTCATTACTGTGGCTCAGTGGTTCATTAAATAGAAAAATTGTGGCGGAAATTGCCGCTTTCTTTTTGCAACCATTTCCGTGATTCGTGCACCTATTATGCTTATGGTTAGCAGCACCTAGTCATGAATTTGGCCTATTACAAATATGAATAGTATAATTAGTCAATACCTTTTTGATCTTCCGAAATTACTGTGGCATTCGTTGATGGACAAATATAATAATAAAGAAAAGCACAATCAAAAAGTGCACGTTTAGAGAAGAGGTGGTGATCTATGATTGACAACTGATGGTAAAACAAGGTTTTGACGGATATATTTAATAAATACGGATAGTAATATTAATAAATTATCAATTTATACAGGTATAGTTTCTTTTTCCAAAGATTTCAAGTATTGTTTCTTCTGGGCGTCACGAGCTTGCAAACTTCCTTGTAGAGGACCATCAATAATTTCTTGTGTAATCCCTCCACTGATTACTGATTTCCAGGTCTTCACTCGTTCAAACCCGTTGGTTGTGTTTTTGTAATCCAATAATCCTTGTTTGACATTTTCATCAGAATCAGCAACGAATGTACCAAACACATATGCCTCTTGATCAAGCCTCTTTCCCCCAATTAATGCAAACTCGACTTCTTCATTGGTTTCACTATTGTTTCTTCCAGTTATGTAATCACCGGATTCTTCAAAATAAGCATTCTGGAATTGTTCAATTTTAGTATCACCGTTTAACTCAAGTGTATTTCCCCTGATTACATACAAGAAATAATTAAAATCTGGCTTCAAATCTTGTTTAAACTGACCACCTGATTTTACTTTAAAATGAAAATAGTCAATTGGTATGTATGCTAATTCTTTTATCGATTCGACACCATAACTTTTCCCAGATATAACATTCACGGATACTTTTCCTTTATCAGCAGTTACATTAGGAACTTCCCATTCCCTCAAATCTCTATAACGTGGTTTCATATCACGTTTATCTTTAGGTAAATCAACCCATAATTGCAAAGCAGTAGTCGGGAGTCCATCTTTGGTGGTTATGGGCATTTCAGAATGCATAATCCCTTTACCAGCAGTCATAAACTGTAAGTCTCCTTGGTATAATATTCCCTTAGCTCCAGTAAAATCTTCATGGGCAATTGCTCCTTGCAAAACATATGTGATGGTTTCATGACCTTTGTGGGGATGGGCTGGGAACCCTGAATTTCCAGAGCTTGAAAAATGATCAAATAATAAAAATGGATTGAACTTTCGTTGTTGATATATGCCTAATGATCTATGAACTTTTGCCCCCGTTCCTTCGACTTTCAGTCGAGAGTTTACTATCTTGGCTATACCTCTAAGTGACATTGGTTTACTTTATTGAAATTATGAAAGTTTGTTTCGTAGCAAATTTAGTTACCACTGTGAGCAACATAAAAAAAAAAGAAAAATCGTATTAAAAATTATAGAGACAGTTGTGTTGCAAAGACACATGTACTTTTTCCTTACGGAAGTTGAGAAAATTGTATCACTTCAATTTTTTTTTACATTTCCGAAATCTTTTACATGCAATGAGTATTTACTTCTTTTTACCAAAGAAATCCATTAATGAAGCCTGTCTCTTTTTTCCATCCTTCTTAGCACCGGTAACTGGTTTATTAATTTTAGAAGGAGCTGTATTATGAACAGGTTTATTGGCCTTAGGTGGTTTGGTTACTGGTTTCGCCTTTCTCGTAACAATATAACCATCGTCATCCTCTTCTTGAACAAATAATTGTGCCTCTTCTTCCTGGACATTTGCAGCTGGCTCTTGTGTTTCATTTTCTTCAACTTCCTCTGGTACAAAAAGATTTGGTTCTTCAGTTTGCTCTTTCACCAGATTTACCTCCTTCGGAGGATCTACTTCCACTATTGAATCACCCCCTATTTCAGACTTTAATTCTTCAGTTTGTTCCTTTGGAGTCTCCTCGTTATCATCACTAAAAGTAAAGTCATCATCATCAAACATTCTTTGAAGATCAGAAGTATTTGTAGCTTTGGAAGCTTTCACTGGCTCGTCATCTTCATTATCTATACCATCATCATCATTCGAAACAATTATTCTTTCTTTTGGAGACTTGGCTTCTAATTTTCTAGATTTATATACCATTGATGGTTTCAGTGGTTCTGTCTGTGCTCTCTTGGCTGGTAAAGTAGACTCCTTTTTACGTGAAACATAACCAGATGTCATTCCCTTTAATGGAAGTTTGTTTTGATTGTTATTCTGTTTCCGTGAAACGTATGATGATGTGAGATCAGAACTTATTGATGATTCTTTCTTTGGTTCTGTTTTTGGTGCTGATTTCTTCAGTGCCAATGGAGATGAGGATTTTGAAACTGCGAATGTTGTAGAACTTTCTTGAATGATGGCTTCTAATTTTGGACCTTTAATCATACCATTCTTTTCATAGTCAGAAACATTGTCAAAAGTGCTAGGGAACTTCAACTCTTCTCTTGCTATTTCTGTTGATGTGAATTGAGACAGTTTCTTAAACACACAGTAAATATGTATACAATTAACAGTATCGAATTTCTTTATATCTGAATCCAAATCCTCTTCATTTGAAAGCTTGATTAGTTTCCCTGTTTGTGTACTCCCTGTAATGATAAAAGTTGCTGTCAATGACTCTTTATTCTTTTCATAATATTCGAGTAGTGTAGTTTTGGCCCTTGAAATTGGTATGTTTAATTGACGGGAAAACTTGTGATAGGTCACTGGTTTTGAGTTGGTAAGTATCTCAGTTGCTAAATATTCTGCCTCATTTTGAGATGCTGCCATGGTCATACTGTTGGGTTTTTTGGAAAGAGGAGAAGATGCTTGTAGAGAATCAAATTTTCATGTAATTTTTTTTTTATGTCTTTTGTTTTTTATGGCGATTCACGACACGCCTATTTTTATCAGAATGGCGTATTACTTTTACTACGCGTCTCATTTGTTCCGTTTCTTGAAGACATTAACTCTAAGTGAATAACATAAACATTAACTATATAAATCTAACTAAAAAATTAATAATATATATATTTTTATAAAATACCCTAACATAACATAAAAGAAGAATAAAAATAAATTTACCAAATCCAATGAATCAATGAACAAATGAATGAGCGTAAGAAAAATGAGATCAATAAAGGAATCTATAATTCATCCTTTATAAGTTCAGGCTCTGCTGGTGCAGCGGCAGCGGCAGCAGCGATTTTCTTACTTTCTTGTTTTTCCAAATATGCTTGCTTCTTAGCAGCTCTCTTCTCGAGGTTACCATTTAATGGACCTTCAATCATTTCTTTAGTAACACCACCACTGATCAATGTTCTCCATGTTTTAATGTTTTCAAAACCATTTCTGGCGTATTGGTAATCTTGGAAAGCCTTTTGAATGTTTTCTCTAGAACTAGCAACGAATGGACCATATTGAACAACTTCTTGGTTTAATTTCTTACCACCAACTAAGATAAATTCAACTTCAGTTTCGTTAGAGTCTTTGGTAGCACCGTTTTCACCAGTAATATAATCACCTTCTTCGTTGAAGAAAGCGTTTTGATATTGACCAACTTTAGTATCACCATTCAATACAAGGTTCTTACCTTTCAAGACATATAACCAATAGTTGAAACCGGTTTGTAATTCTTGTTTAAATTTACCACCAGCTTTGACTTTGTAGTAATAGTAATTGACAGGAGTGTATGCTAATTCTTTGACAGATTCAACACCATGAGATCTACCAGAAATGACTTTAATAGTAACTTTACCATTGTCGGTGACAACTTCTGGGATCTCCCATTCTCTCAAATCTCTGTATCTTGGTTTAATACCTTTCATGTTGTTTGGCAAATCAACCCATAATTGTAAACCAACAGTTGGAGAACCATCTGGATTTGGAACTGGCATTTCAGAGTGCACAACACCCTTACCAGCAGTCATGAATTGCAAATCACCAGCGTATAAAATACCTTTAGAACCAGTGAAATCTTCATGGGCGATGGCACCATTTAAAACCAAAGTAATAGTTTCTTGACCTCTGTGTGGATGCTCTGGGAAACCATTCTTACCAGAACTAGAGAAATGATCAAACATCAAGAATGGATCAAAGTTTCTTTGGGACATGATACCAATTGATCTTCTGACTCTGGCACCAACACCTTCGGCTTGTTCGTTAGCAGTGACGATCTTAGCAACGGTTCTGATTGACATATCTGTGATTTCTTTGTTGTTGTTGTTGTTGTTGTAAAAATTTATAGATAAAACTTTTAATGGATAATAAAAGTTGAATAAAACAAAAATTAACATTTGATAATTCAAAGGGTATCTAACCATCTATTTATACTTTTTAAATAAAACTCAAGATGAAGGAACCGGGTACCTTAAACGTGAATGATCAATTGATGAGTAGTAGTTATGAATGACTGATAATGAAGAAAGAAAGGGAAAAAAAATCAATTCATTATAGAAATATGATGAAATTTATTAATATTTATAATCAGCGAGTTATGTATGGTTATATTGAATGAAAAATCTTACAAAGCCATTACTAATTCCGATGGAGAAATGAGCACCGGAAATGCATTTTATGTAAGATTTAAATTGTCTGATTACGTAATCCACAAACAGAAGATGCGAAGAGAAAAAAAAAAGCCTACAAAGACAAATTTTCGGAAATCGTGTTTAATGGTGAAATCGCAACCCAGAGATTGGATTACAAACCTTAGTAAAAGTCAAAATATACAACTGGATGAAGTAAACAATGGTTTGAAGTAATGACCTTTTTAATTGTTTTGTTTCCAGAATATTCTCTTGTTATTGTAAAGTATTGAAACCCTCAAAACCCCTTTTTTTGACAATGTTTACTTCTTTCTAGCGAAAGTATAAACGGTGTCCCAGATGACTTCAATTTTTGTGTCATCGGTCCAATTTAATTCTTTCTTTAACTCTTCAACAAATCTCTCAGCAATATTATACTTATGGCCGTGTTCTTTTTGCCATGCATGATAAGCTGACCATGATTTTACATAATTAAGGAACCATTTCATATCAATTGTCTTCTTAATAAAAAGTGGGGTTTTGGTCTCAAAACCGTCCTCTGAATCAGCTGGAGCTCCATCCCTATCAGAGATATATTCCTTTCTAATAATATTGTAATATTCAGTAGTAGGAACTTCTATCTCTTTCATTAAAGTTCTTAAATAGTCATGTCCCGGTTGTTGATAATATGGACCCATATATCTTTCAAACTCGTCATTTGGATTAACATCAAAGGATGAATTGTATGTGTAGTTTGTATAAATCTCGTTTGCTTTTGGATAACCAATGAATACCGGATCTTTGTAAAACCAATATGCTAAAGTACCATTTGGTTTTAAAACTCTTGCAGATTCTTTAAAGAAACGTTCGTGATTAACCCAATGACAGCATTCAGCACCAGTGATTAAATCAACCGAATCTGGCTTGATCTCTTTAGGTTGGTTTTCACCACTACCAAGCAAAAATTCAATTTTCTTGTCTGAATTGTTGCAAAATTCTGGTCCATAACTTTCCTTACATTGATTAATCATGGTTGATGATGGATCAGTTCCAATTACTTTATCAAAATATTCGGTTAATTTGAAAGTTACAAAACCTGTACCACAACCAATATCAACTGCTAATTTTGTATCACCCTTTTGGTGATGGTATTTCATCAACTCCAGATAGAATTGATTTGGATAATTTGGTCTCGAGTCATCGTAATGCTGAGAATTAAATGATTTATCTGAATAAGTGGCCATTCTAGTCGGGTTTTTCTCTCTCCTGATTGAATGAAATAAATATTGTAAAATTTGCTAATGGTCTGCCGTGTAGTCGTAATTATATACCCTTCAGATAGTCTCTAAAGCCATTCGATTATACTCTCCTGTACCGGCTCCTATACCGGCGGAAATCAAAATTGCGGAGAGAAATAAAATTGGATCCCCCACAAGAGATAAACAGATAGCGGGCCAACATCTCCTTCTGTTTGCCTATTAGTCATTCATGAACCAATATGTAAGGCTGGATATGTGATAACAGTTTGAAGTATCATGAGTAGCTAATTTTTTTTTTGTTTTCAATCTTCTTGTTGATGGAATTCTTACGACCGGTCGTAAGTAAACAAGAAATTAGAGTAACTTTTGAGAACCAAACCTTACAGCTACTAATTGTTTAGTAAAACCTATGTACCTTTGATTCTGCTTTCTATCCCTTTTACCCATTATTGTATACTTACCATCATTTAGTAATTATTATGAAAGCTTCAAAACCTTCATATCATTAATTTGTCAACAAAAAGAAGTGAGTTGATGATTCAGTTTTTGTATACTGATTTCAATACAAGGTTAAACAGGATAAAACTAACACTCTGGTGTCAAACCTTTGAAGAAACCATCTCCTTGTTATATTTTATAACCGATTCCCATGCTTGCAACTCTTAGCGACGTTTAATAAGCATTACTCATAGATCCATGATGAAAATAAACTTTGTATCACAATCGGAAAAACGAAAAGAAAAACAAAAAATTCACTATTGCTGAAATGTTAGAAATAAAAAAGTATGACAAAAACAGAACATGATTTCATTCTATACCCCCCTAATTCATAAAAGGTATATATGTGATGGCAAATTGTACACCCCTATGAAGATCAAGATAAAAAAAAAGTATTTACTAAAATGTTACTTTTATTCATCCATAGACAATGGCAATAAGAAAAGTTTCTAAAGTTGTTACACCGGATCCACCAAAGCCAGGGTCTTCAGTGGAGATAAAGAAATCAATTGGTGTTAATCGTCAATTCAACCCATTCTTATTATTTGATCATTTTACTATTCAGAAAAATGGTGGATTCCCTGCTCATCCTCATCGTGGACAAGAAACAATTACATTAGTTTTAAATGGTGGTGTTGCCCATGAAGATTTCACTGGTTCAAAAGGGATATTATATCCTGGAGATTTACAATTCATGACTGCTGGTAAAGGAATAGTTCATGCCGAGATGCCAATTCCCAATGAAGACGGTACTAAAACTCTGGGATTACAATTGTGGGTTGATTTACCAACTCATATGAAATCTGCCCCGCCTAATTATAGAGATTTGAGAGAATGGGAAGTTCCTGAAGTTGAAACTGATAATGGTAAAGTTCAAGTAAGAGTGATTTCTGGATCTTCACAAGGTGTACTGTCACTGAAAAAATTAGCTTTTACTCCAGTTCATTATTACCATTATACTGTTAGAGCTGGTGGGAAATTTGAGCAGGAACTAGATCCAGGTTTTAATTATTTTATTTATGTATTGCGCGGTGATAAATTGTTGATTAATGAGGAATCCAAAGTTGGTCAGTTCAAAACAGCATTTTTTGATGAAAAAGGTGATCAGTTTAGTGGAAGAAATGCAGCTGTTATGGATTTTCCTGAAACCGAAGTCGAGTTTGTGTTGATTGGTGGGAAAAGATTAAAACAAAAACCGTATCAGTATGGTCCATTTGTTGCAACCAATAAGCAAGGAATTAGCGATGCACTCATGGATTATGAATTGGCTATGAATGGATTTGAAAAGAGAAAGAGCTGGAACTCATTGATCAGTTATGGTGTTTCAAAATCGATGGTTGATGGGGCATTGAATGGAAACCTTGAGAAAAGAGCTGAGGCAAAGAAGGTATATTTGGAATCAAAGAATAAATATTAGTATATACGATTAACAAATAGATTTAGATAAATATTATGACTTTTCTGTTTTTGGAATCATGGATTGAATAATAGTGAATGTGTATAACTAGTAGTGTTATTCAACAATTCTGAGCAAATTAAATTGAAATGAATTTATATTGATGAATTTTACTTCAACATTTTGACAAATTTAGTTTAAATATTTCACTAATATTTTAAAAATGATTTAAATAACACCAAATATTACAAATATCAAGGATTCTTATTTCTTTAAAATGTAATATTTTGTGAATTTTTTATTTATAATTCTTTTGATGCTATATACTTTAGCATAGGGAGTTACTTTATTGTACGCCGCATTTAGTCGTGATCTAGGGCACGTGATGTATATTTGAATTCACGGTTAATTTTCCAAGAATTATACAATTGACAAGTAGAAAGACGCATGCCACAGATATCCAAACCAGATGTTGATTTAAATTCTAATACAGTATTGAAAGGCTTGAAAATCGAATTTGTTAATTGATATCATTAGTATTCATTTCTGTGTTATCCAATTGAATGAAAAGAATTAACAAATGCTGTCAAAGAGAAAGTAAGCATATACATTCATAGCATTTCTATTAAAGTAATATTAATTAACAACGAACCTTCCACACATTCCCCTACTATGAGTGATCTTACTCTCTAGTAACAACATTCACCAGCCAATTATAGCGCAATGAATAACCTTTACGTCATATCGTTCGCGCTCTCTTTTTTTTTTCTGGCATCACAATGTCTTTCTCTTTATTGCATTTCCGGATGTGGAAAGAAACGTTTTTAATTTTTCCTGTGACTTCCGGTGCACATACATACAAACTAATGTCAAGAACAAATTTCCAACACTAAAAAGAAAGAAAATCCGAATTATTGGCAATTCCGGTCACCATCTTGACAAATCAATTTAATAATCAACATCCGAACGGCTGACAAATCCGTATGGAGATCATGAAAAACAACTGGAAATAATGGAAAACAAAAACAAAACAAGACTTCTAGACAATTCCAGTGCATTCTCTGCAGCTGTGTGTGGCACATTCACGAAGAGGTATAAATATAGATAGAGTTTCCTGCTTCCCCTGATTTTCTCCAACAAAAAATTATTCTAATCATTACTCACTTTTCTTTTGATAATTTTGATTGCTAATCTCAAAACTATTGCTATAACAACAACAACAACTACCACTACTACAACTACAAAAACAAAAACAATGTCAGCTAGATCAATTGCTAAAATCGTCACTGCTAGACAGCAAGCCGAAGGTGTTGGTGCCAGAGTCAGAAGATCCATTGGTATCATGAACCAGAGAGAGTTCAACCCGTTCTTGATGTTTGATCATTTTTCCAGTTCCGGCACCAACGGGTTCCCAGAACACCCACACAGAGGACAAGAAACCATCACGTTGGTGTTACACGGGGCCATTGCCCATGAAGACTTCACTGGATCCAAGGGTATTTTGTATGCTGGTGATTTGCAATTCATGACTGCCGGTAAAGGTATTGTGCATTCTGAGATGCCAGTGCCTAACGCAGATGGGTCGCCAACTGTTGGGTTGCAATTGTGGGTGGACTTGCCGGATGCGTTGAAGAACTGTGCTCCTAGATACAGAGACTTGAGAGAATGGGAGATCCCACAGGTGGTAACAGATGACGGTAAGGTGACCATCAAGGTTATTTCAGGAAGATCACACGGAATTGAGTCCATCAAGGAATTGGCGTACACACCTATCAACTACTACTACTACAAGGTGAAAGCTGGTGGTAAGTTCAAACAAGAGTTGCAACCGGGATTCAACTACTTCTTGTATGTGTTGAACGGGAACGATTTTGTATTGAACGGAGACACCAAGGTAGACCAGTACCAGAATGTGTTTTTTGAAGAGAAGGGAGATTACATCACCGGTGAGAACACAGCCAGTGAAGACAGCAAGGAGTCGTTAGTTGAATTCATTTTGGTTGGTGGTAAGAAGTTGGACCAGCAGCTGGTTCACTATGGGCCATTTGTTGCCAGCTCGGAACAAGGTATTGAGGATGCTATCATCAGCTACCAGTATGCGCAGAATGGGTTTGAAAACAGAAAGACCTGGAAGACGTTGATCAGTGATGGTGTGACACAGGATATGATTGACGGTCCATTGGAAGGTAGTCTTGAGAAGAGAGAAGCCACCAAGAGTGCATATTTAGATAAACAAGAAGACAAAGCAGCTGAGAAAGTCTAGATGGTTCTGTGTATAAGTTTATTTTTAGTTCTGATGTATATTTATTTATTAATTTATGTTATGTTATTTTTTTGTTGACGTTTATGTCTGTTGGATGCTTAAAAGATTCTGTAGAACGTGGTTGAATGTTTGGATAAACTGAGCAAATTCTCTTGCAGTTTTGTTTGTAACTGAACTTTGGTGAAACTAATTGATAATTATTTCAGCACTCTTGGTCCAGTTCATGCTCTGGTGAAAGGGGATCAAATGCAAAAAAAGAAAAAAAAAAAATAAAAAAGTACGCACTTACATCTATCACATCTTTTGTTGATATCTCTACTACATATTACACAGCAATGTCTGATAATACCGAGACACTCAATGAAGTAGATCCATCATCTTTTGCAAGTATACTTGCCGGGATAAATAGAATGAGAGAGGCAGCAAGTGGTGTTTCGAGTAGCACTACCGACGTGATATCTAATCAGGAAACCAATTTGGAAAAACCTCCTTCCACTACAGCACGCGTGTCCGAACAACAGCAGGTGCCGGTTGTACCTACAAAGGATATAGTCAATCGAGCCAGTCCTTATCAAAGATCATCTTTAAATAAAGCAACTGCAAAGCCAGTCACTCCATTGGAATCACAGCGTTCCTCCACTCCGCGTTCCAAAACCCATGGTCCTAGCCAAATACTTATTAATCCTCACCAAAAGAATAACCCGATACTTACGAAATCAAGATTAAGCAAGGTTCCCTGGCGATATGATTCTAATGTATTATCGGATTATTATATCAGTCCTACATTCCAGATCTTGTTCTTGTCACTCAAATACCACAATTTACACCCAGAGTATCTTGAACATAAATGGAGGAAATTCAACAAGGGATCCATCATCAATGATACAAATAGCAATGACAAGGCATTGAGAGTGTTGTTAGTACATGTTGATATTACAAATCCACAGGACACGCTACGTAGAATACTGTCTTTTTGTAACAAAGTGAGATTAACATTGGTTCTAGCTTGGTCTCAGGAAGAGGCTGGGAATTATATCGCTACGGCAAAAAGTATTGACGATGCACCTACAAAAGCAAAGAAATCTATTGAAGGAAACAAAGCTACTGACTATAATACATGTGTTAGTGAAGCATTGACTGGAATTAAACTGGTTAATAAGTCAGATGTTGCAAATTTATTAGGTAATTGCAAATCCATCAAACAAGTTGTCCTTGAAAGTTGTAGAGAAGATAACGGTGATGGTTTTGGTTTAGCAAATATTCATGGATTAGGTGCAACAAAATTAAGAAACCTCAAACAAACCTTTCTGGAACCATTTATTACAAATAAAGATTATAACCAATGATATATTGTGTATTTTCATGAATTCAAGCGTATACTATCTATTTATCTCATGTAGCTTTAGCAGCAGTTGCCTGTTGTTTTTCCATCTCTATAACTTTCTTTCTTAAAATTAAGTTTACTGTGTTCAACAACTCATTCTTTTGTACCAAAATGCTTTTTAATTTCTTTGCATCTTCATCTAATTTTTTGATTTTATTATCATAAACAACTTTGGCATTATCTGCATTTTTTTCAACGTAGTAACCAGTACCAATATCCACTAAATAATCATTTTTAGAAACAACTTGACCTGGAATATACAAGGAACTAGTCAATGGAACTAATAAGCTATCTTCTTTAGATTTTTCCAAATTATTTATACTAGTGATACATTCCTTCAATTTTGATTGTGCTGTAGATAATGCTTGTAAAGATTGAGTAAAATGAGTAATTTCTTGATCAATAGATTTACGGAAATCTACCAATTGCTGAGGTGCCAATGAATTTAAGTCGATAGGAGTTGTTTGTGAAGATGATGCCATGTCGTTGATGATGATCAAGTGTTGAATCAAGATCCAGTAGATTTTGATTTTTCTTTTTTTTTTTTTTCACTAACAATTCTTTTGGACTGTTTTTTTTTTTTTCTTTCTTGTTCTTCATGCAAACAACCTTCAACACCAATAAACCATGGGAGCTGATGGGGGCACAATTGCCACTAGACTGGATATTTTGTTAAATCATACTATAAAATCCCAGCATAATGTTCAACGTGCCGAAGATAAAGAAGAAAACATAATTAAAATGTGTCACTATTCGACGCTACCTTTATATAACAATGATCCAATAGTAGGTGATTGCAAAGGCAAATTATATATAAAAGAACATATATTAAAGTACATTCTATCAACAAAAAAGGACAAGGGAAGTATTAAACCTGAGTTCAGTCATATCAATCTGTTGAAAGATATATTACCAGTGCATATTTCTTGGACTATTCTTGATAAAGTTCCATATATACAATGTCCCGTCACCAAAGAGATAGAGAAAGGGTATTCATATTTTCGAACATGTGGGTGTTTATTGTCCAACAAAGTGTTAAAAGAGTTTAAACATGAAGGGAAATGCCCAAATTGTAACCAACTGTTTAAGGATGATGATGTGGTAATCCTAGACCCATTGAATAAAAAAGAAGTTACTGAGTTGAATGAGAAGACCATGGCTCATTTACAAGAACAAGGTCTTAGTCATGCAAAATTGCCTTTGAAAAAGACCAAAAAGAAAAAACTGGAAGATATGAATGTTATAGATGAATTCGTTCGAAAGAGAAAGCTACTAGAAGATATTCCCAACACAAAACGATCCAAATCCAAGTAGTGAATGTAATTATACAAATATAGACTCGCAATATATTCTTAGTTTTTTATAATATATAATCCTTAATTACTATTTACAGTGGTAGTTCATTTTTTTGAAACCAATATTTATCTCTATTCATCTCTTTATTCGTTATCTTGTTTGCTCTCACGGTATTGTTCTTCTTTGAATTTTAATTTCTCTTTGTTCCAAGGAGCGTAATCTGAGTTGGCCCAAATGTTGAAAATGATGGAACCACCACCAACGACACAAATTCCCACTAAACCCAAAACAGTTAATCTGTGAACAGCATCAGTAGCACGTACATGGAATGGAAGTTGATTGTTAGCCATTATTAGTTTAATATTGAATAGATTTGAACAATGAAAGAAGAGTTAATTTTTTTGTATTTGCTTTTATTTTCTTCTACTTTTTTTTTTTCTTTTCCTTTCTCTCTTGTAATTTTTTCTCCAGTTGATCGTGGTTTGTAATGGATTTTGGCGATACGTTTTCTATACATTAGGCGAGCAACGCAACAGCCCATAAAAATTGACAATGCGAATCAAATCCCGTGTATTTGTACAAAACTTGATTCAGATAAATTATACAATATTTTAAAACTATTCATTACAACTCTATATACTCTAAAGTAAATACTTTAACCAACTGGCATCTATTATTTCTTGTTCAATTAAAGAAGGGTTAGCATACACCAAATCAGGTAACCAATAACTATTATAAAGACGGAAAATAGCATTTTCTTTAGAATCAAGTGATGAACCATCTAATATCTCCTGTATTATATATTCTAATAAATCATGACTAGATGCATTGATCAGATTCAAACTTCCCTTACTAATTTTGTTGCTAGTATCAGTAAACAAAATAGTATCCACTGCAGTAGCCAAAATTTGTTGAAATTTCTTACTATCAATATGACCAATTGGTAAGCTTTCATCTCCTGCATCAACTGTAACATCTGTCATTGGCTTTAAAGCATCATAGTTCCCAATGTCAATACTGACAGGAAACTGTCTTGGTTGAATGCCTTTTATAATAAATTTCTTTTTAGGGGCTACGTCACCTTCGGTTGGTAAACTAACAACTTTAGCTTCTGCATATGGGAAAGCTTTGGTAACATTCTTAATAAAATCAACAGCAGTTAAGAGTGGTTTATACTTTTGTTCAAAAACCCCATCAGCATTAGGTTTCCAAACTTCTTGAAACTGACTTTCATAGGCTTTCCATATTGATATTTGTGTTACTTCACCTTGTTCAGTAGCTGTTGGTTCGTAGCAACAATGCAACCAGGTAGATGCTCTCATTGGTTCAGGGAACAGTACAATAATTCTGAACAACTCTTCAGTCAATTCTGGTGGTGAAATAGGTACACCTGAATATTTAGATCTCTTGGTTAGATTTAATGATGGTGGTTGCTTGCTTTCGATAGGTTCATTTAACGGTAAATTACCAACCAATAACAATGGTAACTGTTTCATCAACGTATTAAATGATGCCCTTGATGAATTTAATTGCAACAACTTTCTCAATCTATGTCTTTGAGAATCCTTGACAGAATTTGGGTATTTCTCATGTAATGCTTCGGAAAACAAATACATCTTGAGGAACTCCAACACGGCATTGTTTATTTCATTATCCCCAACAAGAAGGGTATTGGTAATTGTTTCAAGCTGTGAATCAGTTATACTGTCAATACAGTTGTTTGTAGAATTAACGTCATCCTCATCATGTTCCAAATCATCATCATGGTGGCTGTCATCAATATCACCTCCATCTTCGTTCTTCTGAGAATTTCTATCCCATACAATCAACAAATGTGAAAGACATTTCAAAATTCCAACAAATAAGTTTTTATCAGGAGTGACAATCAAAGTATTCAATAATAGGTGAAACAAAGGATCATGTCGACTGTTGTCTATGTAATAACATGTTAAAGGTTCCAACAAATCAACCAAATAACTCAAGGCTTCAGAAAATTGATTATCATATTTCATTAACGAGCTAACTTCTTTTCCATGAGGATGATAAAACCAATTTGTTAAAAACTTCAACAGTTCAGTCAAGCTCTTCTTAAATGATGGAATCTGGGATAACCATTGTTGGTTGTTAAGATCTTGTGCTAAATTTCTCAATGTCAACAATGCATCTAAACTAAAGGTCATAACGTTTTGGTCGATTAAGTCATACTTCTTTTCATTGAGTAGTTGGTATGGTTTTATTAAATATTTCATTAATTCGTGACCCAAAAATGGATCCCCTTCAAGGGATAATGATGGTTGGATTGTGTAACGAGTCAACAGACTCAATGCCCAAGTAACTTCAGAATCAAGTCCCGATCTTAAAGACATGACTATTCTTCTCAAATCATCTATACCTTGATGACCACTTCCTGGAGCTTGATTGGCACCAAATCCATAACCATTATATTGATTACCATAATAATTTCCTGGAACATTGTTTGGGGTATTACCATTTAATGATACTGTAACTCTTGAACTGGTTGTAATTGGAACTAATGAAGGCATGTTTATAGGAAAAAAAAAATTCTAATTTTGATTATTGCCTTGACTTTATATTCCAGTTATTACGTATTAGGTTGTTAAATATTTACGGTTCACGAAAAAAAGAATAAACCTTCTCAACAGTGCTTTGGTGTATGTTTACAAGTTTATGATTTTTTTTTTCGTTCATCTTTCTCGTTCTTCAATTTTTTTTACTTCTTCTCGCTCTCTCTGTTGTATTCATGTTGGTCGTGCACTAATCGATGCATCACGTGACTGATTTTGGAATCTGCAGCAACATCCAAGAATATATTGTCTCCTGTAAATATTCATTTTAATAATTTAAGTGATATTTTCCGTAGTTATACCAATTGATTACAAAAAATGGAAGTCTAACGGAAAACATCTTAAGATTCACCCCTATAGTTGCACGGCACTAATTTTCTGTGTATATTAGAGAAAGAAAAAGAAAAAAAAAAGAAGACAATTGAAGAGAGAGTGTAATAATCCGCTATCGCTCCTATCGGTTGTGCGCATGCAAATTCCGTTCTCATCATAATCAACAATTTTCCCCAAATTATATCTTGAATACACACAACACTCTTTTTCTTTTTTTTTTATTTTTAGTATTATTGATAGACTTTGTTCACATTTTATTCTAATCAGAGAGACGTATACTTCACTTCAATTTTCTACTTACACCAGATATTGTCTCCCAACCTAACAAAGAAAAGAGACTAGAGTAATTTGGTAATGAAAGCTTTTACTTTATTTAACACAGTTGTTGCCCTCGGTGCTACTGCTCAGGCAGCTTATCTTGGAAACCAATTCAAGGACCAAGTTGTATTCACTTCAGATGACAATGCTGCTGAATTTCAATTTGAAACCTTTTTTAAGCAATTGGGTACTTCTCCTTTAGATTTGGTTACTGCATGGGCAGATATGCAATCTGAATTGACTCCTGCTCAAATTGCAGCTTTAATCCGCCAGTATCAAACTAAAGATGAAAAACCAAAAAAGAACACATTCAATGATATTTCTGCTGCTTCAACTTCTGATTTTGAAATATTATCGAATGAGAAATTTGCTGATTATTCTTTAAGAATCAAGGAAACATTTCCGGAAATTTTAGGCCTTGACACTGTCAAGCAATATACCGGGTATTTGGACATTGATAGTCTCAACAAGCATTTCTTCTATTGGTTCTTTGAAAGTAGAAATGATCCAAAGAATGATCCAATTATTTTATGGCTCAATGGTGGTCCAGGATGTTCTTCTTCGACTGGTTTATTCTTTGAATTGGGTCCATCATCCATTAACCTGACTTTACAACCAGTTTATAACCCATACTCTTGGAACTCCAATGCATCTGTTATTTTCTTGGATCAACCAGTTGGTGTTGGTTATTCATACACTGGTGGAGAACAAGTTAGAAACACTGCTACTGCTGCTAAGGATGTTTTTGTATTCTTGGAGCTCTTTTTCCAAAAATTCCCTCAATTTATTCAAAACAAGTTCCATATTGCTGGTGAATCTTATGCTGGTCATTATATTCCTGCATTTGCTTCGGAAATCATCAATAATGCTGATAGATCATTTGAATTGGCTTCAGTTTTAATTGGAAATGGTATCACCGACCCATTGATTCAATCTGGTTCATATAAACCTATGGGATGTGGAGAAGGTGGCTATAAGGCTGTTTTAACTCCAGAACAATGTGATCAAATGGAAAAGGACTATCCAAAATGTGCTAAATTGACCCAGTTATGTTATGATATCCAAACTGCTTTGACTTGTGTTCCGGCTCAATACTATTGTGATTCTCACTTGTTTCAACCATATGCTCAAACTGGTTTGAATCCTTACGATATTAGAAAGGACTGTGCCGACCAAGGAGGTAATTGCTATGTTGAAATGGATTACATGGATGATTACTTGAATTTGGATTATGTCAAACAAGCAGTTGGCGCTTCAAACATTGATATTTTCACCTCATGTGATGATACTGTCTTTAGAAACTTTATTTTAGATGGTGATGAAATGAAACCATTCCAACAATATGTTGCTGAATTATTAGATCACAATGTTCCTGTTTTGCTTTATGCTGGTGATAAGGACTACATTTGTAATTGGTTGGGTAATTTAGCATGGGCAAATAAATTAGAATATTCTGATGGGGATGTTTTTAGTAAGAAGGATTTGCAACCATGGAAACCAGATGGAAAAGTAGTAGCTGGTGAAGTTAAAAACCACAAGCATTTCACTTTCTTGAGAGTCTATGATGCCGGTCATATGGTTCCTTATGATCAACCAGAGAATGCACTTAGTATGGTTAATACTTGGCTTCAAGGAGATTACTCATTTGGTATTAAACAAGAGTAATCGTCTATCTATCTATCTATCTCCCTTAAAAAGAAAAAGCAAAAGAAAATAAATAGATGCACACGAAAGTGCCTCGTTTGCAATAAAGGCGTTTTTGTTTATTTGTTTGTTTATGTTTCTTATTAATAATTTCGTTTTTCCTTAGATAATACATATACAAAAGTAGAAAATGGCTGTACAGACCAAATACACGGGCAGTATACATTATGCTTTCATATTTTCAAGAGCTTAATTCAATTGTATGTTTATTTCTTTGGAGATGCAATTAGTGGGGGATTGCTGATTTTGTGTACTTCCTCTTATTTTGACGGGGGATGTCACACGAGTGGTTCGATTTCTTGCAAAAAAATACCAATTTGAGATGAATGACTTACTGATAAAGTACCACTAAGAAATTGTATTTTTGCAAAGATATTCAAGGAATGAATTCTGATAGATGTTGTAGTTTCTCTGCGATCATAATATGAACAGGGAATCGACACAGAGGATTAATGAAAAACCAATTCATCGCTCCCAACACCAAATTTCTAATTAATTGCAAATTATTATTTCCTCTTTCAACCCCAGATGTGCAATCATGTATCTTGCATCTGCAATCCATAGATCACTGGTTTATTATATTTGCCTATTTCGGATATCAAAAAATTTTGATATAACAAGCAAAGATCACGGTTCTTTCTGATCCACAGAATTCTAGACCTCCATTATTATTTGATAATGACTTCTCACTCTCAATAATTTTGCCTTCCTTAATAAACTTCCTGATTCTAAATTGTTAAAGTTTAATTCATGGTCATAAGGGTTCAATAAAATTGCCGAAGGTTCTTGTGTAAACAATATGAAAGCCTTATTAATATGTTATTAGATGACCAAAGGTTTTCATTGATAACCGAAGATTGAGTTGTAGTTGTTTATTTTTATTTTTCTTATATCTGTTGTGTATAAAGTAGTATTGCAAAAAACTAAAAGAGTAATATGGAGATTAAGTAGTGGTTTTGTAACCTCTTACTTAATATCACAACAGTTCTCGGATATGTCATTGAAAGAGATGAAATCACATTTATTTTATTATCTCGTCTTTCCTAATTTGGACCACCTGCTAATCTTATTCAAGTTGTTATAATAATCTTGTGAGCTTAGGAGATGACTTTTACTATTATTATTTTTACGTATGGAAATTTCTGAAAAATATAATCTGATGGTATTTTAAACTTTAAAATATAATAACGACTATAAGTAAATTTGAAAATAAAAATATCACCATTATCAATCAAAGTTTTCCAATAATAGTAATTCTTTTACTAAATATGGCGACTTGCTACCTTTTCGTGTCTTTTCTTGTTAATTTTATTTTATTTCTTTTATATAAATATCCAGATGTAAAGCAAATGTATAAATAACAATGATTTTACTCAATCACTAATTTTTAATCTGTTATTCTAGTTGTGATTCATTAAGATATAAACAGTATCTCAATATTAACTTACCCTTATACATTCGTTAAATTTCCAAACAAAAAAAAACAACAACAACAGAATAATGCAATTCTCCAAAATCGCCACCATTTCTGCCTTAGTCGCTGCTGCTTCTGCCACTGATATTCTTAGTGCATCTCAAGCTCCGGTAGCTGATGATGAAGCAACTGTTGTTACCACTCGTGTCACTGTTACTGGTTATACCACTTACTGCCCATACCCAACTACTATTACTATCACTGTCTGTGAAGAAGAAACTTTCTGTACCGAATCAGCTATTGTAGTTGACGAACCAGCAACTATCACAGTTACTGAACCATGTGTTATTCCAACTTCCTATGCGGAACGAAAAACTATTGCTCCACAAAATGTCACCACTTATGAAGGTGCTGGTTCTAAACAAGTTGCAGGTGCTTTGGCAGGTTTTGCTGCTGTTGCTGCTGTTATGTTTTAGTGACTATATGTAGTATTAATTTGATTTAAGATTCGTTTTTTTAATTTATAATTACATGTTCCCCTAGTCTTGACCAAAAAAATGTAACAAATTTTTGTGTAGCTTATACTGATACAACTGACCAAATTTATACAATTCCTCTTAATTTTTAAGTGCTTATTGTTATTTCCAAATGTACCTCCATGAAATAGCTCTATCAGATATATATTATAGATGTTCTTCATGGTAAGCCAATGAATTTACCAGAGCTTAATCGTTTGAAACTACAAGATGTCACGAGATATTGGTAGAGTACACGACTGTTTCCTTTTTTAGTCTTTTTTTTTTGGGATCAACACACACTACGCTAACTCTGACAGATTGGTTTTTGTTCACTATTATACAGAAGCTTTAATTATTTTGTCAGTTTTTTCTTAACAAATATCAAGAGGTCACAATAAATTACAAACCAAAAAAAAAGGATTAAGAAATAAAGAAAAAAAAAATTTTGAATAAAAAAAAAAAAAGAAAATTATCTACACAATCAACTTAAAAGAGTAGAAATTGAAAAATCTTTTATATATTTGTCGACATTTCAATTTAGTAATTTTGGTTAGAAAGCGTACGAAATAATGACAATACCGAATGAAGAGATGGGTCGTAATGCCATCCTCAACATTTATACTCAACCAGTTACAGTTACCAACAACCCAAGAGCAAAATTCCCTAAAACGTCTAGATTTTTTGATAATTCATCATTGCCAGACTTGAAAACGTTTGAGTTAATTAGGCAGAATAGGCGGGTACTTTTCAACAGTCAACTGACAAATTTCAACTACAACCCATTTAGTGTACCTCAACAGAAACTTAAAGCTAGTATACCATTGGATTATGGGCATTTGCCAAACAAGATCACTGTTGCTCCAGAAACTTCTGAAAGTAATTCTAATGAAATTCCCTGTTACTTGTTGAATGAAAGCCAAATTGCCGATCCAATATCGTTTATTGATGGACTTCTGGTACTTGGTAAGAAATATGGTGCAGTTAAAGTAAAGCTTCCGGCTTCAGACACAGAACTATTCCAATCCACAATTCAAATCAATTCTGATTTATTTTGGTTCCAAACAAATAAACTATTAAACAATCCCCCAGAAGATGAAATTTATATGAGATTAAAGTTTCACCATGACTTGATTGAGTTCCATCAAAGTGATGAGTTTGCAAAATACGAAGAACACGAAGGTAAAAAGTCAAATGGTAGTGGCTCAACGGGATCTTCAAACTCTTCTACAACCACATCCACGTCATCTCAAATCAACAAACTTCCAATGATTGATAAACGTCCGTTAGACTTGTATAAACTATTTCAATCGGTGACAATCCGTGGCGGATTCATGGAAGTTATCAATAGAAAACTTTGGGCACAAATAGGTAGAGAGTTGGGTTACAAGGGTAAAATCATGACAAGTTTAAGTAGTTCATTGAAATCATCCTACCAGAAAATACTTTATCCTTATGAGCAATATCTCATTGCCAAGAAAAACCAGAATAATTCTTCTGGTGAACTGACTGAACCATCAGTAGTTGAACTGGAGCACTCAAATGGCAAGAGAACCTTGCAAGAAGATGGGTCAACGCCAAATAAAAAAATAAAACTTGAAAATTCTAATACTCCACCATTGATTATTGGTTCAGCCAAGGACTTTAGAAGGTCAGTTAAGTCAAAGATGTCTAAAGGTTGCCTTCTTAATACACCATATGCTATTGATGTTAAGCAGCCAAATGTATTTACTGTTAAGGTTGATGACAAAAAGAGAAGAAGACAAAATGACAAAGTAGATGTCCTGATTTTACCACAAACAGAGCTAGATACTGCGCTCTGCTACATGGATAACACACAAGATGAGTCAAGATTAAAGGCACCACCTAAAATTGCATCTGTTTACACATTGAGACAATTCATGGAAAAAGATATTAAATTTCAAGAATTCTTGCTTCTGGCTAATCCTGAATGCTTTGAGCACGATTCAGGAGATGGTACATTCATTTCGGTGGATGGGATTGAAAAATTATATTGGAAATACATAAACAACAAAGATACTGGAGCACTTCTACAAGGTGGCTTAGAACTAGAAATGGGTAAAGATATTCCAAATTATGTTAATGGATCTGGGTTTGTCAGAATGGGAGATGACTTGATCAATTTCAGAAATTGCTTGAATAGTGAACATTTAAATTTATCCCATTCCAAACTGTTTGCAATTGCTTCAAATAGTACCGGCACCAATAAGCCTAGTTATTTTTTCCCTCACATGAATGCTGAGCTGAAGCGTTATAATGAAAGTAAGTTTATTAAAAAGTTAACGCGATCAGCATTGCATCCTTGGAATTTGCATAATTTGCCGATTTTGCCAAATACTGTTTTAGGAGCATTGAATGAGGACGACCTCAATGACCTTGATATTAACGAATCAAGATTAAACATTGGTATGACATTCACTACTGAAAATTGGACTTGTGAAGATCACTTCACTAATTTGGTTAATTATCAATTTTTTGGAGCTACTAAAAAGTGGTATTTCATCCCCGAACTGGAATTTGAAAAATTTGAAAAATTGATCACCGAAGTGAATAACCTCAACCGAGACAGGTCAAATATCAATAATAAAAAACAAGTGGATATTGAAAAAGTGTTGACATATTTGAAGAAACTGGATGATGATGTTGAATATGATATTGTGCTTAAAACACTAGATAATTTGATAAACACAGGTGGTGATATACGATTGCCTTATTCAAATGAAAAATTGGCCAAATTTGTTGACAACAAGGACGGTTTTAAATATAATCAAGAATTTATGATTAGTCCAGAATTACTTGATGAGTATGGCATTAAATACACCACAACGATACAACATCCTGGTGAATATATCATCAAATTTCCAAAATCATACTCTTCCACTATTTCATTTGGATTCAATTTATGTGAAGAAGTTAATTTGGCTACTAATTCATGGTTGAACTATTCTATTGAAGGAGAAAAATGGTTAGCTAAACAAAATATCATTCCTGGTTTCCTGACATTTAAGTTATTGGTTAATCTTGCCGTAATATATGATAGTGGATCTAATTTGTTGTTCAATTCTGAAATTTTTGCCAAGGCACATACAATGTATGATCAATTATACCAAGAGGAGATTGCATTGAGAAACGAAGTTAGGAAACTAAAGATCAAGGAAGTCATTATTGATGAAGATTCAAATAGTGTTTCTGATGATACATTGGTCAATGTTTACCCAAGTAGAATTTTAGTAACTGATTCTAAAACGAAGCAATCAATTATGTTATCATTGCAAGATTATTTGGAATATAATAAAAAAGACACCGAAAATGGAACTTTAAAGCAGCATCAAATTGAGCTTCAGTTATATCACTCCGATGAGAAGTTAAAGAGTTTTTCCAGAATCTTGAATAGCTATTCGGTGGAATTCGAGCATTGGATGAAGAATTATGAAGACCTTATGAAAGAAAATTCCGACATCTTGCTAAGGACGTACAAGACATTGTTGAATGAAGGTGAGAAGATATACTCCTCAATATCGTCATCTGCAGTAAAAAATGATGGAGTTGATCAAACTAAATTTTGTTTGTTTAAAGATTATATTGAAAATTTGCGGTCTTTTATTGATACTGCCAATCAATTTGTCGATGAATGCCAAAATTTGTTAGCTATCAAACACCAGCAAAGAATTAGAAACGGCAATGAATCTTCTCGCGAGAAATCATATTCCTACAATGATTTATTAGAACTTGTATCACGAGTTCCTAGATTGAACTTTATGTGTCCTGAGATTGAACAAATCGTTGAATTCAAGAATGAAATTGACAATTTTGATAAAGCAAGCAGGTTATTGTTGTCTAAGAAAAACAGGTCATTGCAAGAATTTAATGACTTGATTAGTTTGGGTGAAAGTTTTGGTTTGGAAATTCCATCTTTAGATTTCATAATTAGAATCAGTAATAGATTAAAATGGCTTCGAACGTTTGCGTTAATTGAAAAGGGTGTTGATCCATATGGTGATAAGAAGGAAGTGTTCACTATTGATGATCTAAGAGAATTTTTCCAAGAAGGTTTGAAAATTTTATCAAAGTCTGACATTGATACAATTAAAATAGTCGAAGAAATATTAAATGAAAGTAATGCCTTCAACTTTGAAACAGAGAAATTCTTGAAATATGAATATGCTCATGATTTGGATTTGGATAGATTAGAAGAACTTGCAAAGAGATTTAGTACTGAACAGTTATTTCTTTCTATGGATAACTATCTACAATTGTCAAAGCTTCACGCTAACTTGAAAATTATTAGACAATTTAAAGAATTGCAAGATGCGCCTTACCATGAAGTTAAACAATTATACAGCTCTATATTAGAGAGTGGTTTGAAGTTTAAGACAGATTCACTATTGGAAAGATTGTCGGCAACTGAATCTTGGGTCGATTCTACTTGCAATAGAATTTCAAGTTCCAAATTAGTTACTACTTTGAATAAAGATGTTGACTTGGACCATTTGAATCCAAAACTTACAATGAATACCAAACTTGTGGAGAAACTATTGCAGATACTTTACAAATCAGAGTTTAGTTTGTCAGATGACGATAAATATGAAGATTCTTCGTCATTTTTGGCACTTTTTGCTCCAGAGGATTATGAAGTTACATCTAAATACTATTGTATTTGTCGAGAATACGAATATGGTACTATGGTGGAATGTGACAGATGTAAAGAATGGTATCATGTGCAATGTGTCAAAGAAGTTTCAAACCCTGATGGTGAGAAATACACCTGTCCAACTTGTCATTTGATTGGAGAACGAGTTACAAAGGATGGGATTGTGGGTAAACAAATTACTTTCCATGATTTGAAAGAAATATACAGTCAAGGCAAAACGTTGACAACTTATCCTGTTAATGAATTGGCAATTATGAAAGACTTGATTACAGCACTTGATGGTTACCATAAGAAAATACAAGAAATGATTTATGTTGCAACAGGAGAAAGTAATATTGAGAAGAAATTAGACGTTTTAAGGTTCATTTTACGTAAATTGTATGCTTCTGGTGTATTATTGGAAGATTTATGGTTACATGTATTAGATTTGATTAAAGAATTTGAAGAGATAATAAAAGAAGCTAAACGTTTGGAACTAATCATGCATCCAGTTTACGAAGGTGTGGAAGCACCTGTTCAGAAAATTGAAGGAGTCAGTGATTTAGAAGTTGTACCAAGTTCCCAAAGCGTTGAACATGAAGCTGTCGTTGTATCTCAAAATCACGACGATGAAATGAATGAAATCAAACCTGAGATTAAATCTGAACCTCCTGTCGAAAAAATTGACGTTGTTCCAAGTTCAGAAAAAGTAGTTTCAAGTGACAACTCCGCCATAAATGGAAACGAAACAAACAAAGATCCAATTTTGAAAATAGAAAAAGGTATTTCTGATAATATTGAACCGGCAAAACCCGAATTGATGCAAGAAAATGGACATCATAATTCACAAGAAGAACCAAAAGAATCTGATACTTGCGATGCAAAAGTTGAACTTAAAGTTGAAGTACCAATACAGGAAGCTAATGGTATAACTTCACCTGATGATCATAGTATTTCCGTTAAAGAGGAATAAATAATACTCAAGTATGTACATGTTAATAGCACCCTTTTGTAATAATAGAATTGGTTAATCCATACTTCCAAGGAGTTGCAGCAACACGCGTGCCGTGTGTTTGATTCTTTTCGAGTTTCTCTGTTGATTCTTCTCTGTTGTTGTTTTCATTTTTCCTGCCAGAAAAAAAAAAGAACAATATTTACTTTTTACAACCAATGGTTATATGATAACAATTACCAACGACATGATAGCAAATAGTGAATCTACTATTGATAAATTGATATCAATATGTTGGAAAAGAGTAAGGGGAAACTCCAACTTTATATTTTTATCCCAAATACGACCAATTATTCATGAAATGCAATCCATATTACGAGTTGATTCGATATTTAATGATAATGAAAACAAAATAATTGAACAATTTATTCAAAGTGATCCGATGAAGAAACTACAGAAACAAGAATTTAAAATGTTTTTAAACAGATCAGTTCAATATGGTAATATTCAAATATTATTGCTTAATCGATTTAAAATCACAACTTCTGAAATTGAAATGAGATTAAAATTATATGATGAAGTTCATAATGGTAGTGATTTACCACTGCCTGTCTCATCAGATAGTAGACCATCATCATCATCTGCTACTAAAGAGTATAAATACAAGTTTTGGGATGAGTTAAAAAAGAAAGATGAATATATCAAGGAGAAAACACAAGACCTAAACTCTAAAGACATTAAATATTCTCGACTATTATCACAATTTGATGATCAGACGGAGGTTAATAAAAGTCTACATAAGGAGAATACTATACTTAAGAATTATATTAAGGAATTAGAATTCAAATTGTCCCACAATCCAGATAATGAGTCGAGCAGGACATTACTTTCAAAATTGAAGGATCGTGATTTAACCATTAAGGATTTGGATCAAGTAGGGAAGGAATATCGTAAACGAATCACACAATTGGAACAAAGAGAAACAGAAACCAATATTGCTATCAAGAAGCTTGAACAAAGTCTTGTGGAGCAAGACAAATTGGTTGAAGCGTTAAAGGAAAAATTATTGTCACAATCAAATGAAACAACAACTCCTACAACCAACATGCTTAAAGAATTCATATGCAGTTTGCCAATAATTAAACAATGGATTTTATTTTTAAAATACAAACAGGACAATAAATCCAACAGGATATTTGTACTAAATATGTTCACTTTGGTGTTGTCTGCTTGGATGTTTGGATTGATGCTACAATTCGTATACCGTTCATCTTCACTATTATTTTCTACATGTTCAGTAACCCCAAAAGCATATATTTACGACAATTATGGAAGAAGTAAGATTTGGAGCAAATTTAGTTTTGATTTTTGGCGTCGACTGCCATGGTTAGAACAATTTGTGTATAGGTTTATCGATTGGTAAGAATAAAACGAAACATAAAAAAAAATAAAAAAGAAATATAACACGAAATAATATGAATCCCATTAAAATAAAAAGAAGTACACTACATAAAAATAGATAATAAGAAGTAAAAATTGAAAAGTTTTAAAAAATTAATGATTTATTAAGTTGAAAATACATAAAAGAATATTTTCATGATAAATTATCATCCCCTTCCCAAAAAAAAGTAGTAGAAATTAGAAAAAAGTTGGTAATAGTTATTAGAATTGCGCATTAACACATTTAGTTCATTTGTTTAACCAAAGCGTTGATGAATTCTTCTCTGTTACCGGTGTCACCACCTTGGATAAAGTGTTGGAATTTTCTAGCTCTGAAACCACCAGTTGGGTTAGACAATTTGAATGGCCACAAGAAGTTGTTAACTTGTTTGAAGTTTGGACCAACAGTGTAAATTTCGTGAATCAAATCTTCAATAGACAAGATGTTGAATTTACCCAAGTTAGCTTCAATGATAGCATTGTCAGACAAAGCAATTCTTTGCTTGTTGACCTTACCGAAACCTCTCTTGTAAACCAATTGTCTGATGGTAGCCAAAGATGGGTAACCGTAAGCAATGTATGGTTCAGCCAATTTGATCAATTCAGAGGTAGCTTTAGTCAATCTAACAAAGACACCAGCGTTAATTTGAGTCAATCTCAACAATTGTAAAACCTTTCTTGGCTTTGGTGGGATCTTGTTAATACCCTTGATTCTGACAACAAAGACTAATTTTTCTTGAGCATCAACATAGTAAGAGTTGGAAGCTTTAGCATCTCTCTTAGCTTTGATAACTGATCTTTCAGCTTCAGTGTATTCCTTTTGGTAAGCAGCAGCTCTGTCAAAGATAACCTTTCTCTTTTCTTGGTTAGCCTAAAAAATCATCAATAGTTAGTATTACTTTAATTGTTCATTTGAATTATTACCTTCCCCCACTTTACTAAATAATACAATATATTTTCTCAGTCCCGAAAGATGGTTAACTGAAAGACAACATTGCAGTAAATGCTAGCCATAATCAATGGTTTGACTTCATCTTCAAAAATAAATACAATAAAATAATGGTAAAGTGGATAATGGAAAGGTTGAAGTTTTTAAAAAAAAAAATTGTGTTACATACAGCTCTTCTGACCTTCTTGGCAGCAGCTCTTTCTTCAGCAGTTTTTTGTTGAGCTTTTTCTTTCTTTTGCAAAGTTTCTGGTTTCAAAGTGCTAAAAAAAAGTAGTTAGTATTTATTGAGCATAGACGGGTTTAATATAAAACCTCCATCTTCAACACTCAAACGAGCGTTTTCCTCTTTTGATGCAAAAATAAGTGAATATTATTGATTGTTGTATATACCGGAAAGGTAAAATATACGTGAACAAAGAACTGAACAGCCAAGTTCATTCTATTTCACAATCAATTAAAAGAAAACATATTCACAAATTACTCAGAAGAAAACAGATGTATCAGGCATTGGCTAATAAACGAAGATATTAAAAAAACTCGGGGCTGCAAGACAATCTGATTTTCCCTTGGTAAGATAAGTTTAATCAAAGTCAAAATAAAATTTCCAAGTGATTTGACAATGACAAGACCTCACATTAACTGCGAGAAAATACCTCTCACAAGATATTAGGTGAATATACAATGTATATTTATCATTACATGTCTTTTCTATCACTAGTAAAGAAATCAGGTAATGTTCACCACCTTTTCATCTGGTCAAATGACTAGATGAAATAGGATTTCTGATTAAAACAAAATAGTCCTTTCATGAATGATTTTTTATATCAACGTCTAAGCAATCCAGAATAGAACATCAGTTCGTTTGGATGCAAGACTTGGTTGTGATATTAGGATGATTCACATACGTAGCCATTTTTAGGGAACTTGTTGATGATGAAGGGAAAAATAAATGTACGAAATGTAAGGTGAAATTTTTTTTTTTCTCTTCAATATATACCAGCTATTGGAGAACAACTTGAAGATGAGCAGAAAAAAAAAATATGAAGGTCGTGTATATTCAGCTGGAAAAAATATAATAGAAATAAAACCGTTTCTAGGGCTGTAGCCCTAAATCATATGGTAGCACTAGTTTATTTGTGACACAAAATTGTGTCTAATAAATTGATCTGTAATAGCCAAACGTTTATCACCGTGCATGGTGTTGCTCATATTCATAGAGACGCAAGAGCGAATTATTGATGTAAGGCTTATACTTATTTCCCCGTAAGCGGTGTATATTCTCCGTTGGAATCCATGCTCTTATCTACGAATGTACCTCTTTTTATGTTGATGGGCAAGGTATTACCGCAAATACGGTTACGGAATCTTATTGGGCATTTCAAAGATCTTATCTTAAATTCAACACTTTGTATCATTATTTGATTCATGGTTGGGAAGAAACATCGTCCATTGTTATATTCAGGTACCATTGAAATTCTTTTTCTGGCTAGAGAACTAATTATTGTTTTTCGAGCATTATTCATATAGAATCACAAGGAAGAAAAATTCTCCACGAGAGATACGATATTTAATCCAATTTTTCTGTCAATTTTCTATCAAATCTATACTCGAAAAAATATATACTTTTAGTATTATGCGTGGGGGAATTGCAGGAAGAAAAGGGAAACCCGTTCTTAAACTTTCCTAATTTGTCAAATCTAACCGCAACAGTTTAACTTTCTCTAATTCCATCTTTCTCTTGTTCTGCTTTCTGATATGCATATCGGTTATCATGTATTGAACATGAAAAAGAGAAATTCTTTAGATTATTTGGCCGAAATATGAGATTGTCACAACAGGTTCAACAAAACTCTATATAAACAACATAGTCTCTTGAATTATAGCAACTAATCTATAAGAAGAAAACTCTTTTTATATGTGGTTCAACAAAGGGTATACATCAATCGAAATGCTGAACCTTCGTACTGTACTTTCTCAAGAGGAGTTAGTTGAACAAGTCTTGTCACATAAAGAATTTTACAACAACACACAAAATGTTGAATCACGTAGAATTGATCCAAATATTGCTGGCACAGATGACGATTTGTTAGGTCAGCTTGGTTATAAACAAGAGTTGAAACGTCATTTTTCAACGTTTCAATGTTTTGGTGTTGCCTTTTCCATTATGGGATTATTACCAAGTATTGCTTCTATTTTTTCACAAGGTATAATTGCTGGTCCCGCTGGGTTCTTATGGGGATGGGTTATTTCCTCACTTTTAATTCTTACTTTGGGTATTTCAATGTCTATTTCTGGTTCCTCTATGTCCACGAGTGGTGGATTATACTATTGGACAAATTATTACTCCCCTCCAAGATTTAAAACTGTCATCTCATACTTAATCGGAAATACAAACTCTATTGCTTTAATTGGTGGGTTTTGTTCAGTGGTGTATGGGTTTGCAATTCAAGTCTATTCCATTGTTGTGATTGCAAGAGATGGCGATTTCGAAATCACTCAACCAAAGATATACGGTGTTTTTGTTGCAGCAGTTATTGGTCAAGTTGCAATGACTTGTTTATCCAGTAAAAACTGTGCCCATCTTCAGACAGTCTCAGTCGTAGCCAATGTTTTTATCATTATTGTTTACATTATTGCTATGCTTGTCGGTGCTAGAGGCAAATATAAACCAGCTTCTTATGTTTTCGGGGAGTTTGATAATTTGTCAGAGTGGCCAATTGGATGGACTCAAGTTTCTGCTGGGTGGCTTCCTGCTATTTGGACCATTGGTGCATTTGACAGTGTTATTCATCAATCAGAAGAGGTTCATAATGCTGGTAGAGTTATACCAATTGGTATTTTAGGTTCAATTACTGCGTGTGGTTCATTGGGTACTATTATTATCATTGTCACTTTATTTTGTATACAAACTGATGATATTGAAGGACACATTCTTGGATCCAAGTATGGTCAACCGATTGCACAAATTATATTTGATGTATTGGGTAAAAGATGGGCACTTTTCTTTATGACATTTATGCTGATTTGTCAATTTCTTATGGCTTCATCTATCCTTACTGCCATTTCTCGTCAAATCTGGGCATTCAGTAGAGATAATGGGTTACCATTTAGTTTTTGGGTCAAACGTGTTAACAAGACTTTATATACTCCTATCAATGCAGTTATATTTGGTGGTGTTGGTGCTGTAATTATGGGATTGCTTGTTTTGATTGGTCTTGTTGCTGCAAATGCTTTGTTTTCACTTTATATCGCTGGTAATTACTTAGCATGGACAACTCCTACTTTCCTCAGATTGGTATTTGGCCGCAAGCTTTTCGTCCCTGGAAAGTTCTACTTGGGTAAAGTGTTTTCACCAATTATCGAATGGATCTCTGTTCTTTTTGGTGTATACACCATTATAATGGTTAATTTTCCTGCTTCACCACATGTTGATAAAAATACCATGAATTATACTTGTGTTATAACTCCTGCTGTGATTATCTTATCATACATTTACTATATGGTGTATCTGAGAAAACATTATCATGGACCATGTAAGACCGTTGATGTTGAACATCAACTTGAAATATTAGAAGGTGTAGAGTCCGAATCAGATGGTGTTGAAAGACAACATGAACAAGTTGGTAAAAGTGAAAAGTCCTAGGTTTGTACTTTGTGTTGTAAGACAAAAATAATATACATATTCCGAGTTTAGATACTAGAGTAAACCATAAACCTACAACTACTACAAATCATTTATAATTGCCAAAAAAATATGAAATTGAATAAACTAAACTAATAATAGTAATAATAATAAAGAAATGGAAATATAAAAACCAAACATTCTCAAAACATTGGAATATGATAAATAAAGATCAAAAAATAGAAAGAATAAAGAATAATAAGAAGAATTGCTGATGACCTTTCACCTAATGAAGATAATTACATGATAATCATATAGTCAAACCCATTATGGACATAAATGGGGGGATGGGAAATAGCAGGAGCGTATCTAACATTAAACATCCTTAGGAATATCACTGAAATCAACAGTAGAAAGATCAATTGGTACTTGTTCTCCAAATGTATTTTCACCAGAGTACAAGACATACAAGAAACCATCTTCGTCCTTATGTTCCTCATAAATTGTACTAATCAAGGCAGCGGTAGGTGGCAAAATATCATTCACAAATATGAAAATAGCCTTTTCACTTGGTAACTTAATTCTCTTTCTAATAACGTAGACAAATTGACCAACAGTCAAATCCACAGGAACCAAATATTTACGCTTATCAATTTCTGGGATATCTGAGTTTTCAACCTTTTCACAAATAACTGGTACTCTATCTTTAAATCTTTGAGCAATTCTAGTTGCTTCTGCTTGTCTCTTTTCTAGAAAAATTATAACATGTTAGTATTATTGCTGCTATACTGGGGGAAAATTTAAACTCACTGAATTAAACATACCAAAAGGGTGTTCGTCTTTAAATTGTGATCTCATGATTGTACTGCTTTGTAATGTTAGTAGCAAACTCTTTGATGTTGTAGTACCTAATCTTTGACAATGGCAACTGCTTTCAGTTGGAAGACCACGGGGAGCGGGAAGTGATTAAACTAACCGTCGGAACGCGGAATTGCCACTTGATCTGGGTGGTACCTGTCAAAGTGATATAGAATCAAGATAATACATACTGTTTTTATAAATGGGAGGGGAAGGAAACTAATCAATGATGATGATAATAATAATAATAAAAATAAATCTAATTGATGGAAGTTATAAAATTGATAATTAATAGCAATTGTAATAAATAAAGGTGATAACAATTGTTGTAAATGTAGTTTAATTTTTTTTGTTGTTGTTGTAATCGGATTGATAGATAAAGCAGTGACAGTGAGAAGGAGTGAGAGAGAGAGAGAGAAGAAAAAGAAGAAAAAAATATTACTAAGGGGCAAAACAGTGAGACAGAGACAGAGAGAGAGAGAGAGAGAGAGAGAGACACACAAGGAAATGAGGGAAAATAAAGAAAAATAAGGAAAGGAGGGAAATTTTATGTACAAAAATAAAAAATGAGTGATTGATTTTACCCACACTTTGTTTATCTTATCTATAGGGTAGTGCGCCAAAATCAAAATTCTTGTTTGGTTTTAGTCTTGCTTTACTGACATCATTCACACCGTGATCATTTCATTAATCGAGAAATTGACACAATAGCATTGATAATGGTCACAACATCTGATTTAGAAAAGTTAAACGTGATTAATGAAAGAACCGAGAAAGATGTACATTACCATGGTAATTTCATACCTCATTCAATAAGTTGGATGTTGCCGCCAGATAGAATTGACCACCATGAACAGAATTCACTTGTAACAAAGCTCAGGAATAAGAGGCTACATTATCTTTTTGAAAGCCAAAACAATGATGATGTACTGGATAATCATGAGAACGAGAATGATCAAGTCAATGATATAACTGACTCAACTTCATTTGATTATCCCACTACTCAGCTAAAACCACATGAATTAACAAACAAACTTGAAATTGAATTGATTGAATCATCCTTTTTTGGTAATAAATCTGATAATCACAATCAAACCGAATCTTCGATACATTTCAATAGGAACACACAAGGCACCAGCAGTAGTTCAGTCTTGCAAGATGATAGTTTTCAGAGTATTCTTACGTCCAATCTGATATTACCTCATTCAAGAGGAATCGAAAACTCAAGTATAGTTGATCTGATCCAATTGGCACGTGACGCGAGTAGTGTGCCAGTTACCAGACTTTGTTCTTATTCTCCCATTGCCAAATCCAATCCTCGCAAACATTCTCTTTTAAACTCACCTACTACAAGTCTCACACGACCCAATAAAAAGTTCAAATCTAGATCTCAGTGTGACCTTGTTTTCCCCAATATGGAATTTAAGAAGGCTGGTTGATTGTTTCAAATAAGTTTTTGGTTCCACTTTTATTTTGTTTTGTTTATTCCTGTACCACGGCCACGCGTTTCAAATAAAGTGAAAAAAAAAAAGAAAACGAGAAATAAAAACCTGGGAAAATCATGCAAGAAAAACAAACAATCATAAAAAAAAAAAACAATAGTGACAGATATCAGTTGTTTACTTTCTTTCTTTTATTGCCACTTTTAATTTTTAATCAATTAATCAATTAAGATACCCCAAAATGTTAAGATCATTTGCTCGTTCCTTTTCATCAACTGTTGTCAAAAGAGACTTTGCCAGAACTCAATTGCTTGGTACTGTTGGTAATTTTGAATTTAGAGAATCCGAAAATGGTACCAAATATGTCACTTATTCTCTTGCAGTTAATCGTTACAATAAGGAAACACAAGAGCAAGTCACTAATTGGTACCGTATTGCTGCTTTCACCCAACTTGAAAGATTGGAAAAGTCTTTAAGAGTTGGTAATGTTTTACATGTCGATGCCAACTTAGCAGTTAGAAAAGTTGAAGATCCTGAAACTCATAAGGTTCGTAGTGAACTTCAATTAATTCAAAAAAATTTTGACGTTGCTCGTTTTGGTAAGAAAGATGGTGAAGAAGCTTCTCCATAGAGTATTTTGATTCATATTTGTGTCAATAATAATTTATTCTAGATTTTGTATATTATAGTCTATATAAATAGAAATACCTAATACCGATTCTGAACTAAGCTTAATTCTTATGCATACCCGATGGAAACCTTGGTGTGGTCTTGGACATGGTTCAAATCAATCAAGTCCATTGTGTCACTTTCAGAATGACCCTAGTTATCTTTGGCTTTCAAACTTTGGGGAAGTGCTTCCATCATAAAAGCACTAGGGTAACCACTTTTATTTGCCGATCCATGATCACTTGTAATATATCCAAATTCATCAGTTCTATAAGGAATATCAGTATAGGTATCGATAATCAACTGGACAAATTTAGTCAATTCTGGTGATACAAAGTCCGTAGCCATACCAAAATGGATTTCACTACTAGAATCAATTGTACCCCTCGTAAATCCTGACATATCCTGTTGAAACATTCCAGTAACCAATGTATTAATATTAGCATAGTGATTATAAATTTCATGGGATTCTAGAAGTCCAATTTCTTCAGCAGAATACCAATGGAATTCTAGAGTATTATATGGTGTAAAGTTTTCTCTTTTTATTTGATCAAAAATCAAGTTGTAAGCTTCCAATATAGTAATTGAACCAGAAGTATCGTCATATGCACCGGGAGAAGGCAAATCCATTGGAAGGTTTAAATTAACAGAATCCCGGTGTGTCCCAACAACTACTTTGTCATCAACCTGACCTGGATTTCTAGCAATATTGGAGTATTGGTTCCATCCTTTGTGATTGAATTTATTCACGATCATATTATCTTTAACTGATGAAGTAATACCTTTTACTTGATTGTATAATCAATTTGGCACTGTCGACAACAAACTTGGATTTACAATATCTAGTATAAAATGACAAAACTTTGGATAGTTTTGCCATCAATTTATCAATATTAATTCGTTTGAAGATCTTTGTGACTATCTTCCTCTATTTTGCAGTTGTTGGATAATTATAGACAGCAATTGACTTTTTCCGGTTGGTGATTCGAAATGGTGGTTTCTGAACTACTAGAATCTCCAGTTATATCTAAAAAGTTTATGTCAATTCTCTTTAATTCAAGCAACTAACTTTCAGAAGCTAGTTTATATTCAGTGGATGACAACTTGACCAACCTGATAGGATCATTGGAAATAGATATTTTATCACTAGAACCAGTTCACATAAGAATTGGCATCAACTATGCAAAGCATAAAACTGAAATATATGGTAGTATCATCTTGCAAACAACTTTATGATAGTTTAACAAAACAATATCACTATTAATAGTAGATTTCGTTTTAATTCTGGTAATATATATCCCGTCAAAGCAGCTACGTCTCTAAAAAAATATGCAAAAAGGGAGAAAGATCATGATCACGGAGCTCATACCGGTTTACCAAAGATAAGCAAATCTATAATTTTAACTGAAAACTACAATGTGCCATTACACTAGGAAGGTATATTCTCAAAAGGTGGTTATACGCTACTACTTTATATTTCTAGACGACACACACATATATATATATATATGTTACTCTACTTAATGCAAACTGGTTGCTAAACTCAATTCATAAGCATAAGCAATAGTCAACTTAATATGTTCGTTAATGTGGTCAAAATCTAATCTATCGACAGTATCAAGTACGGAGTGAATATACTTGTTGGTATACTTCATTTCACTTTCAATAATAAAAGCAGATGGGTAACCATTTTCCAAAGCACTTGCATGATCCAGACAAGCGTAAGAACAAACACTTTCATGATATGGGATTGAATTATAAGCCTTGATAATCATTTTCAAGAAATCATTCAAATGGACACTAGTATAATCTGTAATCAACCCAAAATGAGGTTCAACCTCTTGGTCAATTGAACCTTGAGTATAACCAGTCATATCTTGTTGTAACATTGCAACAACAACTTCATTCTTGGCAGAATATCTCAGGAATACATCAACTGAACCTAACAAACCACCTTCTTCTGCAGAATACCAATGGAACTCTAAAGTATTGTATGGTTTAAATGTACCCTTATTGTATGCTTCAATGATCAAACGGAAAGCTTCTAAAGTAGTTACAGTACCAGATCTATCATCATCAGCACCTGGTGCTCTCATCAAATTAGGCAAGAGCAAGTTGATTGAATCTTGATGTGCGCCAACAACGACTTTATCAGTGACTTCACCTGGGATTGAAACAATAATGGAGTATTGATCCCATCCATCATGATGAATTTTGGTGATTGTGACATTTTCTTTGACAGGAGCAGTAATATTGGTAAGAGTTGAATGTAACCAATTGGCACTTTGTTCACCAGATTCAGATTTGTAATATCTGGTATAAAATGAACTAAATTTTTCCAAGTTCTCTCTAACCAAGTCGATATCAATGTTCTTATAGATGCTTGTAATTTCTTTATTGAAATTTGGTGATTTTGGATAATTGTAAACAGGTGGAGTTTTCTTTAAGGTGGTGATTTGCTTCGAACCAATCAATTGCAATTTACGCCAAAGAGAAGAAGGAGCACCGGCTTTTTCAACCAATCCTTGTTCAAAGGCAACTTCAATTGGAATTTGATTGGTAACATCAATGAAGTTAATGTTGTTTCTCTTCAAGTTTAATTTTTCATTTTCAGAAACAATTTTGTATTCATCAGGTCCCAATTTAATTACTCTACTTTGACTATCATCATTTCCTTTCAGAAAAGAAGAATCAAAGAAAGTAATGGCATTGGCTGTCATTTCAGGAAAATTCCAAGGAAAGGCATTGGCTACACAAGCAAGTGTACTTAAAGCAACAATGACCTTCATAATCGTGATTAATTTTGTTTGTAGTAGGAGGGAGTTTGTGGTTAAGAAGAAAAGGTCAGACCAATTTTATACTATATTCACTGTGGGGCAAAATTGTTGAGATTTCGTGAGAACCATTGATGCCGTATTGGTACCGCCAAAAAAGAATTAAAAATGACAAATGAGATAGGTCGTGTGTATCGTGAGAATAGCTTCATCTCTTTTGCTTGTGTTTTACTTCGTTGCTCATTTTTCATTTTACTGTAAACAGTCGAAGGAAAGAACGAAAAAAAAAAAAAAATTGAAGAAAATCCCATCATCACAACAACAACAACCATATTCAAATACAATCATTGTTTTTATTTAACAAAAACAAAAAAAAAAATCAACCATCATTAAACCATCCATATAATAATTCGATTTATAAGTGATGGTTGTACAAGTACCTGGGTTTGCGTTGAACAACAAACCAAGTTCAACTACTTCCAAATACATTTCACCTACTTTGAAATTAAAAGAAGATGTTGTTGTTGATTCGTTGCAACTTCATCAAGACAAATCAACAAGTTCTTCAAGGGGCCAATTGTCGAGAAGATTTGTTCAGCCAGTTGGATTGGATGTTAAAGAATCCAACTATAAGATAAATGTTCCTGATTTTGCCAACTTACCTCCATTACAATTGGGATCTAAGTTCATATCGGATTTGAGCAGGATTGATTCAACTATACCCCATGATATTTTTTATTCCGAAACAGTTAGTAAGAATGAGTCAGGATTGGACAATTACTATTTTGATTATGAAAATGGATTGAAAGATTTTTCCCGTTTTGAAAAAGTGCAACAATTAGATTTGCCTGATAGATTTTTTGAAGAATACAATTCAACTGATTGCATCACCAAGATAGGATTATTCCCTGAAATAGACAGAACATGGATTGCTATTGACAACAAACTTATATTGTGGAATTATAAACTTCCTCAATCTTCATTTAACCAAGCATCTCAGTTTTTAACTATCGATCAAATCAGACACAGTATTTTAGCCGTCAAATTAGTCAAACCAAAAAAGGGTGTATTTACTGATGAAGTCAATTATTTACTTTTGGTCTCTACCACTGTTGATATTCATATCTATATTGTCAAATACGACAATGCAATGAATAATTTGGAGATTTTCAACCCTGATTTATCTGTTTCTACTCAAGGATTGGTTGTTAACAACTTTGTGGTAAACCCAAAAACTAATGATATTTACTTTAGCGGAGAAAGTGACGGGATAAATATTTGGCGTTTAGATTATTCAAACAAATCTAGTTTTATTAAGAATAGATGCGATAAAGTCTGTTTAACAAAAGGTGGATTATCAAGTGTTCTTCCAAATAAACTTACCGGATTTGGTTTTTCCAGCAACACTTCTGGTACCGACAATTCAACAGCAAATACTCCTGAATGTATTACTCAATTAGAAATTGACGGTGAAAGAAACATTTTATATTCGCTTTCCAATAGATCCGTCATCAGGGTTTATAGACTTCAGCCTAAACAAGAACACCTTACTGAAGGGAGTACTTTAACTCCAAACCAAATTTTTAAATCTGCCTCGTCTGCGTTTGTGGATACAAGCAATTTCAAAGTTTTTGAAAGATTTAAGATTATAAATATTACTAAAATTTCTCAAGAGGAGTCAAGCTCCATTCAGTTGATAGCTGTGACTAGTAATGGTTGCAGAATTTTACTTAAATTGGGCACCACTTCAACTTTCAGTTCATTACTCACATCTTCATTTGCAAGTTCACATGCATTAAACTTGAATCTTGTGAATATCAAGTTCCCACCTACTAGGGAAGTACCAAAGATCAATACCGAACTTGATAGTTTCTCAAGAGACAGACAATATATGTCTCAACTTATTGCCAATCAACAAAAGTCACTATTACTTAAGAATTCAAAGTTTGCTAAAATCATCAGCCCAGGTGTTTTCCTTTGTGTTAAGAAAACCAAAAGATCGGATAAATTGTTTATTGCCACCGCTAATTATGGTTATTTAAAGAAAAACAATAAATTAGTCGAAGACGCTGAATTTGTAAACTACGTTTCCAATGAGGACTCACCATTCACATACATTCATGATATTGTACAACTAACACCTTCAATGAATGCTACAAATACACCAAATGGATATGCTAATATTGCTGCAAGTCAATACACCAAGGAACCATTGAAGTTTGCTATCTTAACCAACTTTGGTATTACTATTTACCAGTTTAGAACACCTGATCAAATTTTAAAATCATTGAAAGATGAAGTCATTGAAAACTTTATTGAAGAAAATGGCTATGAAGAAACTTGCTCAACATTGTTATACTTGGCTTGTTCATATGGTCAATATAGTACCAATGATATTTACAAGCGAAAGGCTCAAATCTTGTTCTCCACATGTGGTAATGGTGCCAGATTTAATGATACCACTCAACTGTCTCTGCTGGCATTAATTCCTCATTACCAGGTTAATGTTGCATCTCCTATTCATCCTACTGTTGATCAGGTCGTGCTAAGTGACAGATTCTATGGTACCTGTTTGTTAGTTTCCAGACTTCTTCGTGATATTTGGCAAAAAAAGGTGTTCAGTCCATTGAAGAATATTGTCATGACTCCAAGTGGAGATGTCGAAATTGCCAGTATCAAAGAAAGCAAATTACTTATCCAAGGATTGAATATTGATAAAAAGCAAGTAGAATTTTTCATTGGGTCAATAATTGTTTTGATTGATTTCTTTATGGAGAATGGTAGCAACATCCAAGGGTTGAATGCACCAAATTACAGTTCTGATCCAAACCAATTTGAAAGTGAAGTTTGCTTGCGTGCTGAACATATTGCATTTTCATCCATTATCAAGTCATTGAATTCTATGAAGGAGGCACTTTCCTTTTTGATGGTTTTGATTGAAGAAATTCAAATCAATCATACGAACTTTAAAGAAATTTTTGAATTCTTGTCCTTAACAAACCAAGTAAACCTTTTGACTATCAGATTTAAAGATTTGTTATTGCCTAATAGAGATGTCAAGAATTTGATTAAAGATTTGTTATCCTCAATTATCAACAAGAATATTTTGAAAGGGGGTTCCATTGACTTGATTGCTTCTTCTTTACAAACTAGATGTGGATCTTTTTGTTCAGCAAATGATGTATTCATTTTCAAAGCAATTGAGAATTTAACCAAAGCTAAAAATATTGGTACAAGAGATACTGATTTAAGAACAAAATGCTTAAAGAATGCCGTATTATTGTTTGAAGAAGCTTATGAATCATTGACATTGGAGAATATTGAGAATTGTATTAATATCATGTTGGATCTTGAGTTTTATGCTGGTGCTGTGGGAATGTTGCTTAACATTGCACAAAAGTTGAGCAATAGCATTAAAGTTCCAGCCCTCACTTTAAACCAAGTAATTGACAATGCTGTTTTGAAGAAGGATGTCGCTGAATTTGAAACAAAAAAGAAGAACTTGTATGATTTAATCTTCAACATCTTGACTAAAATGGACTTGAAAGCCCTCAAGATCACTGACACAAACAATCAATTGTTGATCAACGAATTTTTAGAGCTTAGAGATGCTGCTTATGATACCTGTTTTGCTTCCAGCGCCAAGGATTTCCAGTATGCTTTTTATGATTGGTTCATTCAGCAAGGTGTTAGTGAAAGACTTTTGGATATCAATACACCATTTATTTTACCATATTTGGAAGAAAAATCAGAAAACAATTTAGCATTAAGTGACTTGCTCTGGTTATATCATGCAAAGAGGGAAAACTATTTTGATGCTGCCAAGATCTTGTACGCCTTGTCAATTTCTCAATTCAATCTCGAATTGAGCCAGAGAATTGAGTATCTTTCAAGGGCAAATGGTTTCTGTAATTGTGTTTGTCCACCAAATTTAAGACAAAAGATGATCCAACTTTCATCTGTTATTCAAGAGTTATTTGAGGTGTCAAACTTGCAATTGGATGTTTTGTCCAGAATAAACAATGATTCCAGAATATCAAAAGAGAACAAACAAATTGCCACAGACGCTTTGAACTTCAAAATTTTATCAATTAGTGATTTATTTAATAATTACACTGATCCATTGGGTTATTACGATCTTTCATTGTTGATTTTCAAGATCTCTGATTATAAGAATACTGATGACATATTGAAAAGATGGGAATTGTTTTGTGAAAAGATCTTCCATGAATTCATGGTGGAGAAATCTGCCAAAAGCGAGCCATTTTATATCTTGTTAAGTGAACAATTTGTACCATGTGGATCAAAATTATCATCCAATGATTTGGTATTCCCTGTTGATGAATTAATCAAACTTGTCAGTAAGCATCTCCATGAAGCTATTGATGAAAATCCAGCTACTCAAACACCACCAAAGGGTTTTATTATTGATTTATTTAGAAAGTCTGGTGTCAGTTATGAAAGACTCTATTATGTTATTAAATCATTTATTGAACATAACACTTTTGAAGTATATCCAGGGTTCACTAGTGATTTGAAAATAAATGAAATGGTATACTTGATTAAAACGTGGTATGCTCATGATAAGAAATTAAGAGAGTTGATTGCAGCTGACCAATTGGTAAATATGGGTGATAATTACAGTGTTGAAAATGATCCAATTAGTGAAATTATCAGAAACGGTGATTTTGTATTGTAAGCCCAGTGTCTACAGAACCAGAATATATATACGTATATAAAACCGGTGTATTCGTGTAAAATAGATAAAGATATATTGCAATATAATAAAATAATTCGTGCATTAGTTAAGTTCGTAAAACTTGTTCTTTTGAACATCGAATCTTTCTTTTCTAAAATTACTAACTTCGTTTGGACGTAAATAGTTTTCTGGCAAGTGTAGTTTTTCATTATGAACGTGTTTATCATTCACATACAATTTAATACCATCAATAACTAATCTAACTGCATTTGGTTCTGCACCACGAGGCATAATAACATCAGCAAATTCTTTAGTTGGAAAGATGAAATCACTCATTTCTGATCTAGCACCAAGTAAATAAGCATTAATGACACCTTCTAGAGAATCAACTTGATCATTTAAAACATCTCTTCTAATCCAACGAATTAATCTTGTATCTGGATCACTATCTATAAACACTTTGATATGTGACATATTTCTAATTTCTTTGTCATATAAAGCATACAATCCATGAACAATTAAAATTTTCTGTGGTTCACCAATCTTTGATTCCACATCAGCTAAAAGATCAGCTTTCAATTTGTCAAATTTAAAACGAGAAGGTTTAAGACGAGGATATTGTTCACAATCATTGCTAACTGTAATAGCAGCAGATTTGGAGCTGCAAAATTGACTTGAATCAATTGAAGTTTTACCATCATCTTTATAATGGTTCATGTCAATTACTTTGACGTCAACAATCCCTTGAGGAACACTCGATAGAAGTTCTTCTTGTAATGATAATGCTGTGGTTTTCTTTCCTGATGCATGACCACCACCAAGTAATATAATAATGGATTTATTAGTAGATGTGGTAGATTCAATTGGAGACATGTTGGTGAATGGAATGAAGATGTAGGTTGTTAAAAGTAATGCCTTCCAAGTTCAGTTGAAATGAGAAGGGGGAAAATAAAAAAGTAAAGGGTGCTCATCGTGGGTTCGCGGTATACTCTCCGATGACAAGACACTAAGAAGAAAAAAAAAATTAAAAAATTCTACAAAAGTAATGATTTAATGATACTACTATATACATATATCTCCAACACTAAATATTGAAACACGATGGATGAATTTGATAGAGAACTTGATAACGAGTTAGAATTTAGTCATAAATCCACCAAAGGAATTAAGGTACATCGTACTTTTGAAAGTATGAAATTAAAACCAGAACTTTTAAAAGGTATTTATGCTTATGGTTTTGAAGCCCCTTCTGCAATTCAATCGAGAGCTATTATGCAAATTATAAGTGGGAAAGATACAATAGCACAAGCTCAATCGGGTACTGGGAAAACAGCTACTTTTTCCATTGGTATGCTTGAAGTTATTGATACAAAATCAAAGGAGTGTCAAGCATTGATTTTATCCCCAACTAGAGAATTGGCAACCCAGATTCAAAATGTCGTGAAACATCTCGGAGATTATATGAATATTCATACACATGCATGTATTGGAGGTAAAAATGTGGGTGACGATGTAAAGAAATTGCAACAGGGACAACAAATTGTCAGTGGAACACCGGGAAGAGTTCTTGATGTTATCAAAAGAAGAAATTTGCAAACTAGAAATATCAAAGTCTTGATTTTAGATGAAGCAGATGAATTGTTTACTAAAGGTTTTAAAGAACAAATTTATGAAATTTACAAGCACTTACCACCTGCCGTTCAGGTTGTTGTTGTAAGTGCTACTTTATCAAGAGAGGTTTTGGAAATGACAAGTAAATTTACCACTGATCCTGTGAAAATTTTGGTTAAGCAAGATGAAATATCCCTTCTGGGTATTAAGCAGTACTATGTGCAATGTGAACAGGAAGATTGGAAATTTGACACTTTGTGTGATTTGTATGATAATCTTACAATTACTCAGGCTGTGATTTTTTGTAATACAAAGTTGAAAGTTAATTGGTTGACCGACCAAATGAGAAAACAAAATTTTACTGTTGTGTCAATGCATGGAGATATGAAGCAAGATGAACGAGAGTCTATTATGAACGATTTTAGAACCGGTAACTCAAGAGTGTTGATTTCTACTGATGTTTGGGCTAGAGGTATCGATGTTCAACAAGTGTCTTTGGTTATCAATTACGATTTGCCAACAGACAAGGAGAATTATATCCACAGAATAGGAAGATCCGGTAGATTTGGAAGAAAAGGGACTGCTATCAATCTCATAACTAAAGACGATGTGTCTACGCTAAAAGAACTCGAAAGGCACTATTCTACCAAGATCAGAGAGATGCCAATGAACATTAACGATATAATGTGATTAAATTTAATAGAATTAATAGACGACGAATCGTGACATTTCTTGCATCGTCACTCCAACCGATTCACCGTAGTAATGATTGTCATTGGTATGGCATCGTGCGAAGATCACAAAGCAACGCAACAAACTATGTAACTAACAAACAGAAAAATTTTTTTATGTTTTGTTTTTTTTTTTTCCAGAAAATAAAACAAAAATAAAATAGAGTAAATCATCATCATCTCATTTTTTGATTTTTTTTTTTTTTTTCCACTTTTCAATTTCCCTTTCTTTTATTCTTTATTTTTAGGATATTTGATTTTACAAATACAAAAAACCTCCTTTCTTGATTATTTATTCAATAATGGATGCCCAATTCGTATCTTCATTGGAGGAAACTTTGAAACAGAGTTTAGTCCCAGACTCTGCTGTTATTAAACAAGCTTCTAACAAGTTGGTTAAGGAATTTTACCCAAACCCAGCTACCCTTCCAGCTTTACTTCAAATCTACCAAACCACTGCCCAAGATGAATTAAAACAATTAGCCTTGGTCGAAGCTAGAAAATTGTCTTTAGATAAATGGAAGGATGTTGACGCTTCCTTGAAACCAACTATTAGAGAATCCTTATTGAAAGCCACTTTTGCTGAACAAAATAAACGTCTTAGAAATTTGTCTGCATACCTTATTGCTGCCATTGCAGACACTGACTTAGAAAACCAAGAATGGCAAGATCTTTTGCCAACTTTGTTTACTGCTGTTCAAAGCACTGATGTCCAAACTAGAGAAGTTGCCACTTTTATTTTATTCACCTTATTGGAATCCCAATCAGTTGGTATTATCCCACACATTGCTGATTTGTTGGCATTATTCGGTACTTTATTACGTGATGCTTCTTCTAAAGAAGTTAGAATCAATTCCATCACTTCATTGGATGTTCTTGCTCAAATTATTGAAGAAGATCAAGATGGTGCCATGAAATTAGCAGACAATTTCAGATCAACTATTCCAAGCATGATTGAAGTTTTCAAGGAAGTCATTAGTGGTGATGACATTGACCTGGCTAAAAAGGTTTTCAATGTCTTCAATAGTTTGGTCCTTGTTGATACAAAATTGGTTGGTGATCACTTAATTTCCATGGTTCAAATTATCTCCGAAATGGTTACCAACAATCAATTGGATGAAGAATACAGAGTTTTTGGTTTACAATTCTTGATTTCCTGTATCAGTTACAGAAAATCCAAGATCTCTTCTAACAAATTGGGTCCACAAATCACTTTAGTTGCATTGAAAGTTGCTTCTGGTGAAATCGATGTTGAAGATGAATTGGAAAACGAAGATGAAGAAAATGAAAATGAAGAAAACAGTCCACCTTCTTTGGCTTTGAGATTATTGGCTGTCTTGGCTGGGGAATTACCACCATCACAAGTTGTCACTCCATTGTTTGAAGCTTTACCTCAAATGTTGGTTTCTTCTAATCAATTTGAAAGAAGAGCTGGTTTGTTGGCCATCGGTGTTTGTTCTGCTGGTGCCCCAGACTACATTTCCCTCCAAATCCAAAAGATTATTCCAGCCCTTGTCAATGGTTTGAAAGATCCTGAACTCATTGTTAAGGTCGCTGCTTTGAGAACTTTGACCCAATTGACTTCTGAACTTCAAGATATTGTCACTGATTATCACGAACAATTGTTGCCATTGATCATTGAAATTGTTGACTCTGCTTCCTCTGTTATGGTTTACAAATATGCCACCTATGCTTTGGATGGTTTGATTGAATTCATGAGTCACGAAGCTATGGGTAAATACATTGAACCTTTGATGCACAAATTATTCCACATGTTGGGTCAAGCCAACTCTGTTTCTTTAAAAACTGCTATTGTTTCTGCTATTGGTTCAGCTGCTTTCGCTAGTGGTAAAGCTTTCACCCCATACTTCCAAGGTTCTGTTCAACAATTGGAACCATTTATTGCCAACTCTGCTTCTGTTGAAGGTTTGACTGAAGATGATGTTGAATTAAGAGCTACTACCTTTGAAAATATTTCTACTATGGCCAGAGCTGTTGGTTCTGAAACATTTTCTGCTTATGCCAAACCATTGGTTGAAGCTGCTTACAATTCATTGAGTTCTGAACACTCTAGAATTAGAGAATCCGGTTTTGCATTCATTGCTAACATGGCCAAGGTCTATGGTGCTGAATTTGCTGGTTTCTTGGAACAAATTGTTCCCAAGATTCTTGAATGTTTGCAACAAGAAGAAATCACTTTCAACTTTGATCCAGAAACCGCTGAATTTAATGAAGATGCTGAAGATGAAGATGCTGACCCACTTAGGGTTAACACCGGTATCACCATTGAAAAGGAAATCGCTTCTGTTGCCTTGGGTGAATTGGCTGTTGGTACTGGTAAAGAATTCTTCAAATATGTTGAATCTTCATTCTCTGTTTTGGCTGAACAAGTTGAAAACTCTTACGGTATGAGAGATGCTGCCATGAGTTGTTTATTCAAAATCACCAAAGCTATGTTTGTTGCCGTGCAAGGTGAAGGATTCAAAGCTCCAATTGGTGTTCCAACTCAATCATATGTTGATGCAAACATCTTGCAATTGATTCAAAAACTTAGAGAAATCAGTGTTCCTCTTTTGGAAGAAGAATTTGAATCCAGTATGGTTGCTTGTATTTTGGATGGTATCTCCACTTCCCTTTACACTTTTGGTTCTATTTTCATTATCGACAATGCCAACAGCAGTGATGCTTTGCGTAACTTGTGTGCCACTTTAATGTCATTATTGAAGAAAGAGCATACATGTCAAATCGAAGATGAAGAAATGCCACAAGAAGAAGAAGATTCCTCTGAAACTGAGGTTTTGTTGAACGAAGCTACTTTAGAAGTTTTGATTAACTTGTCTATTGCATTAAAGGGTGACTTTGTTGAAATCTTCAGCTCATTCAAAGACGTTATCTTGGCTAAATTCAACAGTAAATCCAAACCTTTGAAGGTTGGTTCTATTGGTGCTATTGCTGAAATGGTTGAAGGTATGAAAGAAACTAATCCATACTCTGAAGAACTTTTGCAAGTTTTCACTGATAAACTTGCTAATGACAAATCTATTGAAGTCAAGGGTAATGCTGCTTATGGTATCGGTTTAATTGTTGAATACAGTTCTGTTGATCTTTCTGCCACTTATCCACACATTTTGGAATTGTTGTTCCATTTATTGAACAAAGCTGATAAACAAGCTAGTAACGTTGATGATGAAGAAGCTCAAGAAGTTGTCAACAGATCATACGCCAATGCTTGTGGTTGTGTTTCTAGAATGATCTTGAAACACGAACAAGCTGTTCCATTGGAACATGTTCTTCCAGCCTTGTTGTCCCACTTACCATTGAAAACTGGTCTTAAAGAAAATAAACCAATCTTTGAAGTTATTATTAAATTGTACGGTTCTAATAATGAATTAATCATCAATGAAACTCAAAAGATTGTTGAAATCTTTGCTGGTGTATTCAAAGCTGAAGCCGAAAGAATTAAATTGGCTAACGAATCTACCTTGGGTAGAGAAGAAAACATTGATACTTTGAAACAATTTGCAAACGATGACTTGAAGAACAAGATTATTGAATTGTTGAAACATTTAGAACAAAGATTTGTTGGGGTAGTATCTTCAAATGAAGTTTTAAAGTCAGTCATTGCTTAAGTTAACGAAGATAATTTTATATCATGTATCGGTGTTGTTTAATAAATAATTTAATAAAGTATAAACCATAAGTAAGTTTTTTATTTTTTACAATTTAGCAAGTTAAAAAGCTCATAACTGATCCTCTTGATCTCTATATCTCAGCAAATCAACCAAGGTAACACGGTTTGTGGGTCTGGTTTGCTACCTTATTATATTTATTATATTTTTTTTCCAGACTATAGTTTGCCTTAATAGTACGAAAATGGAAGGTAGCTTTGAAGATAGTTGCAAAAAAACAACCCAGTTTGGATATCAAAGGAATCAATACTAGCACACAAAACAGAGTGAATGAAAGGTTAATTATTGATTAAAGGGCTGACTAGTAACAGCCGAGTTAGTTTTATTTATATATAACTCTTTGATTGTAGTTTTAACATCCCCAAAAAGAAAAAACCAAAAAAATTATAGAAACATATAATTACAGTCGAATATTTGATTCTTTCTATTTCAACTATCATTATCTTTCTCTTTCTATTATAAACTAAATAATTATGATTGCTGCAGCTGCTGGCATGGGTGCCCTTTTGTTTATTGCCTTTATCGCTTTAGTTCCACCTCTTGCATGGCATATTAAGTGTGCTAACATTCCAGCTATTATATTAATCATTTGGTTAATGTACGTTAATTTAAGTGGATTTATCAATACTATGATCTGGAGTGGTGACAACTTTATAACTTCCTGGGATGGCATTGGTTGGTGTGATATCATTGTTAAATTAGATGCAGGGGCAACAGTAGGTAAATGTTGTGCTATTGCTTGTTTGGCTATGAATTTATACTTGATTTTAGAAGCCCGTCGTCCACTTTTCTTAGACCAAAAATCATGGAAAAAGAAAGCAGTTGATTTGGCTATTTGTTTAATTACTCCAATATTTGTTATGGCTGTTCAACATATTATTTTGATTAGAAGATATGCGGTTATGAAATACCAAGGATGCAAGGGAGTTTACTCTACAACATATGCTAGTATTGGTTTATTTTCTATGTGGCCAGTAATTTGGAGTGGAGTAGCATTCATATTTGCTTGTATGACTGTTCTTGCATTCTTTAAGAAAAGACAAGATGTCAAAGATATTCTTGTTGTCACCAATTCTGGTTTGAATATGAAAAGATTTGCCCGTTTATTGATTTTTGCTTTCTTGATTATATTTGCAATGTTGCCATTGTCTCTTTACTTCTGTATCACACAAGCAATAATTCTGCAGCATGATTTCCACTGGAGTGATTATCATAACGAGAATTGGGGAGATATCTACTTTTCAGATGATGGTTATGTCTTTATGTATGATAGGTTGATTAATGCTATTCTTTCAATTATCGCATTTTTCCTTTTTGGATTGGGATCTGATGCAATCAACACCTATAAAACTACCCTTAGTAAAGTCGGTATTAAATTTGGGAAAAAGTTCAATAATGATCTGAATCCATCAGTTAACGAACAAGCTTTAGTTTCATCCATGCAGCCCCAAACCAAGGTCAACACTAATAAATCACAATTCAGTAGCATTACTACTTTTACCAATGCATCTACAATGCGTGACATTGAGAATCAATTTGGTGATGTGCTTCAAGAAATCATGACGGATGAAACTAAAGCCATTGGATTTGATGATGTTAAAACTGATCCTCAACAATCACCAGCTAAAGGTGGTGACGTTGAAGTTCAATTGAGAGAAATCCTTGAAACTGTTGATTCGCCTAGCGAACATTTCTCATACAAGTATGAGGTCCAACAGAAACCTCACAACTAAACATTTGAACTAAATATTTACATGTGTATTCTCTTCTATTTGATTATTATTCTTATTTACTTTAGTAATTCTATAAATTGTTCTTTGAAATCTTTTGCGTGGACTTTACCCTTTGTAGCTTTCATTGCCTGCCCAATAAGCACTTGTAATGCGTTTTTGTGGCCATTGGCAATTTTGGTAACCACTTCTGGATTGTTTTTGATGATTTGTTGACAGATTTCTTTCACTGCCAATTGCAATTCATCATTTGCTTCTGGTTTTTTCAAATCAAGAATTTCAACTAGTTCAACAAGTGTGTTTGTAGACTTGTTCTCAACAATGTATTTCAAAATAATTCTTGCTGCTGCCAATGAGATTTCCTCGGTCTCGACCTTTTTCACGATATCAACCAACATTGATGGTGGTACTATATCCACATCAAATTCAACTCCTCTTTTCGCAAATGCAGCTAGAAGTTCTTGGAAGAACCATTTATTAGCGTTTGATGAAATGCTTGCAAAAATAGTTTCATAATACTTTAAGACTTCTGGTTGATACAATAAATTCTTTGCGTGTGCTAAATCTAAATTATAAGGTTTATTTATAAGTCTTTCAAGTATAGTATCTGGTAATTCTGGAAGTGACTTCTGTAATTGTTTAGTTATTTGTTGATCGAGTCTGATGGCAGGTAATTCTGAATCAGGAACATATCTGTAATCAACGGCATTTTCTTTACTTCTCAAGGATTCGGTTCCTTCACCAGTCCAACCACGTGTTTCTTGATTAATTCCTTGACCATTTTGTAGTAATCTAACCTGTCTCATGTATTCAAATTGCAATGCATCAACAATTTCTCCTGAACTTCCCAAATTCTTGATCTCGACTCTTGGATTACCATTGACACTAATATTGGCATCAACTCTCATAGCACCCGTTTCTAATTCTCCGGTACAAATATCCAAATGACTCACTATAAGTTGATATTTCCTAACAAAAGCTTGAACTTGTTCTATATTCTCGAAATCTGGCTTGGTGACAACTTCAATCAATGGTGTATTTGCTCTGTTATAATCCACATTGATTCTATCATCATAGTTTACTGTTTTCCCAGTATCTTGCTCTAGTTGTATTTGTTCCAATCTTATACGCTTATCTTTAATATTGTCATACTTGTTTAGTTCCAAGTATCCATTTTTTGCTAACGGATAATAATGCTGTGTGATTTGATATCCCAAGGGTTGGTCAGGATAAAAATAATGTTTCCTATCAAATGATGAATATGGTTGGATCTCTGAATTAAATGCAACTGATGCTCTTAATGCTAATAATAAAGCCTCGGGATTTAATTTTGGTTGGGTTCCAGGAAGTCCCACATCAAAGTAACTTAATTTTGTATTTGCTGGTTCATTATAACTTGTGGGTGATAAAGAGAAGAGCTTATACTTTGTTTTCAACTGAGTGTGAATTTCAAGTCCACATTTGAGCTTATATTGTGGATTGTAACTGAACTTGTGGAGCCTTCGTATGAACATTAGTGAAGTTGTAGTACTGTTGATAATACTGTAAGAATTTACAGTGAAGAAGAAAAAAAAAAAATGAAAATTGTGGAATCGTTATTTTTCGAATCCCCCGCGATACTTTCGCCTACATTGAAATGCCAACTAAAATTCTCGTACTAATTGCGTATTGTTGACTATGAACCTATCCATTTCTTTAAAAACTTTAACTTGTCTTTCAACAAAGGTGGAGCTACAAATAATGTAGCAAATACACAAAGAATACCAACAAATAGAGTGAAATATTTAACAATTTGCCAATTGCGTCGTCTTCGTTGTGATCTGTTGATAATTGGTCGTGAGAATTGGCGACTTGGTTTTAACCAGAAAAGCATGCTTGTATGCAATGAATCGACATAGGGAATGAATAAAACTGGTGACATGGCAAACAACAAAAAGTGGCCCATTATGAAATCAAATGTAAACTTGTTTAATTCAAGAATCTTGACAATGAATTCTCGCAAATTTTGAGAAAGTACATGAACTCCTAATCCACTCTTGTACCATTTCCCTGACCACCAAGCTTGATTAACATTCTCAGTCCGTTCTCTTGAAACTATCATTATTAACGTAAGATTGCTAATCACACGATGACAATTGAACATAACCAACAAGGCAGATAAAAGCTTTACAACATTCCAATTCTCTAAGAACAATAAAACCTCAATGTTTGCAACATGAAGAATCAATGAGGAAAAATGTGCAAATCCTGCAAAAAATGCCGGTGCTTTCTTGCACCATATACCTGCAAGTGGAGCTAATGTCAATGACATCAACCAAACTAGGAAAAGTACCACTGCATTCTCAGCATAAGGAGCCAAAACCAATGCTGCTAATTTTAGTAGTGGGTTATTCACACTGAAGCTTGTTAACCTTGACTCTGAATGAAGAAACAAATAAGGAATTAGGTAAATTATCAAGTTTATCAATGGAGAACCCACCTCACCTAACAACAAGTTGAAAGTAGCTGAATTTCTTCCCAGCACGTATCCACCGTTAAACTTCTCTCCAGTTAATCTTGCCCTTCTATTCTTAGTATAGTGAGCCCAAGACAGTTCTTTAATTGATGAGTTGCCTCTAGATAACCATCTTATGTAATCGCGATAATCTACGAAGAAATCAATAAAGTTAAATTGATGGGGGTTGAATATGAAAGGGGCTAAGCACAAGGATATGATAGTAATAACAAACCAGAGTAATGATTTTCTCCAAATAGTAATTGATGCAAATAATATTACCAAAAATATTTCTCCTCCATAGTAGATTGACAAACTTGCATAACGAGAATACAATGTTGCAAAAGAAACTCTTGAAATGGCAAAACCTCTCCCCGTAGCAATATATTTTGCTTCTCCAAATACAAAATTATCTCTTAATGCTCGGGAATAAACTTGACAAACGAAAACTTCAAAAAATGGTGACAATGAAACGACATGCAATATGATCCGCAAGATTGCTTTTATTAAGCCCTTTTCAATGAACTCTTGAATTATCAATGGTAAAAAGGAAATGAAGAAGCATACAAATACTGAAAGAACAAATCTGTCTATCCAATTTAATACCGGAACCAAGTTATGGCATCCTGGTACTGGGTCGTCTTCATTACATTCTACTGTACCATATTTCAATGCTCCAAGGTTAGAAAGTAAAAACATAAACATTTTGACAGATAACATTATTGACAAGTTATTGATATGAAATCCAGCATGAGCATAATAAAATGATAAAAATTTATCAATGGGTAATTTGGTACCCAAATAGTAATATTCTCTAGATAGTAATTGTTCACCCATTCCTGATCCAATTTTCTTTGTAAAATTAACAATGGATTGGAATCCAAGATCTCTGCCCTTACCACACTGGTAGTAATCTGAATGTTTAATTCTTCCTCCTCGGCAAGTGGCAGTAATTCCAGCATAAATGTCTTCGTTTAAATGCAAGCCTCGTTGAGCTTTGGAGATACCTCCTCTTGTTGTCATAAAAATTCCATTAAGGAAATCAGGGTGACCATAGTGTAATTTTGACCCAATCTCGCCCATAGTTCTCGCAAAAAGAGTACCAAAAGTTTGCTCCTTTCCAGCAGCAATATCACCAAGAATACCGATATTTTGTGAAAAAATAAACTCTCTTGCACCCACAATTGCTACCGGACTACTATCTGGTTGTTCTGAGATATATCCATAGCTCACATCTAAGTTCATTTCTTCAAATTCATTTAATAAGGATTTAATTTTTAAGCACTCTTCGATATAGTTGTCTTGGTTTGAATCAATAACTTGAATGTATTCACCACGATAGAATATTAATGCATTATTTTGATTATCCGATTTACCATCACCTAAAATCGGATTACCAGAAAGTTTGATTCTATATTTCTTTGCGTACTCGCCATTCTGGCCCCTATGTGAAACATCCAACAATGTAGAAAAATACTCCTGGTCATTTACAGACTCTAAAATTGCTACATTCATATTTGGAAATGCTCTAAACAATGAATCCGCATCTTCTTTGGCATCTGGACTGAAGTTTTGAAAATTTTGCATGGCTACTAAAAGGTTGAATTTTCGTTTAACAAATTCATCCAACTCCTCTTCTTGAAATTCATCTTGTTCAAATCCAATGACTTCTGTTCTGTAAAGCAATTTTAAAGCAGTTTCATAATTCATAAATCCAGAAACTGTACGATAAAGTGTTTGGCATCTCAAGGCTGCCCAAATTCTAGTTCTTAACACGTTTTCTGGTGCAGAGTCCTTAAACCCAATACAATAATATGGCAAATCATCGATATTATCACGAATAAATTTTTCTTCATCCATTTCTTTTATAGTTTGAATCATTTTGCTGTCCTGGACAAAAGAATCCCATTCTGATGGATGGAGTTGCTTAAGATAATCCAACAACGTTAGTTTGGAGAAACTTTGCTCCTTGATTAAATCTTGTAAACTTAACAATATCTTCTCTGAATAATGCGGGATCAACACGGTAAACGTAGGAGTAGCAACTACTGGAAATGGTTCGGGTAATTGACTCGATAGTGATTGGGCAAAAAAAGTGATTCTTCTTTCCCATTCTTTTTCAATTTTAATAAAGTCATATAATTTGTTATCATCTTCGTAGACAAAGAATATTGGTGGTCGGATTGTGTTCTCATCAATGCCTCGTTGATAGATCAATTTAGAAACTTGCTCCACAGAGAGGACATGTTCTCTGTACATGGAGATAATTATACTGTTCCATATTTGAGCAATCACCAAGATCAAGTCAGTTGAATCCCCATAGTAAATCTTGGTTAATATTCTATCTGGTAAACGAGAGAATATGTTTCTCCATGGAGTGAAAATTGAAACTCCAAGCGAAAATGATAATCCCACTGAAAACAAACAATTACAAATGACATACCATAGATATGTATCCAAGAAAAACAATATCAAATCGGTTAAATAGAACAAGACCAATGTTATCTTAGGTTGAAACGGACAAAATATATGGCTGCCATTGCAATTCAACACAATGGTCGATAGGATTTGGATGGGGTCTTTCAACGACAACACCAAAAAAAAGTAAGACTCGGAATACTTTGCAGCAAAGACACCAATCCATAATAAAATTGAAAATATTCTACTTCTAAGTTTAAGTTTGGGAAAATTGCTAGCAAAATCACTTTTAAAACTGCCAGGTGAAACCATTGCCAAATAACAGAATGTAACAATTGAAACACACAACAGAATGCTGGAAATTATTGATCCACGATATGAATATTCATCCCATTTTAAGAATCCAAGGTTATATACAATTGATCCAGAATTCAACACGGTTAGAATTATCAATAATAAAATATTTTTGAATGAACCTTGAACAAAAAAGAATTCTGCTATTGATGCTCCTAACGATATTAAAGCAGATATAACCCCTCCAATTGCGACAATAGTTAATCTAATATGCAATTGTGGATCCTTTTCCGGTGTATAATTTGGTGTGTATAATGACGGTGAATTGAAGGACATAAAATACCAAAACACTGAGACATGGATAATCCATACTCTATTGAAATTAGTCAACACATGAATCCAAGTACGTCGTTCACGGTATGTTTTATTTAATGACTTTTTCCAATCTATTAAACTAATTTTTTGGTACCGTTCCGATCTTGGAAGTTGATATAGTCTATTCCCGTCTTCAAATGCCAACTTGTATAGCCCTTCGGTACTCCAAAAGTGTTGATTTACATCGTCGTATCCTATTGTCCTAGCATGATCTATTTCTTTTCGTCTCCATTTGCTATCCACTTGGCAGTATAGTTGATCACGAATGAAATTGTAAATTGGCGTTATAATCTTATCAAGGAAATGAAATTTTGGGAGATTGGGTCCATTATAATCCAAAGCACATTGATAAATAAAACAGAGACATTCAGGCATAAACCTGACATTGTTAGCTTCTCCCCAGATCAACAAATATAATGCTATTTGATATATTAAATCATTCTCTGTACAATTTTGGTATCTCAATAACCAAAGCTGGTAGTCAGGAACAACTCTCCATTTCTTTCTCTTCTTCGGTGTCCAGTCATGTTCAAAATTCCATTGTACTGCAAAAAACCATGTTCTGAAATTGGAATTTTTCCCACCAATATAATCCAAATGAAGTGATAATAATGCATTGGGACAAGTCATTCTACTAGCACGTGAATCTAACAACGTCATAAAATGGTCAAACATGTTATTGACATTATCATCTTGAAATCCAAATTTTGCACCTAAATTGAAGAATATTTCATATATCTTTTCAGAAGGAATTTGTGCTCCGTTTTCCAGGCACCAGGCAGAGTATTGTGGTTTTTCTTCGTTCATTGAAAGTATTGGATAATTTAATGAATGTTAAGAGCTATAAAAAAAATGATGATCATGATAGTAACATCAATTGACATATTTACAGATGACAAGTATATATAGTGATATAAAAGTCTAGTAAGTTACGGCATAACATATTCTTAAAAATTTAATACAAAATTGGAAAAATAAAAACAATTGCTTCGGACAGGATTTGAACCTGTGATCTTCGCATTTCTGTTTAATTACAAGTGCGACGCCTTAACCACTTAGCTACAGAAGCAACTAACATTTGCCAAATTTCAGCTTATTTAAAGAATTTCATAATTGTTTTAAAAGTGGTGTCTGTAATCAGAATAAGATTAGAGTATTAATCGAATGAATATGGCCAATACAATTGCACAAATATAGTCACAAATTGTGTATTTTTGTAAGGGTATAATTTTCCATGCTCTCAGTTTACAAAATTGGCTTGTTTTTTACGAAGCAGTTGAAAGTACTTCAAAGTTGTAGGAAAAGATTCGGCTGACAAAGTGAAAATCCATTATATTCTATGAAGTTCTCGTCATTGGCTCAATATTCTTCCATAATTATAATTTAATAACTCTTATATTTTTGTTAAATAACTCTGTGGACTTTAATCTTGGGAAATTTAATAATAAATACATGTAGACAAAGACTAGAAGATTATGACAACTCTTAAATATGATGGTAATGGTACCATATTGTGAACAAAACATAACAAAGCTGGTATGGCCAAGTGGTAAGGCACTGCACTTGTATCTAATACGCAATGCAGCGATCGCAGGTTCGATCCCTGCTGCTAGCAATTTATTTTTTTGGTGCTTTTATGCATGATACGTATATATTTCTTATTTGAGCTACTTTTTTTTTACAACACCTATTCATGTAAGACTATGAGTGATATGTTATATATAATATATTGCTATTATTTCATTAACTATATTGTTTCAATAAAGTAGTGAGTAGCACCAATACCCTTTTTTACTTTCATCTTTTTACCAAATCTTGTAGAAAAAAAAAAGTTGAACAAGAGAGATAACAGGCAATAAATCATTAGAAAATATTTATAATCATTATCTGAACAATAAATATATATGTATTCTCTATCCTATTAGATTACCAACTGCCAACGTATATACACTTCAAGAGGTTTGCCTTTATAGTCCATCTTATAAGACAAAGCTTTAAGATTAATTCTATCATCGACTTTCACTTTATTATCACCAACACTCATTAACATGACAATTTTCTCTTCACCATTTCTACTACAAACTTTAACAACATACATGAAATCACTTAACTCATTAACTTGAAGTATCTTATGAGTTGCTTGTGTTGATACTTTACTATATTCTGGACGAATATAGTTACTCCTAATCGTATTCTCTATAATATTTTCATTAATTACATTTGCCTTACTATCTTGACCATCCTTCTCCTGAACTTTATACTGGAATCTATTTAATTTAAACCAATTTATAAAAGTTTCAAGTTTTGCTACAAATGCATTCACCAAAGGATCTTTATTATTCTTTGTAAATTCATTCTCAATTCTCGTGTACTTATTATTGAAACCTCGGTTCTCTAACAACTTAAAGTCATATTTCTTAATACTAATTTTTCTCTTTGGTTTAATTTCAAACTGAGATAGTAGTTTACGTGTGGATGTGACTGGTTTGTTTATTTTGGATGTTGGTTGTTTATTGAATTGTGACGTGATGTTACTCAATGGTTGTCGTGTTTGTGAAGTAGTTTGCATGGGGCGACAGGAAACTATTAGTTTCTTCTCCCTTTTCATACGTTCAATATTTTTATTAACATTGTCATAATATTTCTCAAAGGCATCTTTCATGAACATTGCGATATTGTTGTCTCCCCGTGTTGCTAGAATTGGTCCTTTGTTTTGATTTCAAAAATATTTTTCTTTTCACTTACCATCCAAAACTCGCGTCAGTCACGTGAAATATGTACAAAGTGAATATGTATTTGTTACTAAAACGATAATCAAAAAATCTATCTATCTATTAATCTATTTGTCCTTTTTTCTGCCATGAAGAGAAAATCTGGATTTAAAACTCGGAGAAGACGATGCCGAGTCGATAGACATCTTATCTAACTTGCTTGTAGAGCCTGTTTTCAAATGAGGAGCAGAATTACCTTTCAATGGGAACCTAAAGTGACCAGTACTTTGGTTTTTTGATAACTTAATGTTAATAGGAGTGGTGGCTCCAGAGGCACTTTCACTACCACTATCAGAATACTCTGGAGCAAAATCATCTTGTTGATCGCTTCCATCATCATCATCTATAGCTTCTGTATAAGATGGAATATGTGACATATAATCGATATCAAAAATCGGAGTTTGTGCTCTGTGCTTCTTTAAATTATTTTCTAATGCTTGGGAGATTGGAATATCAAAATAACCGGATACATCGGCAGTGGAATTTCTATTTGAATGTAATGGGGTTGCTTGTTGTGATCTAAATTGTTCCAATGGGGTTTGTGGTAAATTCATATCATAAATTTTATCAAAAACATGCTTTTCATATAGCGGAGGAGCAGCTAAATTACGGTCCAAATTAGCATCACCATCACCATCGCCGTCGGCGACAGCTTCTTCAGAATCACTTTCTTCTTCGTCTTCTTCACCGTTACGGTGTTCAGGGTCAGTTTCTACTAAAGAAGGACTAGGTATTGGGTGGTCGACTTTATCTTTTTTAAACAACAAATCCTTCTTTTGGTAATCCAATTGAAATGTTCCATGATGATTGTCAACATCATAATGTCTGCCAATAACATGACCTGAATTTGCACTGATATAAACAAAAACAGGTAAATTTGCTCTTAATTCACTTACATGACCACCAGGGTTTCTCAATTGAATACCGAGTCTTAATCTGTGTTTGACAACAATCATTCCACTTCTAATCTCACACGATTGACAAATCTTTTTTAAATCTTCTGGTACTTTATAATGGGTTCTAAATTGCCATTTCTCATACGGTAACTCATCAGTATTAGGTATTTGTAATTCTTGCTTACCAATTAATCTTTCGTATTCCGGAGACCTTTCAGTACCAACTTCTGCATGGTAATGCTCAACAATACAACCATGGATGGCTTTTAAACTCATACCTTTGACTATTGGTACGAGAGTAACATCAATTGGGATCGAGGATCCAATGGGAACACCTTTTCTTGCCATACACAAATTATATTGCACTTTCCCAACCCAAGTATTGTCAACGTCAATAGAATCACACAAGTTCAAGTTGTGGGGATGCAAGGTTCTGACAATCCTGATATGCTTATTTAAACTTGCCGACTTTTCAAATCTTCCTCTTTCAATATTGCATTGTAATTTGTACAAAATTGTTCCTAATGGTAATCCCTCAACTGTTTCTGGAACATTTGTGGGGAGAAAGACCTTAAAAGGCAAACTATAATTACCCTTTGGTAATAAAAACGAATTGTTAGATGAATTTGGAATATTCTTGAATGGAGTCCCATCAATCCCACTTTTCGGGATATTTAAAATTTTTGAAGGTTGGGAAAAGTCTTTTTCTTTCAAGAAAATAGGAGTTGATTTGGCTCTTAAAGCAGGTGGTCTTGTTGGAGTAGCAGTACCAGAATTATATCCCGAAGATGGACATCCAGTTAATCCAGGAGAAAGATTTCCAGGTGTATGAATACCAGATCCAAGTTCACTTCTTAAATTCTTTACCTTATTTACTGGGATGGTATTATCACCATAATTCCCAAAAACAACAATACCATTGTCATCGGTTAACAAATTATTCCAATCAACTTTTAATACACACAATCTGTCAATAAACAGTTCATGGGTAATCTTATCCAGATACTCATAGTAAAATTCCCCCATTAAACATAATGATATTTTTTTAACATGTATATCTTCATTCAAGGACAATTTGACACTTCCTTCAAATGGCACGGCTTCTACCTCACTATCATTACCTTTGATTAAAATTAAATTTTTATGTTGAGATTTTAATTTGATATCAAACAAAGCAAGATTTAGATGATGATTAAACATTTTAAATTAACACTAGTAGTCATAGATAGGTATATTCTAGAAAAAAATATATATATATATAAAAGAACTATTATTGAAAGAAAGAAGAAACCAGTTTAAATTTTTTTTTTTTGAATCATTCGTGAAATCGAACAACAATGCAAGACACAAACAATAAGTCAATTGTTCGGTGCTGATTGTCCACATTGTGCTCCAGAGCAAACTAAACTACCAAAAGAAAATAAAAGAAAAAAACGCACAGTAAACGCTATGACATCACTTATCACTAACCGAGATGTGGTATACTCTATCAATCTAATTGGCTTATTGATGATAATCGAATGGTATTTTTATTGCTTTTCTTTCGGGTGAATTTCGGAATAATTTAAACTTGCCCGTCTTCTGGGAATCAACCAGAAAGTTTCTTTTTTTTGTATGGTCTCGGAAAAACTTAACAAATTCTATATTCTCACCCCATTTTTTTTTATTACTTCGTCCGGAGAAATAAGGAGAAAGAAGGAACATTTAGGAAGTTTAATTAAGCCATGCCACATTCTAGAAGACTAATCAACGTAGTAAAACGTGTTCAAACATTTGATCTCATTAAGGTCTTTGTATATGTATCATCACTATCTACTCTATTAATTCTTCGAATTTTTGGAAAAATTGTTCAGCCAATTCTACACACCAGAATTCACCATTTTGTTGAATATAACCTAAATGACCACCCAAATCAGTTTCAACCAAACAGAAGTAAGGATTGGATTTCATTTGCAGGATTGGTAACTTGACACCGACAGCAGGATCATCAGTTGAATTCAATGCCAAAAGTGGGGTTTTGATGTGATCAATCTTATTAACTGGGGACAATTCTTTATAATATTCAAAGGCACTATTATATGGGGTGGTTTTACAAGTGACATTGTCATCAAATTCCCAAAGAGACTTTGAATTTTCAATTGTTTTCAAAGTATTTTCGTTAATAATATCAGGAATATATTTGTTCAATTCTTTATAGTTATTTGTGACAAGCTTGGTCAAGAATTTAGCTAAAGCAGGACTCAATAAATACTTCCCAGTCCAAGATTCTTGCAAATGGTGAGCACCATCAACAAAATCCCATGGACAACAGATGGTACAAGCAGCTTTAACCAAGTTAGTTGGATTTTCCTTTTCCCCTTCTTCGGCTAAAAAGTTTGAAGTTAAAGCGGCACCAAATGAGAACCCAACTAAATAGATGGGTCTCTTTGGCCATCTTTGTTTGAAAGTTTGCAAAACTTCTCTAATATCATCAGTAGAACCAGCAGTGAATAATTTTCCATTGGTGATTTTGGTTCTGGCACAACCACGGGAATTAATAACCACAACATCCCAATCTTTGGTGTTTTTGTTAATTTGTTCAGCAAAATTACGAATCAATGATTCATGACTTCCACCAGCTAAACCATGAAGAATAGCGACAACTGGTTTAGTATTTTCCAAATTTTCTTCGTGTAATTGAGATAATTCTTCTTTGTCAAAATATCTACAACGTGGGTGTAATCTAGGGAAACCTTCAGGCATTGTTTCCTTTTGAAGTCTCTTAAATTGTTCTGGATTCTTTGGTTTTGGAATAACCCAATCCAATGAACAAATACCATTATCTTTGTAGGTAAATAATTCTCTACCATAATAAATCATAAACTTATTGGAACTATCCATGGAAGTATAGTACAAAGTTTGCAAAGATCCATTAAACAAGTAAGGATTCAAGTATAATTTCTTGGAAGGATCTAAAAACTTCAAATCTTGTTTGATGAATTGACTAAATTTAACGGTTCCATTATTATCCTTCAACTTTAAGTTAGCAGAATGATCATCACCAGCTTGGTGAACCTTAATGTTTGCTCTGTAACCCCAATCTAAAACAGTCATCACTTTGGTATTGTGTAAAAAACAGGCTATGAAGCTTATTCCAGAAGAAGAAGAAGAAGAAGAAGTGAAAGTGAACGAAGAAGAAATTAAACATGGAACGAGCTTGGACTTTTTCATAAAATTTTTAAAGATCTCGGTGTTAACTCAAAAGGATGGAACATAGATTTGTGTCACAATCACCATTAAAGTCCGTCGTCAAGTTTAAACGGACGCGTCTCGATTTCTTTTAGTTTATCAAATCAATGTATCAAAGAGAGAAGACGGTCCCCAATGAGTTAACGACAGAACCAGACCATGTACTCTATAGCCGTTACTGATAACACTATCATGAACAATAGATTTCAAATGAAGACGTTTTGCTGTTAAATCAAAAAAGAAAAAAATAATAAAAAGAAATTCACATTCCGCGGATCTCTTGCGGTTTATTTTTTTATTACGGTAAACCTTGCAAATGTTCATGTCTGGTACCAACAGTAGCAATCAGAGACTGATGGCTGTACTCTTCTACTTATCCAACAGACTCTTGAATTTTAGAAATATATTATTTTACTTATTGCACTCTCTACATCATTTTTAATATATATATATACCAACTTTTGGAATGGAATAAAAGGGGTCTACATACATACGGAATGGACAACCTTTAAATCCCTAGTGCTCACATAACGAAAATGTTCTCATAAAGGCAGACTCGTTGTATCCATCATCAAGAGACTCACGTGCTGATCTTTCTTCCATCAAGGCTTCTCTAACGATAGCAGCATGTTCAAAAGTCATTGGCCAAGTTTCACCGTTCTTCAAGTCTAAGATTCGTTCTTTCAAATTGTTAGGAAATAAGTAATCTAATGTAGCATCGTTCCACCATTCATTATTCTGTGGTGGCACCTGTTTAGAACTAAGAACCTTATCATTATATGGATCCACTATGAAGAAACACAATATTCTTCTACGACCAGGCTTGGTTTTGTCGGTTAGTTCAAATGGATCAACATGATGTTGGAACATGTTTGGGAAAATAACAATTCTATCTTCTTTAGCTTCAATATTGCCAATATCTTTAACCATTATATCTTCGTCATGAAGACCAAAAATAACTTCAGTGTAAACATTGTCACCTTGTTCATATTGAGGGTCTTCAAACCCAGTTCTAAAAGAAAGCTTAGATTCAGAAATGTTTTCAATATCATAATAGTACAAAACAGTAGCAACAATATCTTCATTGATGGCACCTTCGACGTGCCAAGATCCACCTGGATAAGAAGGGCGTTCTGGGGTAAGTTCAATATCAGCCAACTTGACAATCACCTTCAAATTATCAAAGTTAGAAAGGTTAATTGGCTTATCAAATTCAGGATCACCTTCCCATTTAGGGATGATTTCACGTAAGAATTGTGCTTTAGTTTCCTCAAACTCTTCCATTCTCTCCCAATCATAATCAACTCCAGTTTCTTCAGCTTCACGTTCTAATTCGAGGTCTAACTCTTCGTGTGCTCTAATATATTCTTCTGTATAGGCATCATTACCTATTGGAATTGGAATACGTATATGTTCTTTCGATGCATATCTTGTCAACGTACAGTTTAATCCAGGGATAGCAGCATTGAAAATAGCATCAATTGAATCATACAAGTCCTTGTGCTCAACTGGGTGCAAGTTATTAATATATGATTCGAATTCAAATTTTCCCGAGGAGTTTTTTGCCATTAATGCAGGCAACCACTGAAATTTCTCTGAAATACCATAACAATCAACATCGGGTTTTACATTTTGAATTTCTTCGTGATACTTGACAACCTCAAGCACTCCATTTCTGATGACAGGTGTTTTATCATACTGAACAACAAACAAAGATGGATGGACTAAATCAACAACTGCTTGATCAGAACCCGGGTGGTAATCAAAATTACCATTAAATGAAGCCACCAATTTATCCACACCAGATTTAAAGTCGTTCTTCAAGGATTCAGAAATAGCGGCATCTGAATATAAAATCTTATCATCACACCCAACTTTGAAAGCTCCCAATTCCCTCTCGACCCTTTCATACCACTCTAATTCCTTAAAGACGAATTCAATGATTTGATCGATAGAATTAGTTTTGTCTTTACATTGATCTTTAATTTCTTTGATCCATTTCTGACAAATCTCCTCATTCTTGTATTTAGATTCCCAATTAGGTTTGGATCTTATAGAGTTTGAAATTTCCATAGTTAAATATTCGTTCAAGCATCTAGGGGCCGGTCCTATTACTCCAAAGGGCTGCCACCATGGATGTTTAAAAGGGGAACCAATTCTTTGTTGTTCGGCGCGTCTGCGTCTTTCTTGTTCTTCTGCATGTCTTTGCTCCCAGATTCTTCTTTGCTGCTCCATACGGTCATCAGTTGATAACTCAGAGTCAGAATTAATTAAAGTACTTGTTGGCACAGGCATGATAATGTAGTTTTGATGGAATACACGCGTCTTCAATCAATTAAAATAGAAACGTAATTATAGTCAAGTAAAACCAAGGAACAAATTGAAACCAATAAATATCAAAGTAAGATCTACCAGTGACCAATTGTTGTATTTCTTATCAATGAACGATAATAATAAATGGTTTGATTTTAGAATTTCAATTGAAGGAAAAACGATTCCAATTTATATGGATATATTTTTTTTCTATCATTATTTGGTGGAGACGCTCAGGATGTGTTGTAGCGTGGGGGGAATATAAAGGAATGAATTTTGTTTCTTTTGTGAAAATGTTCGTAGTTGAAGGAGAAGAATGTTGAATTGACGACGAGCTGTATTTCTCGTATTACTCATTACTCATTATTGGTCTCTCTACAACTCCTTAGTTTATTGTCCTTCGTCGTTTGTCATTGGTTGTTTTGCGTATCATTCTCAATTTGGTGAAAGCTGGAACAAATTTCTTGGCCACTCAATTGTTTAGAACCATAAACAATAGAAGCGGCACACGTGACACAATACTGTTGATTAGTGTTTTATTTTTGGATTTTTATCAAATGAACTAAAATTGATGTTAGTTGATTGACTCAACCCTAGTGTCAATGTATGCTCATTGGAATGAAATTATGAGACAAGGTGCATACTCATCTGCCTATTGTACGCGCAGAGGGGGGAGGGGGTTACAAAATAAAATTAGATTGGTACAAGTTCAATCAGTGACGTCAGATGCGCTAGTTCAAAATCAATGAATACCTTCTTTGTCTACTTATATTGCAAAATGAAAATGTGTACGTAGAAATATGGGTCTCGTTCTGATTATTGTCCTGGTATCATGGGAAAACAATTCAGACCGAACAAAAAATAGATCATATTCTAGATACCAATAGAAAGTGATAAATCTATCAACAAAATCACCAGGTTTTTCACTTGTCAACTTGTGGATCACAGAGACAAGTTCATGGAGTCAGCATGTATCAGAGCCCTGGTTAATTGACTAAGAATTAGAAGTCTTTCACGTCAACATTTAGGAGTTAGCGTATTGTGATTGTAAGTCTCTTAATCTATTATATATGATTAGACAGATTGATCTATTTCTACACAACAAAAATTCTAATTGACATCATATACTCAATCGATTATATGATTAACCTATTCAACTACGTACCAGTAGCAATTTATTTACACTTATTTAGTGTACGATGAACCGAGTCTCATTTACGACATTATAATGGTTCATTCTTTTTTTTTGTTCCATTCCTATTTCCTCTTTCTCCGCACTCCGTGTTTTCTGATGATTATCTTTGCTCTTCTTTACTAAAACCCACACAACTTGAAACTTGACGATATGTGTGGACGATTTGCACTAGGCGTAGTATGTATTCCAATTGGGGGTAAATTTGAATATCTTTCAATTAATAACATTGACTAACTTTTAAAATGTTTAGGCATTAGACGAATTACCTAATGAGTTTAGCAAGACAGTTTTGCTTAACAATTCAAATGAGACCGCTGAGGTATCAGAACCCGAGGAAAGAACTTATGATTTTGACATTCGAGGATCTGAAGATGATATGAGAGTGCAATTAGATATGACTAGAGTAACTCAATGGACTCCATCTTACAACATAGCACCAACCAATACTGCTTTGATTGTTATAGCCGAGGACGCGCCTAAAGGTTTTGATTATAAATACGTGGTGGAGCCACTGAAATTTGGTTTAGTCCCATCATGGTTAAAACCAAATGATCCAACTCCTGTTAGAGAAGGTAAAGAAACCGAGGGTGCAAAATATTCTCAAGAAATTGGTAAGAATGAAGCCAAGTATTTCAATTGTCGACGAGAATCATTAGACCAGAACAAGTCAGTCTGGAATTCAGCCAAGAAGTACAGATGTGTGATCCCAATTAAAGGGTACTTTGAATGGTTAAAGGAAGATAAGAACAAAATTCCCTACTTTGTTCATTCTAAGACATCCCCTTTGTGTTTTCTAGCAGGGTTTTATTCTCACAACTACCATTATACAGAAAATACAAATGTGAAGGATCAATATTTGTCTACATTTACAATTATCACTGCTCCAGCAGCAAAAGGAGATGAATTTGATTTATCTTGGTTACATACAAGAAAACCAATGTTGATAAAACCAGGTTCACAGGAATGGTTTGAATGGTTGAATCCAGAAAAATCTTGGAACAATTCCTTAATTGGTGATGCTCTAAATTCAACTGCTAATCAAGCATACGATAATATATAGAGGCATACAAAGTCACCAAAGAAGTTGGAAATACTAGTAACAATGGTATTGCGATGATTGAAAATATCGAAACAAAGAAACAACATTCAATTGGACTGTTCTTCAAACCACAAAGGAAGAAAGAAGAAAATGAAAATGTGAATAGCAATAACGAGATTAAAATAAAAGAAGAAGCAAAGTTAAAGCAGGAAAAGAATAATGAAACCATACAGGAGAATTCCCAACGTGATAAAAGGACACAGCCAGAGCCTGAATCATCTACCCGAAAGAAATTAAAAACGGAGTCTACGATTAAACAAGAAAAGTAATTAAAGTAATTGCTATTGTTAGTTCTGTATTATTACTGTGTGTGTATATCTGTATTACTATTGATTGAGTTAATCTGTACCAAATGAACATACGTGCGCAAACCAATAACCATGAAAAATGATTCTGAGGAAAATTTTTTTTTCTTTCGCTTTTTTTTATATTTCATTGGCTTTGACAAAACCAGTTAGCATTGTTCAGTAGTATCACAACAAACTCAACGAAAAATATGAAGACCAACTGTTCAAGAGTTATTTCCATTGTTCGTGGATACTCTGCTAAAGCTGGTAAAACTAAAACTCCAGCAAGCACACCACTTTTTCTTAATCCTCATGCGTGGAAGGGATTACCAGCTGACCAAGTTTTTGAATTGCATCAAATTAGAAAGGAATATATGGGAGATGCCTATAATCCTACCGATGATGAAAGAACTGCCATTTTATCAACAATTTCATCATTATCTAAAGATAAACCACCATTAGACTATGCATTTGAAATTGAAAACTTCAAGGAAAGATTAATGAACAATACTCCAATGCAAGAAAGAGGTAAACCTCAAAAATTGAGTGCTCAGTTTGTTATTAATTCTGGTGAAGTTCCTCATCAAAGAAGAAGAATTGAAAACTTAACCAGAACTGCTGCTTATGAAATTCCTTTGTTAGCCAAATATCGTCAACCATATACACCAAGACCAAGAACTGAAGCACCACTTAAATTGACTTATAACTCCGATTTTTCCAATGATACTTCAAATCCAAATAACAGAAAAGTCACTTTGACAGTTGCTTTAAAAGATTTACAATTGGATGCTAAACAAGAACACAAGTTTAAGATCTTGGCAGCTGATAAGTTCAATTATAAGACAAACACATTTAGATTAAAGGGTGAAAGATACCCTGAAGCAGCTCAAAATGTCAACTGGTTAGTTGAAACTTTTTCAAAATTACTTACTGAAGCTAAAGATTTATCAAAAGAAGATTTCAGTGATATTCCTTTATCTAAATCCCATATGAAGAGACTCTCTAACAAATCAACACCACAATTCCCAGACCATTGGAAACGACCAGAAGATGCTCCAACCAAAAGACATGAGATTGTAAAGAAATTAGTTTCAGACACTGAGGCTTTCAAAGATGCAACATACCTCAAAGAAATCACTCCATGATTCATTTTTTGTTAGTTTAGTTTATTGTAAATAGATCATTCAAGTGTAAATATTCTATTAAAATGAAATACACCTTAATTGTAAATTTGATAATTATCATTCTTGATCCCCCATAGTGTGCGTGTATACGAGAACCAAACTTGTGTCAATGGAAAAAGAAGTAAACGGAAAAAAAAAAAAAATAAAAAAAAAAAAAAAACAAATCGAGAGAACGAAATTCAATCATTTTATTATCAATACAATACGTCATATCCGTACGGAAACAATCAATTAAAATAACAACATCATATACACAATGTCTGACGTTCCATTAGTTTCCACCACTCTAGATGATATTGTTACTGAATTAAAGTTAAGTTATGACTCTTCTGTTGGGTTGCTAGAGGGTGATGCAATTAGAGCTATACCAAATATCAATACGTTGACAAATCTTAATAAATTATTAAAAAATCTATGGAAACAGTTGAACGACGTTGAAGGTATAGATGATGACGTGTTGAAACGAATTGAAATATTGAAAGAAAAACAAAAGAAGGACGATAATGCTGCTGATACAAAGGATAAAATCAATGACAAGAAACGTACAGCAGATGAAATGGAGGCAGATACTCTGGAAGCACCTAAAATAGAAACTGACAAAGAATTCAACAAAGAGGAGAGTGCAAAAGATGAATATGAAGATGAGGATGATGATGTGCCGATAAATATCGCTAAAAAACGTAAGCTCAACAGTGATGTTTCTTCGGACAAATCAGAACTGCTTCAAGAATCAAGTGAAATCAAGCTCAAATCAGAGGAATCTACATCAGAAGTCAAAAGAGAAGGGGAACAAGAGGAGAAAGAGAGATTAAATTCAAAGGATGATCCAATACCTCCTGTCCAGTCCGGAAATTTTACACAAGATAACGATACAAGATTGAAGAATCCAAAATCAGAGTACGTGGAACCACAAACATTATCCGCTTCTGCTATAGCGGAATTAGGATTGTTTTCGGAAGATAACAATGGGTTAGAAACACAAGGAAAGGATTATTTGAAAAAGAAATATGGGGTCGCATCTTATCCAGAAAGAGATTTACAAGAATTATTACCAGGGGAAATTCCAGATATTGATTTTTCCAAGAATAAACCACCTACCAACCAAGTTCAATTCACCACTTTCCAATCATATATTGAATCATATTTCAGACATTATCTGAATGAAGATCTCAAATTTCTTAATGAACGGAATGTCATTCCTCCAGGTTTTGAAAAACAAGGTTATGATCCAGATCTTACCCCGTTTGTGATTCCAAAATTAGGAAGATTTTACGCAGATGTATGGACTGAAGAGGATTCCACTTTGTCTTCAAAATTAAATACACCTGGGTATCAACAATCTCCATCTGACTCCTATCTAGCCAAGGGATCAATTGATGATTTGACAGAAGACAGACTATACACGGAGGATATTTCATGCGGTCCCCTCTCTAATAGATTATTGTCCGCAATTTTAAGTACGAGAGAGGGAGGTATTAGTGATGATGAAGACGAACTAAGCAAAGATAGTACTTTAAAAACAGAGGTCAAAGATGAGAACAAACCATCAATTATTTCAGAAGATGAAGTTGCCACACAGCTAAATAGTGAGGAGGACTATAAAGTAGTAACAGAAGCAAATGATTTTCAATCAGTTGAAGAAAGATTAAAACGAGAATTGAAGTATATTGGTATCTTTATGAATTTACCTACAGGAGAAGAAGGGAAACCAAAGGCTAAACAAACCGGTGGACGTGCCTCCAAGAAATCAACTGTTAGCATTATTGATAATGATGAATGGATTAAAAATAAGGAAGATGATGAAGTATGTGCCGAAATTAGAAAGTTACAAAAACAATTGAAGGAAGTTACCAGTAGGAACAGAGCAAATCGTAAGAAATTGATTCCTTTAGTTGAAGAACATATTGCATATCAAGAATATTGTGCTATTCTTGAAGATCTAGATAAGCAAGTTGATCTGTCTTATATGAAAAGACTCAAGGGTAAAGGTAAGAAAAGGAAAACAGATGCAAATACTCCTCAACAACAAGCTATTAATAGTGGTTTAAGAGCATTATTAGAGAAGAGAAAAAGATGGATTGATAATATTGGTAAATTGTTCCCAGTTGCTGAAAAAATGAAGAGAATACCAAGTGAGTCGATATTGATCAAAGATGGCACTGTAGAGGCTGAACAAAACGACGAAGATAATGCGGAAACAGGTACTAGCGCAGTTGACATTTTGACACAGAAATCCATGTAATGTAAAAAATTGAAAGAAATAATTATCAAAAACATAAAAGAGTAATTATCATAGATAATATTTATATTAATAAATACTTATATACATGAGTAACATGAGATGTGTGACGTTTCTTAAAAGAACATTCCTTCTGAGATTTCCTTGTGCAGAGGCAATGTTTTCACATTACCAACAGCTGCTAAGGCTATAGGTCTATCTTTTAATCTATAATTTGCCCAATTGACAACATCCTCTTTGGTAATCGATTCAACTCTTTCAAAAACATCTTCTGGTGATAAACGGAAACCCGTGTTTACCACTTGTCTACCAATATCTTCGGCAATAGCAGTTGAATCATCTAAAGCTAAAAGTAAAGAAGCTTTCAATTGTGATTTTGATCTTTCAACTTCTTCTTCACTAATATCACCTTTACTTAATCTACCCCATTCTTTTTGAATTGCAGAAACAAGTAATTTCAAATCAGCATTTTTGTCAGCTGTGAAATAAACACCCAATAACCCGGTATCTGCATAAGATGTAGTATAAGCCATGTATGAATTTGCAATTGGAGTTTTACCTTCACCACCAGTTGCTGCAGTAACAGCTAATGGGGATGGTGAACTTGATCCTGTTCCAATAGATCTATCCCAAGTACCAACAATACCATTTGCTACTGATGCAACAAAAAAATCAGGAGCGGACCAACTGACACCTTCAACAGCCAAGGCAACATGAGTAGTTGGCATTAAATCATCTTGAATTCTAATTTCATCTCCATAAAACACAGGCATTACATCTCCATTTTGATTGAATGGTTTATCTGATTTAATAATATTTCCAAAATATTTATTTCCTAGTTCAACCAATTCATCGTGATTAACACATCCAACACCAACTAATGCCATTCTATCACCTTTATAGTTTGTAGTGATATAATTAACTAAATCTTCACGATTTATAGTTTTGATCATTTTTCTTGGTCCTAAAATAGTTCTACCCAAATCTTGTTTTTTGAATGCAACAGCATGTAAATGGTCAAATACAACTTCATCATACATTTTATCAACTTCATCACTCTCTTGTAAGATAACATGTCTTTCATTTTCAATGGCTCTTTGATCCAATTTTGAATTAGTTAACAAATCACTTAAAATATCAACGTTTTGTTTTAAATCAGTTGCAAGACATTTAGTATAATAGACAGTATTTTCTCTTGATGTATAAGCATTGATTTGACTTCCAATATTTTCAATTTCCAATTCTAAATTTGGCTGTGTTCTTCTTTTGGTTCCTTTGAAAGCCAAATGTTCCAAGAAATGGGCAGTACCACTACTTTTAGGGTTATCAGCTCTAGAACCAGCATTAATCCAAACTCCAACGGTTGCTGTTCTAGTTCCAGGCATGGATTCACTGGCAACAGTTAATCCATTTGGTAAAATCGATGTTTGATAAGTTGGGGTTGGTGCAGTAGCTGAGTTGAAGTTACGAACTCTGATATTGTTGAACTTCTTTAAAGTATTCAATCTTCTCAACATGTTGGTTAATCTTGTAGTTTTATATGAAAGAAGTAGAAAACAAGAAGGCAAATATGAGACTAATAGATATTTATAAGAGAGTTGATTAATAAACCTACAAAACGATCTAGGCTTTCCAAACCAACAGAAAAAAAAAGTTTCTTAAAATTTACACATTCGCACGACTAACAACAACAATGGAAAAAAAAAGAGAAAAGAGCGAGAAAAAAAAAAAAAACTCAATAAAAAAAAATAACAAGCAGAAGTTGTCAATTATACTGAAAACAAAAACAACTACAGGGCAATACACGTATTAATCGAAGAAAAGTTAAACATGACTTATACTGCACCAGCTATTGTTATTGATAATGGGTCGTATACAACCAAAGCAGGGTTTTCTCTGGAAGATTTACCTTCATTGGTGTTTAACTCCAATTATATTAAAAATGAACATACACAACAAATCATAATAGGTGATGAACAAATGGAAAGTAACAATGATCAAGAAGTTATTAAATTATTAGATAATGGGTTAATATATGATTTTGAAAACATTGTACACAATTGGCAATATGTTTATGATAATATTGATAACAATAATCTGATTAATTCTAAAGAATTCCCCTTAGTTGTCACTGAACAACCATGGAATACCACAAAGAATAAAGTTAAATCGTGTCAAATTGCTTTTGAAAACTTGGAAGTTCCAATTTTCAGTTTAGTGAAAAACCCATTAGCTCAATTGTATCGTTGTGGTAAAGCTACCGGTTTGGTTATTGATATAGGGTCTAGTGTTACTAGTGTCACTCCAATTTTAGATGGTGTTATCCAGCTGAAATGTTCTTATCATTCAAAATATGCTGGTGATTTTGTTAATTTGCATGTTTTGAATTATTTACAAAGCAAGACTTCAATTGATAACTTATTACCAGCACAATTTGCAAGTGGTTCTTCAGAATCATTCAAACAATATTACATGAGTCACAATATTTTACAAGAGTTCAAAAACTTGTCGTTGAACTACCAAATCAGAAATTATCAACTGTACAACCACACTTATATTGATGTTTCTGATCAAAAAAACTATTTGGATAATTTATTTGATCCAACTTTACAAAAATTGCCAAATATTCAAATTCCTGAACCAAGTATAGATAAACCAGGATCTCATGGATTAACCAATTTAGTCTTTTTAGCATTAAAAAATTTAGAAGCTACTTTATTACCTCCAAATAACAACAATGATCCTACATCGACAAGTCGATTCCATAGATTTATTGAAATTTTTAAATCCTTGTTATCTAATGTTTTAATCACTGGTGGTACATCTGCTGCTAATGGATTACCTGATCATATTATAAATGATTTAAAAGCATTAACCCAAAAATATTTCCCAAATTATCCATTCGCTTACTCAGTTCAACAAATTCGACCAAATAACACTGAAAATGCCGAAATTTGGGATCGACAATTTGGTGCTTGGTTAGGTGCTTGTAACTTAGCAAGTATGTTGAACGATACCGATGAAAAATCAAATAGCGCCAAGATTGCTTTGGACAATTGGTTTATCACAAAAGCTGATTATGAAGAATTGGGTGAAGATTTGGTTGCAGAAAAATTCAAATAATCAAAAGGACATAGAAAGTTTTGTACAATAGATTTTATCATGTGTATTAATATATGTATAAAAAATGAAAAAGAAAAAAGAAGGCAGAATTAAACAATTGTATGGTTAAAAGAATACTCTATTTAGCTGGTTCGTCTTTCCAAGTAACATATTTATGATCGTACTTTGCAGTTTCGCCGTGTAAATCCAAAATTTGTTGAATTTTAACCTCAACACCCAATTTGTTATTGGTCTTGGTCTTGAAATGTTTGAAGACTTCACTTGGTGTTGGCAAATAAGTTCTATTGGAGCCATCGGTGCCAGCAATATATTCAGCAACTTCTCTATTAGTTGGAACACCATACAGATGAGGATATTGTTCAAAATCAACACCAAACCATGTTTTAAGATATGGTCTCTTCAAGTATTTTTCAGTGTTTTTAGATAAACTAAGTGTTTGTTTAACAAACTCAGGAGTAACAGTACTTGGATCATTCCATTTTGGGAAAAATGGGTTCTTTATTTTGTCAACTAATTTGTGAATCACACCTTTGGCAAAATCATTGTTTTCAGCTGGGATACTCATGATATTAGTAGCAGACACCATTTCTAATTCAAATTGAGTTCTGATAGAGTTCTTGGCACCCGCATTCAACAATGCAAATGCAACAGCTAATGAACTCTTTGGTTTTTTAGATAAAGTGTCAAGTGTCTTTTTGGCAAATGGAGAACCCTCGGTTTCCAAATATTTGAAAACTCCATCAATCGAATCTTGTGAGAACGCTTTATTAACAATTGCAATTTCATCCGATGAAAGGAAGAACTTGTAATCTTGTGGCAAATTCTTTTCACTGAATTCATTCAAAACATCATTGACCTGGTTAAAGTATTGGTTATTTCCAGAAATAACAGTAATTTCACCTTCAATTTCAGGTGGTTGCAAACCGGCCAATCTATTAATCAACAGAGGAATTCTTTCAGATTTGATGTAATGGGTTGCAAAACCTGCCAAATAAGCATCTAAACCTGGCAATACAGAACCAGTCAAAGCAACATAATATCCAATTTTGTCATCCAATCTTGGCAAGAAAAAAGTAGTACCAACATCAGGGAAGAATCCAATATCCATTTCTGGCATTGCCAACTTGGTCTTTTCAGTTGCAACTCTAAATGGAGCATGGACAGATAATCCAACACCACCTCCAAAAGTAATACCATCCATGAGGGAAATATATGGTTTTGGCAAAGTAGAAATGATATAATTGAGATTGTATTCTTTATCAAAGAAATCAGCACCATAGCCTGGGTTACCTTTTCTGATTTGAATTGCACATTCGGCAACATCACCACCAGCACATAATGCTTTTGGTGAGTTGAAGTTAAAAATTGTAACATTATTCTCATTTGATTTAGCATATTCCAAAACAGGTGGTGTCATAAGTTCAATCATTTCGGTGTTTAAAGAATTCAACTTATTAGGTCTGTTAAGAGTGATAATTCTGGCATGGTTTTTAGAAGATGTCAATACAACTGGTTCTTCTTCTCCAGAAGCAGTTGGGTTTTGAGATACCGAGGAAGACATTCTTGACAATAGTAGTGCTAGGGAACTTCTTGTAGTAAAACTAATTGGTCTTATGGAAGAAGCAGTCAAACGAATCATCTAAAAAGAAAAAAAAAAGTAGAAAAAAAAAGGAAACTCTAAAAAAGAAAATTGAAGAAGACTAAATATTCGACTGTGAAGAATGTATAGGATTTTATTGATATTTGCTTAGATCAGCAAAGATAATTATTTGAGATACTGTGGGGTTTTTCACCACTTTAATTGCCACGGGATAGAATGGTACTTTTTTTTCCTTGTCTGGGTTTGTTTCCTCTCCTGAATAAATTGAACGAAAAGACAAAGGGAGAGAGAGAAAAATAATTTAGCGCTTATTTCAAAACTCTCCTGTGAAATTAAATCTATGGTAACAAAAATAGGAGTTAGAACCAACTTACACCGCTTGCACCGCGATTTTCCTCCACACCTCTCGCCAACCCCACAAAATACCGCGGGACAGAAAATATTATACTTCACGTATTAGAGATGCACTCCCCACATAGAATGGGAAAGATATTACTTTATATTACGAATGTAATAGGGTATACAAAAACTAAAGAAGATTAAATTGACTCACTAATAAGCATTCTTCTCTTTTTTCATCTTCGGATATAGAAGGAATTGACCCTCTATGTTTCGGGATTTGGTACTGATAGAAATTACCTGAATGATAAGAAGCAATAAATACTAAGTCATTATTAAACCCAATCTCAACTTTATTGGATCTTAATTCTTTGTCAATATGAGGGATGTATTCTGGTAATTTTATATAAGCAAATGACCTTCTCGGTGGTTCCCAGATTAAGTTCTCGAAATAATCTTTATATGGCAACTTCTTAATAATCGAATTGGTGTATTGATTATTGATAAGTTTCTTAGTTTTGTTAAACCATGAATTAGATTGCTTCTTCTCTACTTCGACGGCAGCTGGTTCTGGTGGCTTTGAGATTAATAAATTTGCTAGGTTTTCATTAAGATCTTCGGACGATCTACTCGTTTCGCCATCACTGTCATCATAATCACTTGTTTGATTTGCTCCGCCGACGCCATCGTCGTTTTCATCATTTTCATGCTGATCTAATCCATCTCCCGATAACTTGAATAAATGTATAGTGTTAGATTCTGACCCGCAGCCCAAGATATGGTTATCGTTATGGAAATTCAATGCATTGATTCTTGCTGGATTATGACCTCTTCTTAAATTTGTAACCATTGAAATCTTCGGATTACCATCAGTTTCATCTTTTAAATGGAAAACTCGTATTATTGTCCCTTTAACTGATGCAGTGGCAATTTTGTTATCCTTTGGGGATACACATATTCTCCCAATTGCTGAATTGTGCGCCTGGAAAATGAGCACCGGAAGCAAATTAATCGTATCATATATTACAACCCATCCTTCACTATCCTTTTTAATGTCCTCTAACCCTATATTTGTACTGCTTTTATGTAAAGTTGACGATGAACTTTTTCTTGTCAATTCAATATACTTGTCATATGACTCCGTGTTCACGACTGAATCACTTGGCTTCAATCTCGGAGTTGATGGTTGGCTTGGATTATTGTTTTCATTATTAAGCAAGTCCGTTTGATTGGTGGTGTATGAAATAGGAAGAATCAACCAACTCTTATCATCGTTACTAAGATCTCCAATAAATTCTTTACAGTCTGTTTCATCATCATTTAATTGCAATTGTAATATCTTTAATAATCGAACACAACTCAAATCATAGATATACAACTGTCCATTATCCAATATCACCAATAGTCTCTTTCTATTCAATTTAATGTCAATTATATTAGAAGGGAAGTCAAGGTCACATATTTTGAGATGTTGCTTTAAATTATAAATCTTGAGTGATCGATTTCCAAGATTATCTTGAGACTGTGGGACAACAATAGTTAATGATGTAGAGAATAACATCTTCAAAAACGCAGTTGCGTTATTGTCGGAAACATCATCATTCCTAATTGTACCTTTAGGAGTTGTGGTGGTTTCATCTAATGAGTTTGATATAGATCTGCGTAGCGGACTTTCTTGTGACGAGTAGAATTCTCCAAATGGTTCACAATTGAAAATCTTGAATCCTTCAGAGGTAGATACTGAAATTGATGAATAATCTGGATTAAATGATAGATCGTTAATTGTAATCATTGTTGAATATCACTAAAGGATTTATCTATCAAAGGCAAACACTAAGGAAATAATGCATAAAAGAAAAGGAATCACTAATAGAGTGGAACCTTGTTACCAAACCTATATTTTTTTTTCCCGTCACCTTCAGTCATTTCGAGTCGTGAACTTTTGCGGGCAAGATACACTTGTGTTTATTAACTTTGCTATTACAAAAAAAAAAAAAAAGAGACTACAACTGTATAAAGTATTATGAATACATTTGTTATTGACTACTACTTTTATTCTTCGACTTCTTCTAAAGTAACCTTTCTCTTACCGGCAGTAGAATTATTAGACACTTCACTTCCAGTAGTTTTAGTTTCATTAGAGCCGACTTTTTCTTCAGTAATAGGAGTACCATCAGATTTCTTTGGGGATTTCTTCTTACTTTTCTTCTTCTTTGGTTCTTCCCAACCATATACTGGTTGGAAACTTTCAATGACACCACAATCCTCGAACAAATTAGGGAACAACCAAAATGGTTTTGGAAAAGCAACCAATGAAATAATATAGATAATCAATCTGACAATAGCAGTTAAGAAAAATAAGGCAATTAACCCAAGTGCACCCATCGAAAGATACCAAACGCCTCTTTTCATAAAATTTGGCCAAAGTGGGAATAAAATCACTGCAAATATACCAGCAATGGCTAAAACACTATACAACAAAATAAACGGATTTGGCTTTTGGTATAACCATCCATAATAGGCATTTGGATCCATAGCAGCTTTCTCAGCTCTTTTCAATGTAGGCTTTTCCTTATTTGGTTTCCATCCTTTAACTTGTTTAATTTCTGCATAATGCAATTTAGTAACAGGTAAAATTAATTGATTTTGAATCAACAAAACAAAGACATTTTGAATATCTTGGATATTGTTAATTGGTATCAAACCATTCTTTGGATTTTTTTGTTTCTCTTTATATTCATCACTCAATAAAGCTCTTTGGAATCTTTTGAATCTGAAAAATTCAATATCACTGGTGTTGTTTAATAAACCAGTTCTTTGTTTCAAGATTGGATTCTGAAACAAAAAGTTGGCAATATTACTAGCAAGTGGTGATCTTTGAGTACTAGTAGGGACTTGAAATTGTCCATTTTGTTGTTGCTGTTGTGTTGCTCCTGGTGCAGACATATTTGCAAGACTTGTATTATTTAAATAGTTGTCAGACGGTGTTGTCTTAGGTTAAGTGTATGTTTTCAATTGTTATTTTCTCTTTTTTTTTTCACGTATTACAGAAAATTTTTCGACTGAGTTGGCTTTTCGGTTGAACGTGTCAAAATCAAAATCAAAAAAAAGGTGGCCAGGCATACACGACGCAAACAAGGAAATCAGTGTGAAACTAATTTTAAAAGTGATTTTTGATTATTATTCAATTAAATTAATACTAATATACATAAAAGAAAAGGGGCTATTACAGTTATACGTCTATAAAATAAACCACCGAAAAGTTATACTTCGAAGATCAAGTATACTTTTTTGTTGTTTTGTTGTTGTACCCTTTGTGTTTTTTCTGTATCTACAGACTAATCCATATGTTCCCCCTTTTTTTATTATTTTATTTTATTTTATTCTTGTTATTTCATTTTATGGGACATCGTAAATGGAATAGTGTCTTGACACAGTGCCGAAATCTAACCATTTTAATTCATTATGAATTGAATTAAATGATAATGCTGAAATGAAAATGCCTAATGTGAAGAATCTTATAATTCAGAGTTTTCCAAGAAGAAGTAGTTACCGGAAAGTTTTTGTTCTTTATCCATTTGAGAATCCAACTTGTTAATTCTTGGTCTGTAGGAGTTTGGATCTCTTCTAAAGGTAACATTCAAGTTCTTCAAGAAACGGTTACAACCAGTCAATAATGATTCTGGAGTTCTGGCAATAGCATCTTTAGATGGTTGACCTTCAAAAACAATAACTCTATCAGCCAAATAAGTAGCCATAATGAAATCGTGCTCGACGATAAAGGCAGTCTTCTTGGCGTGCAAAATAAATCTTCTAATGACCTTGGAACAGATAATACGTTGTTCAGAATCTAAGTAAGCAGATGGTTCATCAATCAAGTAAATATCAGCAGGGATACCCAAAGACAAGACAATAGCAACTCTTTGCAATTCACCACCAGATAAAGTTTGAACTTCTTGATCAACAATGTCATCAATCTTCAATGGTTTAACAACATCGGTTTGGAATTGTGGATGTAAGAAAGCAGCTCTGATTTTCTTAAAGAACAATTGTCTAACAGTACCTGTGAATTTTGGAGCAATCTTTTGAGGTTTCATAGAAACGTTTAATTTTGGAATTTCTTGACCATTATCTGGAGGAATGGCACCTGCCAAAAGTTTACAGAAGGTGGTTTTACCAGTACCATTTTCACCCATCATAACCAAAATTTCAGAATCAGTGAAATCACCAGCTTCAACAGTCAATTTGAAATCACCTTGGGTCTTCTTCATACTTGGGTAAGACAAAGCATTAGTTCTGTCCAAAATCATTTCATCAGCAGCATCAGCTAATCTAAATTGCAATGATTCAGTTCTGAATCTCATGTTTTCAGTTGGAATGTGACCATCCAAGAAGATGTTGATACCTTCCCTAACAGAAGCTGGCAAAGTAACCACACCATAAACAGAAGGAGCACCATAAAGAATACATACAAAATCAGACAAATAATCCAAAACAGATAAATCGTGCTCGACACAGATAATATAAGTGGTAGCAGTCAATAAGGATCTAATGATTTCGGCAGCTCTCAATCTTTGTTTAACATCCAAATAGGAAGATGGTTCATCAAACATATAAACATTGGCATCTTGAACACAAGTCATACCCAAAGCAAATCTTTGCAATTCACCACCAGACAAGTTTTCAACCTCACGTTTCAAAACATTTTTCAATTCTAAAACATTCAAAATGTAATCAAAGTTATCTGGTCTTTCATTCTTGGATTCCAAAATGGCACCAACTTGTTTAATCTTGGATTTGGCCAATGCACGAGGAATGTTATCAACATATTGTGGTTTGATAATAGCTTTGATATCATCTTCTAAAACTTTAGTAAAATAGTTTTGCAATTCAGAACCTCTGAAATGTTTCAAGATTTCTTCCCAATCTGGTGGATCATCATATCTTCCCAAGTTTGGTTTTTGTTTACCAGCTAAAATCTTCAAGGCAGTGGATTTACCAATACCATTGGTACCAACCAAACCTAAAACTTGACCTGGTCTTGGAGTAGGCAATCTATGCAATTTGAAGGAGTTGGCAGAATATCTATGGGTGGTTTCACCTTCCAAGTTAGTTGGCAAGTTGATAATAGTAATAGCATCGAAAGGACATTTCTTGACACAGATACCACAACCAATACATAAAGTTTCTGAAATAAAAGCAATCTTTGAAGCTGGAGTAACTTCAATACACAATTTACCAGTTTTCACAACAGGACAACTCTTTCTACATTCTTGCTTACATTTCTTTGGTTTACATCTATCGACAGAAACAATAGCAATTCTTTCATTCTTGGAATGGGTATCACCTCTACCATTCTTGGTCTTTCCTTTTCCTTTAGAACTCATTATTTATGATGTTGTGTGTATAGATTTGTGGAGGAGATGAGTATAATGTAGTGTGTTTTTCAAGGTTAATTGCAATGAAAAATTTTTTTTATTTGTATTGTGCTTCTCTGTTTCATAGAAAAAAAAAAATTTTTTTTTAAGCGTGCACAATGAGAAGAAGAAAAAGCGTGTACTTTTGGCATAAAATTGTCTTCATCTTTATTTTTTGTGAGAGACGAGACCACAATATTACTAAACAATTGGATGTGATTGGATATGAGCAAACATGCTCTAAGGGCCAACTTTTTCTAAGATTAACTGTGTATATCAGTCGTAGAAATGGTATAAATGACGTAGATCTGATATTATCGTGGTCCTAGCACTAGTTATTGGCCATAATCATCATCTACCGCGGATATTAGTGGTATATTGACTAAATGGGTCAGTATAATCCATTACATGCGTTGTGAACATCTGCGATCATACAAATAACAGTTTTTTATACTTCTCCATATCAAATAAATGAACCTTTAGGTTGGAAAGTGTAGAGGTTATCAATCCTATAGGTCGTGTGAGGAGACAAATAATTCTAATTGGTGGAAATGCGTGTGCGGAGACAACAAGCAAAAAAAAAGTAAGAAAAATCAAACCACCACCGCCAGGTTCAGCTTAATTCTCAGAGAAAGAGAAAAAAAAATTTTTTTTTTCTTCTCACCACTTTTTCCTTTTTTTTTTTGTTTGATTTTTTTTTGGGTTGTTAAATTACGAAAACTTTTTCTAATGACTTTATTAGTCAAGGTTATCTGATCCAAATCACTTGAAAATAATGATGAATCAATCATCCAGATCGTTGCTGCTTAGTTAGAGCCTCTCTGAGTACTGATTTACTCATTATACTTTGACAACCTTAGCCTGATACACACAATTAATCACACCGTGTCATTGTTGATGTTTAGTTTGAAATTGCTGCATATTTGATATCGAACATGGTTGTGTTAAGATCGTATTTTTCCATAATATTAATGTAATGGTTTCATGGTCAGAACCTCCATTCGCTGCATAGCATTATTGGACTGGAATAAGATTGGTTGTTTGCACTCTGCGTGTATTTATTTTTGGAGAGCCCGCCCATTGTTCAGATTCCCTACCCTTGTTGCCCCAGGCTATAACTAAGGATGGCTGCAAATCATGCAAGATGAATAAATGTGTTCGATTCAATTAAAGATAAACCAGTTTCGACTTCCACACTAGTATTTCAATTGGATCTAGGAACCATAACTGATCTGGATTGTTGCTAGGCACTCTGTTGAATGTTGATCTTTTGTTATTGATGTCGATGGCTGCAAAAATTCCATGCTATTGGTACTGGCATATGGTTTAGAATAAGGTAGGACTTTATTCTATGCATATCGTCGAACATTCTCCTAATGCTTCTAAATAGATTTATTTTACGTTCACTGAATTTATTTACTATTTTTTTTTTTTATTAATCTTGTTGTTGTTTTCTTGAAAATTTGTAGATTTTTTCAATTCAAACATCTGTAACTAATAATATGATTAATTTAAACCAATCATAAACCTCTTCGACCTATGCATAACATGAAGTTTTTTCTCCTAATTGAAAGAGAAAAAGGGTGAAGTTGTCGTTGTTTGTTCACACTCCCAAACAAAAAAAAATTTTCTTTTAATTCAACCGATATTTATAACGTCTTTTAAATTATCCCTTCACACCTACATAAATATAACTGGAGGCATTACCATATCTAGTTATAAGAATCTGGTTAGGACTAATAGAGTATTTGTCACCATTTTAATTGACGAAATCCACAATTGCCAGTAGTAGTTTTATTGCCTTTAAGGTTAAATATTTGTTACTTTTTTTTTTTCCAATTTATTTGTTGGTGTTACTGTTTTGAATTTATCAATCCTTAGATTCAAGTTGATTATTTAACCAGATCATCAACCAAAGTCAAACAAATCTCATTGCATTAGGCTTATATTTTAATACGATTGGTTATTGATAACGCTTGAACTTTCAAGGGGTTTCTTAGAAGTGTAAGATTATTCGATTGTTGAATATTTACGAAAGGCTATTTGTAACTACCAAAGTGTTTCATTAATTTTTAATTTTTATTATTATTATTATTTCTTTGTATATCCCATTTGCATAATTAATACCATGGGTAGACCAGACTTACCAGAAGAAGCCGAATTAAATCCAGAACTTTACGGTTTAAGAAGGTCACATCGTGAACGAAGAGGTCCAGTTATTGTTGAATCAGATTCCGAAGAAGATGAAGTTCGACCAACGCGAAAAAGGAAGAAGATTAATGATGATTATGATGAAGATATGTCAGACGAAGATGATGATAACATTGATGAAGAGGAAGATGATTTTGATTATGATGATGATTTCGGTAGTAGTAAGAAAAAGAAAAAGAGGACTTCAAAAGCTTCTTCATCTTCTAAAAAGAAGAAGTTGTCAAAAAAACAGGCTAAATCTACCCCATCTCCACCAGCTGAGCTTAGATTTTCTACGAGAAATAGTAAGCAAGTCAACTATGCCATTGATTACGATGACGATGACGAGGATTTAATGGAAAGTGAACCGGAAATGGACGAGGATGACGACGAAGGAGATTATTACTATTATCAACAAGCCAATGAACCAGAAAACGAGCGTGGAATAGATATTGTCATGGACCATAAAATTAATGAGGATAATACCGAGCTTACGAATGATCCTAAATTGGATTATCTTTTCAAAGTTAAATGGACTGACGCTTCACATTTGCATAACACTTGGGAAAAATACCAAGACTTGAAAAACTACAAAGGATTTAGAAAATTAGACAATTATATCAAACAGTTTATCATATATGATCAAGAAATTAGAAATGATCCTTTGACTACAAAGGAAGACATAGAGTCTATGGATATTGAAAGAGAAAGAAAAAGAGACGAACAGGAAGAATATACACAGGTTGAAAGAATAGTTGACAGCGAAAGAATCGAATCTGACGATGGTACCACCAAATTACAATATTTTGTTAAATGGAAACGACTTTACTATGATGAATGTTCCTGGGAAGATGCAGAAGAAATTGCAAAAATTGCTCCTGAACAAGTTAAAAAATACCAACAGAGATTAAACTCAAAGATTTTGCCAAGTCTTTCAGCCAATTACCCTCAATCACAGAGACCAAGATTTGAAAAATTATTCAAACAACCAGTTTTCATAAAGAATGGTGAATTAAGAGATTTCCAGTTGACAGGGTTGAATTGGATGGCGTTTCTTTGGTCAAGAAACGAGAATGGTATTTTGGCAGATGAGATGGGATTAGGTAAAACCGTTCAAACTGTTGCCTTTTTGTCATGGTTAATTTATGCTAGAAGACAGAATGGTCCACACTTGGTGGTGGTTCCATTATCCACTGTCCCTGCTTGGCAAGAGACTTTTGAAAAATGGGCTCCAGATGTCAATTGTATTTACTATTTGGGTAATGGTGAGGCAAGAAAAAACATCAGAGACTATGAATTCTACAACCAAAATAACAAACCAAAGTTTAATATTTTATTAACAACATATGAGTATATCTTGAAAGATAAAACAGAACTTGGTTCATTTAAGTGGCAATTTTTAGCTGTTGATGAAGCACATAGATTGAAAAATGCTGAATCATCATTGTATGAAGCGTTGAAAAGTTTTAAAGTCTCCAACAGATTATTGATCACTGGTACTCCATTACAGAATAATGTTAAAGAATTGGCTGCATTGTGTAACTTTTTGATGCCAGGTAAGTTTAATATTGATCAAGAAATTGATTTTGATAGTATTGACAAGGAGCAAGAACAGTATATTAAAGATTTACAAAAGAAAATCAATCCATTTATTTTAAGACGTTTAAAGAAAGATGTTGAAAAGTCGTTACCATCAAAATCAGAACGTATTTTAAGAGTTGAGTTGTCTGATATTCAAACAGAATATTACAAGAACATCATCACTAAGAATTATGCCGCATTAAATGCTGGTAATAAAGGTTCTCAAATTTCGTTGTTGAATGTTATGAGTGAATTGAAGAAAGCATCCAATCACCCATATTTGTTTGATGGTGCTGAAGAAAGAGTCTTGGAAAAGGCTGGTTCATATTCAAGAGAGAATACTCTTAGAGGTATGATTATGTCATCAGGTAAGATGGTATTGCTTGAACAATTGTTGACTAGATTAAAGAAAGAAGGTCACAGAGTGTTGATTTTCTCACAAATGGTTAGAATGTTGGATATTTTAGGTGATTACATGTTTATCAAAGGTTACCAATTTCAAAGATTAGATGGTACAATTCCATCTTCACAAAGAAAAATATCTATTGATCATTTTAATGCTCCGGATTCCAAGGATTTTGCATTCTTATTGTCCACTAGAGCTGGTGGTTTAGGTATTAACTTGATGACTGCTGATACTGTTATTATTTTTGATTCAGACTGGAATCCTCAAGCAGATTTGCAAGCCATGGCTCGTGCTCATAGAATTGGTCAGAAAAACCATGTTTCTGTTTATCGATTTGTCAGTAAAGATACAGTTGAAGAACAGATTTTAGAAAGAGCTAGAAAGAAGATGGTTCTTGAATATGCTATTATTTCTTTAGGTATAACGGATCCAAATGCCAAGAAGAATGGTAAAACAGATCCATCTACAAGTGAATTGAGTCAAATTTTGAAATTTGGTGCGGGAACCATGTTTAAGGAAAACAATAACCAACAAAAGTTGGAGAACTTGAACTTGGATGATGTTTTGAGTCATGCTGAAGATCATGTCACAACTCCTGACTTGGGTGAATCTAACTTGGGTTCTGAGGAATTCTTGAAACAATTTGAGGTTACTGATTATAAAGCTGATGTTGAATGGGATGATATTATTCCACAAGAAGAGTTGACCAAGTTGAAAGATGAAGAAAAGAGAAAAGCCGACGAACAGTATTTGCAAGAACAAATTGCCATGTTTTCTAGAAGAAAAGCTGCCATGCGTAAATTTGAGAATGGCTCTACAGTTCCAAGTGATGTTGAAGATAGTGCTGAGGATGCAAGACCTGCAAGAAGAAGAAATGCTGGAGATCATCAATTGTCTGAAAAGGAAATTAGAGGTATTTACAGATCTATTTTGAAATGGGGTGATTTAAGTGGTAAATGGGAACAGTTAGTCGAAGAAGGTAGTATCACTAATAAGAATCCCGTTTTGGTGAAACATGCATATAATGAAATAATCAACACCTCAAAACAATTGGTAAAAGAAGAAGAAGCAAGACGTTCACAAGTTCTCGCTGAATTAGAAAGAAAAGCAGAAGAACAGAAATCAAGACCGCCAAACCCAGGTGAACCTAACCAAACTGCATTATGGCTTGCCAAAAAGAAAGAAAAGAAGGCTGTTTTATTTGAATATCAAGGTGTTAAAAATATCAATGCTGAAATTGTGTTAAACAGACCTATTGATATGAAACTTTTAGAAAAGATGATACCGAATGACGATCTTATGAGTTTCCAATTACCTAAACATCCAAAGTCTGTACAATCATGGAGTTGTGCATGGACCCCAAGAGATGATGCCATGTTATTGGTTGGTGTTTATAAATTTGGTTATGGTTCATGGGTTCAAATTCGTGATGATCCATTATTGGGACTTCAAAATAAATTATTCTTAGAAGGTGCACCACCTCCATCAAGTAAAGATAAACCTGCAAACACAGCGACATCTTCAACAACAACAGCAACAACAACAACTGGGAACAATGGTGCCACTACAGATGCATCTGCTATAGCAACAAAACCAGAAGGAAAGGAGTCTTCTAAGAAAGTGCCAGGATCTGTTCATTTAGGTAGAAGAGTTGATTATTTATTTACTTTGCTTAAAGACGACGATGGATCAAACACTCCTGTTGGTGCTACTAGAAAGAGGGTGAGAAAACCAACCCCAACTCCATCGAATATTTCACATGGTCATACCAATGGTAGTAGGCCTAAGAAACCAATTAAATCCGAAACTCCTGATAAATTTGGCAAAAGTAAGAGACCACAGTCTGTACAAAGACATACATCTAGTGCTTCTCCATCTTCTGCTGTGGGCGGTGGTGGTCATGGTAGAGTGAAAGAAGAAAAGCGTGAAAAGGAATATGCCAGTATGGATGAATCTAGATGTAAATCAGTCATGCAACCGGTTGTGCTGTCATTACATAAATTGCATAAAGGAAGTAGAGGTTTAGAAAAACATGAATGGGCCAAAGTATTAAAATCGGAATTGCTCAAGATTGGTGACTTTATTGAAACTGAGGTTGCAAAAGTTGGAGAAAAAGATAAATTGAGAAAACATTTATGGGGATTCACTGGACTTTATTGGCCATCAAAAGTACCAAGTGATAAGATCAGTGCGATGTACAGCAGAATCAAAGGATCTAAGTAATAATAAAAGAATGTAGTATGATGATTTATTTTGTTTTGTTTCATGTTTGTAAATTTTTTTTTTGTTTGTTACCATATAGAAAGATATTTCTTTATCAAATGTATAATATGATACGATTTAAATTAACAAAATATTAATGATTAAAAAAATTTGGAGTAGATTTGGTTATTGTGCAGATGCACACGACTTTCGTACAGTAGTGCATGTAATCATTAATTTATCAATGAGTATAATAATTTTACACCGCAACCCAGACAGAGAGAAAACGACACTGTGAAGAACAACAACAACAAGAACAAGAACAAGAATCAAAGAAGAAAAAAAAAAAAAATTTTTTTTTTTCTACATATTTTTCACAGAGAGAAAAAACAACCTCATCTTAAATCCAATTTGGAATTCTACAAGAATCAAGTACCACTTTATAAATTAAGAAAGCCCTTTTGTTATATTATTAATATAAAGCTTCTTATTTAAAAGTAACCCACCTTAAAGTATTTAAAAAAATCATAAAAAAAAAATCTTTTTAACCCTTTCTATTTCAAAAGAAAAAAAAATCATAAAAAAAAAAATTTTCATCTCAGAATGTCTGCTGCTGAAACTAATCAAATTCAAGAATCTTTGGAAAAATTGAACATTTCCGAAGAACAACAACAACAACCAGTTGCTGCTACCACTGAACAATCAGCTGAAGAACAAGGTGATTCTTCTGGTGTTGCTGAAAACTCCGCTTCTTTGTACGTTGGTGAATTGAACCCATCTGTTAACGAAGCTACTTTGTTTGAAATCTTTTCTCCAATTGGTCAAGTTTCATCCATTAGAGTTTGTCGTGATGCTGTTTCTAAGAAATCTTTAGGTTACGCTTACGTCAACTACCACAAATTCGAAGATGGTGAAAAAGCCATTGAAGAATTGAACTACACCCCAATCGAAGGTAGACCTTGTCGTATTATGTGGTCTCAAAGAGACCCATCTGCTAGAAGATCTGGTGATGGTAACATTTTCATCAAGAACTTGCACCCAGCTATTGACAACAAAGCTTTGCACGATACTTTCTCCGCTTTCGGTAAGATTTTGTCTTGTAAAGTTGCTACTGATGAATTGGGTCAATCCAAATGTTTCGGTTTTGTCCATTATGAAACCGCTGAAGCTGCTGAAGCCGCTATCGAAAACGTCAACGGTATGTTGTTGAATGACCGTGAAGTTTTCGTTGGTAAACACATCTCCAAGAAGGACCGTGAATCCAAATTTGAAGAAATGAAAGCCAACTTCACCAACATCTACGTCAAGAACATTGACTTGGCCTACACCGAAGAAGAATTTGAAAAATTGTTTGCTCCATACGGTAAGATTACTTCTATCTACTTGGAAAAAGACCAAGATGGTAAATCTAAAGGTTTCGGTTTCGTCAACTTTGAAGAACACGATGCTGCTGTTAAAGCCGTTGAAGAATTGAACGACAAAGAAATCAACGGTCAAAAGATTTACGTTGGTAGAGCCCAAAAGAAGAGAGAAAGAATGGAAGAATTGAAGAAACAATACGAAGCCATCAGATTGGAAAAATTGGCCAAATACCAAGGTGTTAACTTGTTTGTCAAGAACTTGGATGACTCTATTGATTCTGAAAAATTAGAAGAAGAATTCAAACCATTCGGTACTATTACTTCTGCTAAAGTTATGGTTGATGACGCTGGTAAATCCAAGGGTTTCGGTTTCGTTTGTTTCACCACTCCAGAAGAAGCCACCAAGGCCATCACTGAAATGAACCAAAGAATGGTTAACAACAAACCATTGTATGTTGCTTTGGCTCAACGTAAGGATGTTAGACGTTCTCAATTGGAACAACAAATCCAAGCCAGAAACCAAATGAGAATGCAAAACGCTGCTGCTGCCGGTGGTTTGCCAGGTCAATTTATGCCACCAATGTTCTACGGTCAACAAGGTTTCTTCCCACCAAACGGTAGAGGTAATGCCCCATTCCCAGGTCCAAACCCACAAATGATGATGAGAGGTAGAGGCCAACCATTCCCAGAACAATGGCCAAGACCAGGTCCAAACGGCCAACCAGTTCCAGTCTACGGTATTCCACCACAATTCCAACAAGATTTCAACGGTCAAAATGTTAGACCACCACAACAACAACAGCAACAACAACCAAGAGGTGGTTACTACCCAAACCGTAACCAAACCAACAAGAGAGACTTGGCTGCCATTATTGCTAGTGTTCCTCAAGACCAACAAAAGAGAATCTTGGGTGAAGAATTGTACCCAAGAATTGTTGCTACCGGTAAGGCTCAAGAACCAGAAGCTGCTGGTAAAATCACTGGTATGATGTTGGGATTGGAAAACCAAGAAATCTTGGATTTATTGGATGATGATGAATTGTTCAACAACCACTTTGAAGATGCCTTGACTGCTTTTGAAGAATACAAGAAATCTGAAGGTGCTAATGCTGGTGCTGCTCCTTCCGAAGAACAACAAGCTTAAGTATAGTTTGTTGTAATTCGAGGGCAAAGCATTTTTATTAGTTTGATGAATCTTTACTTTTTTTTTGTATGTGTGAATGTGTGTGAATATTGAAATATGATGAAATGAAAGAAATGAACAGAATGATTTCCTCCCTAGTACCCTTAGAATTATAAAGACGAGATGAATTGAAAGAGAAAATCAAAAAGAATAGAAAATGAAGTTGAGATGTATTTTTTTTTATAATTCTTGCAGTTTATATTTATTGTTACTTCCTACCTTTTCTTGTTGTTCTATATTCGTTCCTCCCGTTGAGTATTCTTTTCTTATTGCTGAAATTGTTCTTTAATATTTTCTTTATATTCCTATTTTTTTGTTTCTTTTTTGAATAGTATTATGTATTTTTATGGTACAACTTTATTGGGTTAAAGGATTTAATATATATATTTTTAAATGCTTTATATTTGAATAAAGGTGGGGTTGATAACTCGTAGTTTATTGCATGCACTGATTTCTCCAAATCAAATCAAGTCAAAAGTTGAAATCATGATGATAATTTGGTTCGTTGAAACATCGCGTGAGTCAAGGGTGGCAGCTGCTGCACTCCACGTCGCCAAACTCCTTTGCCCCAGTCCTCCATTCTCCCACATTTGATTTTTAGACTTTCTGTCTAAGTACAGGTTAAAACTTCATGCTCAAGAATTGGTTGGGCGTATCTTCTCCGTTACTTTCCTTGCCCTTTACCTAAATTCCAGTTAACTCCATTTACATATGTAATAATTGATCCATGCAGAGAAGAAGACGAAGAAGAATGAATGAAACAGAATGAGCAAAAGCAACCTGTTTGAAGTTGATTGGACGAATTTAATGCGATCAATTTCTGTCATGCAATAATCAAACCTCGAGGTGGTGGTGGTGGCATGATGATGGTTGTCTGAATTGTACACAAGAACAGAAAAAAAAAATAGATTTAGTGCTGCAATTTGCTACGTCGCACGAAACCACTGTTCGGTGCGTGCAAATCGAACGAAACGAAAAGAAGAAGAAAAAAAATTGTTGTTGTCTCCCCCCGTCTGGGTTTCTGGTTGTGCTTTTCCCCTATCACTAAACTGATATAACTCTGCAATTTTCTTCTTCTCTTTTTTTGGTTGCTCCTACTTTCAATTTTTTTTTTTTTTCTAATTTACCTTTCTACAACAATTAATTAGTTGCTTTGTTAGTATAATTATCAAGTACATATTCAGTGTCGTTGTTATTATTTCCTCTCTTCCACCACCGTTTGTTTGCTAGGTTAGTATAAAGAGAAATCATGGCACCTCAGAAATTAAGAGCATTCCCAACCACAACTCCGATCGTATCTCCAAAAGAGTATGAAGGGAACAATAAAGTCAAATTATCAGGTAGAATCCTTAATGTTATGACTTCGTTACCAACCCAGATCATAAGTGACTACAATAAGGAAACTAAACAATACTTTTGGGATGTTGAAGCTGTCCGTGGGAACTCCGCATTGTATTCTTCTCAACATTTCCTTGTTGAACATTCAGATTGGGAAACTCATGTCATTGCATGGACAGGTGAATTGATCAACAAAAATAAAAACACAAGTTCCCTTACTGCAGAAAATTTACAAGATGATCCTTTGTATTTGGATGAAGACGATAAAAAAGATATTGAAAAAAAATTATGTGAAGCCAATGGTACTCCAAACATCCATCCTGTTTGGTTGTTGAGACGTGATCAGAGTAGATGGAGAAGATATGCTGAGAACGTATTATGGCCAGTATTTCATTATATACAGGGTCAACCTTCGGACGATGGAACTGCTGAAATTAACGCTTGGCACGACTACGTAAAGTTTAATGAAGCTTATTTGAATAAGATTAAGGCTGTTTACAAACCAGGGGATATCATTTGGATTCATGATTACTATCTTTTATTATTACCTCAATTGTTACGTATGGAATTCCCTGATGCCTATATTGGATCCTTCCTTCATGTTCCATTCCCTTCTTCGGAATATTTCAGATGTCTTTCTAAGAGATCTCAATTGTTGGATGGTATGTTGGGATCTGATAAAATCGGGTTCCAATCAGATTCGTTCCAAAGACATTTCTTGTCCTGTTGTGCACGTATTTTAGGATACGATGTTACTAGAGATGCTGTTTCCGCTTATGGTACATCCATTTCTGTCGAAACATTGCCAATTGGTATTGACACCAAAAAGATTGAACACGATGCCTTTTCTGATGGTAGTGTAATTGATGAAAAAGTTGAGGCCTTACGAGAATTATATCACGGTAAAAAGATTATTGTTGGTAGAGATAGATTAGATAAGGTCAGAGGTGTTATACAGAAATTGGAAGCTTTTGAAACATTCTTGGACATGTACCCAGAATGGAGAGATAAAGTTGTATTGATTCAAGTGTCAAGTCCTGGATTTTCACATTCGGCAAATGTTGAATCCAAGGTCACTGAATTGATTTCTAGAATTAACTCAAAATATGGTGACTTTAATCATACACCAGTATTGCATTATCAAATGAGAATTGGCAAAGACGAATATTTAGCATTATTAAGAGTAGCAGATTTGGCATTGATCACCTCTGTTAGAGATGGTATGAATACAACATCGTTGGAATTTGTAATCTGTCAAAAGTATAACAATTCACCATTGATTTTATCTGAATTTACCGGTACCGCAACCGTTTTGAAGGATGCAATTTTGGTCAACCCATGGGATGCTGTTGGTGTTGCCAAAACTATTAATGATGCCTTGTTATTATCACCAAAGGATAAGATGCATTTGGAATCCAAATTGTATACCAAGGTTACTTCTAATACCATCCAAAACTGGACTTCAAGATTTATTCGTGATATCATTGACCACTCCATTGTCACCCATACCAATAGTTTCACCCCAGCTTTGAATAGACCTACCTTGTTGCAAAACTATAAATCATCAAAGAGAAGATTGTTTTTGTTTGATTATGATGGTACCTTGACTCCGATTGTCAAAGATCCAGCTGCCGCTATTCCATCAGACAAGTTGAACCGTATCTTGGATACATTATCTGCTGACCCAAAGAATCAAATTTGGATTATCTCTGGTAGAGACCAAGCCTTTTTGGAAAAATGGTTGGGTAGTAAGAATGTTGGTTTGTCTGCTGAACATGGTTGTTTTATGAAAGATCTTGGGTCAAAAACTTGGGTTAATCTTGCCGAATCATTTGACATGTCATGGCAAGAAAAAGTTGATGATGTTTTCAAAGATTATACAGAAAAGACACCAGGTTCAAACATTGAACGTAAAAAAGTTGCATTGACTTGGCATTACCGTCGTGCTGATCCTGAGTTGGGTGCTTTCCAAGCTGAAAAGTGTTTAAAACAATTGAATGATACTGTTGCCAAAGAATACGATGTTGAAGTTATGGCAGGTAAGGCTAATATTGAAGTCAGACCAAAATTTGTCAACAAAGGAGAAATTGTTAAACGTTTAGTTTTGCACCCTCATGGAACCAAACAAGATCAAACTGCAACTGGTGCTTCCGATGAAAATGTATCAGTTGATGAATTACCAGATTTCATTTTATGTTTAGGTGATGATTTAACGGATGAAGATATGTTCAATTCCTTGATTACAATTGAAAAGCAATGGCAAGGTAAAGATGTTCCAACCAATCAATATGGTACACATGGTGTTTATCCAGTTGCTGTTGGTCCAGCTTCTAAGAAAACCGTTGCAACTGCTCACTTGAATGAACCAGCTCAAGTTTTGGAAACTTTAGGTTTATTGGCAGGCCAAGTTTCTATATTTGAAAGTGCCGGTAGTGTTGATTTAGATGATCGTGGTCATCTTGCTAACAGTGTTTCTTCTGAAAGATCCAAACATGCAGTTAGTAAAGCTACAGCTTTACGTAGACAAGCAAGTTCAGAAAAGAGTATTAACACTGTGAATTCTACCAATGGAGAACAATAGTTGCAATACAATACAAAAAAAAAAAAAAAAAACAAGAGGGAGTGGTCATTAAATAGAGAGATGAGAGATGTTAACACGGGGGTATTTTGTTATATAAGTATTATTATCAAGTTTTTTTTTTTTTATCTTTTAGAAATTAGTTTGTTCCTGTTTGATTTCCTTTTTGTTTTCTTTTTATACTATTATTAGTATTGTCATACTTATTTTTATTATTAATATTATTTGATGATTAGTAAATAGGTTCTCATTTTCATGATATATATATATATATATATATATATATAACAGACATTTATATTTGATTAACGTTGTATTTTAATCTATTATATGCACATCTTTGGATTCTTCATCTCCAAAATATTCCCGTTGAAGATCTTTTTCAAGGTTTTCATCAAATGATTTACCAAAATTATCTGAATATTCATGAAATTTTTCATCTGAATCACTATCAGCATCTGTAGATCCTACTAAATCCTTACTTTCTGGTAGTAGTTCTTGTTCTTCTTCTGCCTCCTCCTTTTCTTCTGCTCCTCTTGTATACTCAGCTTTAGCTTTCATTCTATAATCATGTTTAAATTTTTCATAATCATCGACGGCAGCTTGTGCTTGAATATATTCATCATTTGGAACTGATTTATCTTTTAATTTACCTAAATGGATATCATCTAAAAATTTGATTGGTTCCATTCCTTGTGGGAAATAATTTTGTTTAATTTTCCCATTTTCATAATTTGGATTATATTTATATTCATCTCCATAACCTAATTCTTTCATTAATTTAGTTGGAGCATTTCTTAAATGAATGGGGACGGGTAATTTAGTTAATTCTGGATTTTCTTTAAGTATATTTTGTGCAGATCTTAAAGCACGATAAGATTTAGTTGATTTTGGAGCAAGAGCTAATTTATTTGTACAATGAGCTAATATAATTTCACCTTCTGGCATACCAACAAATTCTAATGCTTCTTTAGCTGCTATCATAAATGGCAAACATGAACTATCTCGAAGTCCAATATCTTCACTTGATATAACTATCATTCTTCTCATTATAAACATTGGATCTTCTCCTCCAGATAACATTTTCACTAAATAAAACATTGCTGCATTAGGATCAGAACCACGGATTGATTTATGAAATGCACTAATTATATCATAATGTGAATCTCCATTACGATCATACATTTGATGGAAATTTCTAGTTTTCAATAATGGTTTAAGTAAATCGGCAGAAACTTTAATGACACCTTGTTTAGGTGAAGTATCATTATTATCTATTTTGAATTTATCAGCTGATAGATAAGCATTCAAAGTTTCTAGAATATTTAATGCAACTCGTGAATCGCCCATACTTAGATTTGCAATATAATGATATGCATCCTTTTGTAATGAAATATAATGGAATCCATACAATTTTTTACGAATTCTGTTGACTTCAAATAAAGCTCTTGTTAATATCTTGATTAATGATTCAGTATTCAATGGTTCCATTACAAAAGTATGAACTCTTGACAATAATGCATTATTTAAATTAAATGATGGATTTTCAGTAGTTGCACCAATTACAGTTACTATTCCTTTTTCAATAACTGGTAAAAGTAAATCTTGAACTGCTTTATTAAATCGATGAATTTCATCAAGAAACAAAATAGTTCTTTGTCCAGTTAATTTCTTATGATTTTCAGCTTGTAAGAAAACTTCTTTTAAATTTTTTGCATTACTATCTATTCCAGATAATTCAACAAATTTACAACGTGAATTTTTAGCAATAATTCTAGCTAATGAAGTTTTACCAATTCCTGGAACTCCCCAAAGTAAAAATGAAGGAATAATATCTGATTGAATCATATTTCTTAATGCTCCATCTTTACCTAATAATTTCTCTTGTCCAAAAAAATCATCCAATGTTTTAGGTCGAAGTCTATGAGCTAATGGAATAGATGCTAAACGTTTTAATTCATTTAATTCTTTAGATTTTTTCAAAATTTCAGATTCTCGAGGGATTTTAATTTCTTCAGTTTGAGTGGGTTCTTTTTGAGTAGACATTATTTCTTCAGCTACTGCTTTAAATTGTTCTTCTAATGGTATTTCATTTTCTTTTTTTCTTATTTCTGCTTGTACTCTTCGTTCTTCTAATAATCTACTAGTTAAACTAACTTTTCGTGATTCTTGTTTCTTTTTCTTTTTCAGACTTGAATCGAATTTTAATCCTAGAGCGGATAATGCATTTCGTTTTTTGGGTTTTTGTTGGGTAGATGATAATGATTGATCTAGATTATCATGAGATGTATCACTTATCTCGTCTTGTGGTTGTGGTTGTGGTGAGGCTTGCCTATCTAGACAAGAATTGACATGTCTCTCAAGGTCATCTGATAAGACCAATTTGGAACAAATGGGGCACGGATCTTGCTTCATCACGGACTTTGTTGTATGACTATGTTTGTTGGCGTACTCGAATATTCAATTGACTAAAAGGGTATGCTACTCTAGATTAACCTGGAATGTGTAGTATTGATTTGTAGACTTTGGTGATATCAAGACTCGTCTTTTAAAATTTTCGTGTTTGTTTAAGAATTAATCTCAGATCAATTGCGGGATAACGCGACTCGTGTGCTACAACAAAAAGAAAATTCAAGTAGTCTCATGAATAGTGATGGTGTTCTTCATTTATGTATCTATTGACTTTATATCTATACTATGATTCATAAACTTTAACTGAATAGTTCCGTAGAATTTTTTCTTCTTGTTCTGATATAGTATTCGATTTCACTTTCATCAGTTCTAGATTATTCTCAGCTTCATCATTATAAAGATTCCACCATCCATTATGACGCGCACATTTCTTTTTATCCTTTATACATAAATCCTCCATGAACCAATCAGAATCTACAACTTCTTCTTCTTCTTCTTCTTCTTCTTCTTTCTCTTCATCCTCGTCTTCATCTTCAGCGTATCGCTTCTTGATTATTTTTGCCAATTTTTCAAACATTGATTCTGATTCAATGATTTGTTTAACTAAATATTGATTTGATTTATCACATAGACAAAGATCTATTTTCTTTTTACCTTTAGCTGGCTTTTTCTTTTTCTTTTTTGATGATTGAGAAGTATCTTGATTCAGATCCTGGAATATAATATTAGTTAATCTTTCATTGACTTGTTTTATATTCTCCTTCATGGTTGACATCGTATCTAATACTTCCTCTTGTTCTTTAATTTGACTTTGTATTTGATCATACTTTTGGTGAACAGTTTGTAAATCATGTTTAACGTCTTCAGGGAAATTGTTCAAATTTTTCGGATCTTGTTTATACTCCACTACTGATTTCAATTCAGGAAACTTTGCTCCTAAATCTTGTAATTTTTTATAATCACCAGATACATAATTAATAATATCTTTAATTGATCTTGAATTTAATTCTTGAGAAGTTGGAGAATCTTCTTTTGTAGTTGAATCAATTAATAAATTCTTCATAAATTGTAAGCCATGTTCTTTAGAACAATATTTTGATCCATTATCAATAGGTTTATAACAATCAATAATTCGACATTTCCTTTTCCATTGAGATTCACCAAGTTCTTTCCATTGACAAAATTTACAATAAAATTTAACAATCAATTCAGAATATTTGGGATTTACTTTCATACATTCAAAATGAAACCATTCTTCACATCCATCACATGCAACCATCATTTCACCTAAATCTGGTTTTCTACAAACACAAAATAATTCTTCACTGTTCAAATCATATTTAGGAGCAGATATGAATCTTTTGTATTGTTTAGCAATATCATCTTGTGTCTCTTCTAATGAAGGTGATGATGATCTTTGATGATTTTGTTTGGATTTTTTTATTGTTGTAGCACTTGGAGTTGCTGTTTTTCTTTTTTTGGCAGTTCCTTCATTATATTCAGGTGACCCATTTCTTGAATCATTTGTTGGATTCCATTCTTCTTCTTCAACAGCCATGTTCTTTTGTCTCCAGTGGATTATTATAATGGCTGTAACTTATATAATCCTGTTGTAAAAATAACCATTTCTGTACATGTTTATTTTTCTGGTTGTCTCAAAATTTGAGAATTGTCGATCTCCACACGACCACACTTTAATGGTGGAATTCAATGGTTGTAAGATATGAAAGTAACTACAACCATTCCATATTGTTACTAAAGAGAATTGATTAATGATGGTAATAACTCTATTACTACTAAGTGTATGGAGCAAATCTGTTTTAGTTGTTAAAGTGATGCAGAAGTTAGACAAGATTCAAAGGAGTAAATTTTAGCTGAAATTCAAGCAAAAAATTATTGAAAATGAGCCAAAGTTTATACTCAGTTCTTTACGTCCAGTGAATTACAAATGATAATGAAATATCTATTTCCTATTAGTTTCTAAAATCAATTCCATTGATAAACATACTATAAGCGATAGACTATTCTTATATATAGAGACTATTTAAGATAATTTGACCAGTGGCTCATCCAAAATAAAGGCAATTTTGATCAAAAGATAAATTACTTTTTCTTTCCATTGATTGTCGCGACAATTGTTCTCGAGTGTCTTTCCAATCTGAACTCACACAAGTATATTCCTTGCCAGGTTCCAAGCGCCAATGAACCATTTCTGATTGGAATATTCAATGAACAACCAACAAGCAGGTTCTTGATATGGGAAGTCAGGTCATATGGACCTTCTCCTCCTGAAATCTCGTGTTCATAACCCGCGTCGTTGGGAACAGTTCTTTCTAATGAGTTGTGAAGATCAACTAATACTGAAGGATCCCAATTTTCATTAATAGTTAATCCAGCACTAGTATGTTTAAGAAATAAATTCAACATACCAATTTCATAGTCTTTAATCTGAGGAACATTCTTAAGAACTTCGTCGGTAATAATATAACTTCCATATGGTTTTCCAGGAATTGTAAATTGAACTTGTTCCCAAGACATGATTAATAAACAAACAAAAATGAACCAAAAGTAAATTAACAATGAACGTTCTTAAACAGAAATCACCAAGCAATTGTAATCAAATATAATATTTCTAACTTCAAATTGATCGTAGAAATATCACTTATTTGTACTTGCGTTGTTTAGTTTAATTAATAGTCATTCTAGGATTGTGGGAAAAGTTGCTCTCTTTTATACCCCAAAGATTTTGGAAAAAAAGGTAGTGCGTACGCCTAAATCAAACGCGCTACCATATAATCAAAGTCACGTGATTCTACTAATATTAAAGAATTCAATCGAGTATGCTACATTCAGAACCATGAAGTATTCGATCTTGAATATCACTATAAGATTAATACAATCACCATCACATCTGAATCACCCATATGAATACTCTTACAAAACCTTTGATATTGGTAGCATTTCTTCTTAACAATTTTCAGTGTGCGATGAGTGAAAAAAAAAAGTCTAAAGAAAAAAAAAAAATCCCGATGCCATTAGAGAAACAATTGATTTTTACTTTCTTTCTTTTACAAGAATCAACCAATTTATAATAGTCAACCATGCAACTTGCTATTCGTCAAGAAGATGCTGACATCTTGTTAAAACAAAAGAATGTTTTAGAAGAATCAGTTGTTGAAAAATATAGAGTTGCTGGACAAATAACTCAAACAGCTTTAGCTTATATTACTTCATTAATTAACAGTTCATATCATTTACAAACAACTCCAAAATTAACAGTTCAACAATTATGTTTATTAACTGATTCATTTTTAATGAAATTATTATCTCGTCAATATGTCAATAAAGTTAATGAAAAAGGTATTGCTCATCCAACCACTATAAATGTTAATCAATTAGTTAATGGATTTTCGCCTGAAATTGATGATGAAAGAGAATTTTTTTTTAATGAAGGGGATGTTTTAACTATTAGTTTAGGGGTTCAAATTGATGGTTATACTTCTCAAGTCAGTCATACTTTAGTTATTTATCCACCATCATCAGAAGATAAATCAAAACCAGCAGGTCCATTATTAGGAAATAATGCTGATGCATTATGTGCTTGTCATCTTGCTACTGAATCAGTTGTTGTTTTATTAGGATGTGCATTATCTCCAGAAAAATTACCAGCATACTTGAAAAATTCAAATAATACCATCACTGGTACTCAAATTCGTCAATTGGTTGATGCTATTGCTGATTCATTCAATTGTATTGTTGTTCCAGGTTCTAAGATTAGAAGAGTTAGAAGATTTTTGGCTGGTCAAGCTGAAGGTATTGTTGCTGAACGTGATTTCAAAGGTGTTGTTTGGGATGAATCTCATCAAGAAGCTCGTTTATTGAAACAATCCAGTAGTAATTCTACTGATTTAATATTATCCCTTGAAACTAATAAACCAGTCAACACAAACAACTCATCAGCTATTCCAACTGATGATTTTGTTGTTGTTCCAGGTGAAGTTTATCAAATTGATATCCGTATGGCTGGATTATCTGAAGTTAATGAAGTTGGTATTGTCACCACTGAAGAAATTGATCATTTCACTGGTAAAAACAATAAGGAAAATGATTTCAATAGTAAAAGTTCTATATTTATTCGTGATTTTGCTGTTACTCATCAATTAAGATTGAAAACTTCCAGAAAATTATTGGGAGAAATCGATAAGAAATTTTCAGTTTATCCATTCAAATTAGATTATGCTAGTAATAGTTTCCCAATCAATTTGGAAGGTTCAGAAGATGATATCAAAGCTCAAATTATGGCAATTACTCAAGATATGAAATCTAATAGATTAGGTGCTGCTGAATTGAGTAACCGTCATTTGATTCAACCTAAACCAATTCAAGTTACTAAATTCATTCCATTGAAAGAAATCTTGTTAAGTGCTAATCCTACTGGTAAACATGGTATTGATGCCGCAAAACCTGTTTTACCAGGTATGGAAATCCCATTACCAAACTTGGGTGTTTCTTCATTGAAATTGAAAGCATTATTGAAAACAGGTGTTAATATCAGTAATGTCAGAGAATCCACTACTGTTGCTATTAATGAAAACAATCAAGAATTGATCAGATTAACTGGTGGTGAATCCACTTGTAAATCTAATTGGATCCACTCACAATACAAATTACCAAATGAATTGAATGAAACCATAAGTCAATTAGTTCAATTGAGTCAAGACAAGAGATTTGGTATCAAAATCAAAGAAGTTGTACCTTATAAGATGCAACAAACTAATATGGCTGTAGAATCCATGCAAATAGATTAGAGTTATACAAAGTAAGATTAATAATACGAGCGTCATTTTTTTTTTTTCTTTTCTTTTTATACCTTCTTTCTCCGAGTCAAGTGATGTACACATTACAACAAGTTGCTGGCGAGGATCCGACGTAGGCGAGCCGTAAAACCCTTTCAATTGCTACAGCGACAATTGTTGTTAATACATGATGGGGCTATGTAAGTTTTGCTCAATCAATACTTTAAAGTTTTTAATGCATAATTAAAGGTGTAACACAGTTCAACCGATTCGTAAATAGAAAAAAAAGAAACCAACCTAAGGAGTTATAAGAGAAATCATATTACCAAAAGAAGACAAAGAAGGGAAGATCATTAAAGAGTGTAAAGAAATCTCTATTTTCCACTTGCATTAACACAAAGCTTTAAGTGCATTATCTCTAGATAATACAAAAAGAGAGAATCCAGAAAGTAATTGCCAAAACCCAGATCAAGTAATTTATCAGGCGATGAGGTTTCTAGGGAGTGTGTAATAATTGAACTTAATTTACTTCAATTTCCTTGCCCTGTCGAAGTATTAGTGCGGCCAAAGGCGGGACGATGATGGACGGAGAAATGTGGCACAAGGGATTTTTTATTTTTTCTATTATTATTATTCTATAAATTATAGCCTCGGAAGGAGGGAATAGCGATAGACAGACGGAGAAAGTGAGAATGTAGCGTTGTAGGAAAAAAAAGGGGGGAGAGTCGTGCAAACATAGAGTGGGCATATTTATTACGAAGCAAAGATAATAAAATGAATACAATAAAATGAGAATTGTTAATTAGGGGAGGGCGTGCAAAGTTGCACAAAGCGGATGTGTGATTTGAAAGTCACGGGGGCAACTTACGTAATTAATTAAATAAAGACAACTAAAAAAATAATAACACACAAAATGACAACGACAACGACAACAAGGGAAGAAAACTTTTTTTTTCTCTCTCTTTCTCTCTGATTTCTCGTTGTCCAACATTTTTGCTCTCTCTGTTTTTTTTATTTTATTTTATTTTATTTTATTTTTTTCTGTTCACAGACACACCCACTCTCGCTCGCTCGCTCCATACAGTGAGTTCAATTTCTATTCCTCACATACTTTTTTTTTTCTCACACTTTCTTTTTTTTGGTTTTGTTGTTTTTTTTTTTTTGAAAAAAGACTCTCTAGATTATTCAAAGAAAATCACTTTATAAAGGTATGTTAATAGCTATTACAAAGAGTTAATTGAATCATTATGAACAACTTTGACTGGATGATTACTGGGAATTGACGATTGAATTGTGTTGTGTGTGATAAAAAGTATGTGAGTAAATTTTTTTTTGTTTGTCGAATCGTTGATTTGATTTCCTATCCCCTGATTTGTCCCTCAAATTTCTTTGTTTTTTTCCATTGATTTCACAGCTCAAATTTAATAGAGTAAAAAAGTATGAACTTTATGATTAGATCATTTAATTTTACATCTATAAATTACAATTCGATTGATTGGATATCATGGGATTTTATTTTTTACAACCAGTACAAATTTTCGCCTACTACAATTTTCCATTTTTTTTTCTTTCACCGTTGAATGTTATCTTGTCACTGTTTTTTTTTCTCTTTCAATACTGTGAGAGCAAATGTTTGTTGTTTGTGTTGTCAGATTTTTTTGAACCAATCTGCACGACATAGTTAATTCTTTTTTTTCGTCGGCTGACTGAGGCAAAAAAAACCAACACTCAAGGTGAATTGAATTTTCTTTTTTTTCCCCTTTGGACGAAGGTCAACTAAACCATTATCTTGGTTATATTACTTTCATTTGGAATTTTATAATAGGAATATTTTGATTTATTCGAATTGATTCAAAGTCTATTGCATTGAGTATGTGGGATAATATTCTAAATATATTTGGAAGAATAAGTTTGATCTAGGTCGTCAAGTATTGTACACTGGTCGGAAAATTCCCACAACAAAAGTGATAGAGAGAGAGAGAGTCACACAGATCTCCGCCAAGTTGTTCATATTCAATTGACACCAAAAAAAAATTATATGAGGAAAAAAAAAACAATGAATGATTAATACTAACTATCTTTTTCTTTCTATCTAGTTCATCTGAAGAAATACATCTCAAATTCTACATTTCTAAGACTAAAGAAGAATTTTTTTTTTACATTCATATATAAACTACAAAGAAGAAAATGCCTGCCTCCCGTGAAGATTCCGTTTACCTTGCTAAATTAGCTGAACAAGCTGAACGTTATGAAGAAATGGTTGAAAACATGAAAGCCGTTGCTTCATCCGGTCAAGAATTGTCTGTTGAAGAACGTAATTTATTATCTGTTGCCTACAAGAATGTCATTGGTGCTCGTCGTGCTTCTTGGAGAATTGTTTCTTCTATTGAACAAAAAGAAGAAGCTAAAGGTAATGAAAACCAAGTTGCTTTAATTAGAGACTACCGTGCTAAAATTGAAGCTGAATTGTCCAAAATTTGTGAAGATATTCTTTCAGTCTTGACTGATCATTTGATTTCATCTGCTCAAACAGGTGAATCTAAGGTCTTCTACTACAAAATGAAGGGTGATTACCACAGATACTTGGCTGAATTTGCCATTGCTGAAAAACGTAAAGAAGCTGCTGATTTATCTTTAGAAGCTTATAAGGCTGCTTCTGATGTTGCTGTCACTGAATTACCACCAACTCATCCAATTAGATTGGGTTTAGCATTAAACTTTTCTGTTTTCTACTATGAAATCTTGAATTCCCCAGATAGAGCATGTCATTTGGCCAAACAAGCTTTCGATGATGCTGTTGCTGATTTGGAAACCTTGTCCGAAGATTCCTACAAAGATTCTACTTTGATTATGCAATTGTTAAGAGATAACTTGACTTTATGGACTGATTTGTCTGAAGCTCCAGCCGCCACTGAAGAACAACAACAACAATCAAGTCAAGCCGCAGAAGCTCAACCATCAGAAGCTAAAGCTGAATAGATTGTATAAGTTTTATAGTTTATATTTCTTTTTTGGTTTTTGATTTTTCGTTTTTTTTTTTATTACTTGTTTACTTGTTGTCTATAATTATTTGTATTGTATTTTCATGTTGTTTATCTTTGTCGTCAAAAAAAAAATATATACTTACACATAAAAAAAAATTTTTCCCTTCCAGTGGGTGAACATTCTTTTGCTATACAATTCTTATTTAGTTGTTACGCGCGTGTATTATTTTTTTTTTACAACCAACTAACTAAGAGACAAGGGCGTCAACCACAGATACACACAATAATTGGCACAATACACACGACTAACAAACCAGAGTGTGAGAATGAGAGAGAGAGAGAGAGAAAAACTTACAACCAAAAAAATTGAAACAGAGCGAGACAGCCAAAAAAAAAAACACCAAAAAAAAAAATCTTTTTCCCCTTGAATTTTCTTTTCTAATTTTCATATTCATAGAATCATTTCCCATTGATTTTTTTTTTAATTCTTTTTGGGATCTATTTTATTCGACTAATCTAATTATATATAAATCATGCCAGAACCAGTTGGTATTGCAAATTTACCAAATCAAAGGTATGTATTTAAGAAAGAAGAGGAGCAGGGGGTTCAAACAGGGGACAGACCAAAAACAACACGATCAAAAAGAAAAAAAAAACAAATATTTAAAAACAAAACAAAAAATTTTTTTGCTGTCTCGTCTGTTTGTCTGTTTGTCTGTTGGCTTGTTTGACAACCAATTATTTTAAGAGGAATACTAACATGATGTTTAAGATATAAGATTGTTTCCAATGAAGGTGCCACTTTTACTATTATGGTAGCTGGTGAAAGTGGGTTGGGTAAAACCACTTTTATCAATACCCTTTTCCAAACTTCATTAAAACCACATCAAGATCCAAATCAAAGACATAATAAATTTACAACAGCTCATCAAACTGTTGAAATTGATATTGTTAGAGCTATATTAGAAGAAAAGAATTTTAAAATTAGATTAAATATCATTGATACCCCCGGTTTTGGTAATAATGTCAATAATCATGATTCTTGGGTCCCAATTATTGATTTTATTGATGACCAACATGAATCATTTATGAAACAAGAACAACAACCTTCAAGAATTTCTAAAAAAGATTTAAGAGTTCATGCATGTCTTTATTTCATTAGACCAACTGGTCATTCTTTAAAACCATTGGATATTGAAATTATGAAGAAATTATCTACTAGAGTCAATCTTATTCCAGTTATTGCCAAAGCTGATACTTTATCACCTCAAGAATTGGATATTTTCAAAACTAGAATAAGGGAAATCATTGAAGCTCAAGACATTAGTATTTATACCCCACCTTTAGAATTGGATGATACTGCCAGTGCAGAACATGCCAAACAATTGATTGAATCCATGCCATTTGCTGTCATTGGTTCAGAAGAAGAAGTTGAAGTTGGACCAGGTCAATTTGTTAGAGGTAGAAAATACCCATGGGGTGTTGTTGAAGTTGAAAATGATCAACACTGTGATTTCAAGAAATTGAGAAGTTTATTATTGAGAACAAATATGTTGGATTTGATTTTATCAACCAATGAATTGCATTTCGAAACTTTTAGATCACTTAAATTAGGAGGTGAAGAACAAGAAACCAATGAAGAAAATGAAGGTGCTGAAGAATTGACTAATGAAAAGGGTGAAGTCGTTAAGAAACCTTCTAATTCTAAGAAACCAAGAAGATTACATAACCCTAAATTTAAAGAAGAAGAAGATGCATTAAAGAAATTCTTCACTGAACAAGTTAAAGCTGAAGAGCAAAGATTTAGACAATGGGAAACCAATATCATTAATGAAAGAAATAGATTGAATCAAGATTTGGAAGAAATGCAATCTAAATTGAAGACTTTGGAAGAGCAAGTGAAAAAATTACAACTTGCTAAACGTTAGATTACAATAGTCTATTTGTTGCTAGATTTGTTTATACTGGTTTTCTATAATTATTATTAACGTCTTTCTATCTAGGGAATGACATTTAGGATTGGTTTTTTTTCTTTCTTTCTTTTCTTGTTCAATTTTATTACTTTTCAAAATACCTCTATATATATATATATATACATCCTTACTTCTCTCCTTGTTCTAATTCTTAAATATTATTTTGCTAAATCTGTATAGTAATGTTTTATATATACAATTCAAAAATTAAAAATCGAGCTTTTATAAACCAAATGAATCACGTGTATGTGCGCACGTGGTTAATAGAAGAGAAGAAAAAAAATTTTTGATTCCGGAGCAATGAAATTTTTTTTCCTTTTAAAAGGTGAAGCGAAAAAAGAAAAATAAAAATTTACATATGCATGGTTATCGGCGCCCTGAGTTTAAATTTATTTGATTAATTTCAATACTTCTTTAAGAGATCTATTCATCATTGATCAACTCTGACATTTATCCGTTTGTTATGTATATAAAAAATGTCTAATTCATATAATAATTCAACATCGGCATCACCATCAGATCAACAACCATCATCATCATCTGTACCAGCACCAGCACCAGCACCAACACTGAAATATAAACGGAATTACCGAGCATGTTTAAATTGTCGATTACGTAAAGTCAAATGTGATTTAGGACCAGTTGATAACCCCCATGATGGAAAATGTGCTAGATGTTTAAGAGAACGTAAAGATTGTGTTTTTGTTGAAAGTAAACGTGGAGGATCAGCTAATGTTATTAATGGGAAACGTAAAAAACAAAAATTACAAATGATGGTGATGACTACTAATGATGATAATTTAAATAATGGAAATGAATTAGGAGGAGAAGGAATTAATAAATTACCTGGAGTTAAAAGTATTTTACAAACTGATGATGTCGAAAACAATAGGATAGATGGTGGTAATGAATTTCATGGAAGAAATAATCAAGGGAATAGAAATGAAACTCAATTGCCTCCAATATCAAATCAAAGACATGGATTAAATAATAATAATAATAATAATAATAATAATACTCCAGTGAAACAAGACAAAAGAAGAAATAATGAATTTTCAACTATGGAAAGTGCATTGGTATTTTTGGCTAATGCAGCTGGAGAAATAGCTAAAGCTGATGAAAGAGATAATATTGATGCACAATCAAAATATGAACAAATTGAAGCTGCTGTTTCTAAAAGTCATAGAAATAGTTTAGATGCTAATAATACTAATGGCATAAATCAAAATAATGATGATAATGCAACAACAAGTAATATTAAAGCAAGTCAAAGTAATACACCAGTTTCAAGGCCAAATAGTGCTAACCTAGATCAACCTCAACAACAATCTCCAATAATAATAAATCAATCATTTTCACAAACTATTCAAACAGAATCAATTGAAGAAACTCAACCAACAACAATTCCACCATATATTAAACCATCAATTAGAAAAAGAATGATTGTGCCGCCGGCAGAAAGTGGACAAGCAGTTAGACCTAAAGGATCGAATAAATTATCAAATATTGATTATATTGGACCACCACCAAGAGGAATTTTAACAGAAGAAGAAGCAGAAAGATTAATTAATTTATTTTTTTCAACTATGCATCCTTATTTCCCACATATTCCTAAATTTCTTCATTCACCAAAAGTTTTAGCAAATTATCCAATTTTATTATGTTCTATTTTAACTATATCTTCAAGATATCATCCATTTGAAAATGATAAACCAACAAATAAATCATCTACAACTGGTAGTTCTACTGGTGCTGTTCCTCGACATTTTGAAGTTCATGATCGATTATGGTTATATGTACAAAGATTAATTTCTCAAACTGTTTGGGCTGAAGCAAGCACTAGAAGTATTGGTACAGTATTTGCATTTTTATTATTTACTGAATGGAATCCAAGGGCTATTCACTGGAGATGGTCTGATTATGCAAATAAGGCAGACGAATCAAATGACAATGAATCTGGTTCAAGTGTACCACCACCATCTGCCTCTTCTTCTTCCTCCTCTTCCTCTGGTAGTACCACTAGTAATAACAGGAATAGTTCAGCAGCTGCTGTTGCTGCTGCAAGTACGGCATCTACTGCTCAAACAACCATGAATGCATTTGGAGTTGAAGGAGGACAAGAAGGAAGTAATAAATTTGCCGGATTAGGAGCTATGAGAAGAAGTCATCGTATGGCATGGATGTTGATTGGATCAGCAGTTAGATTAGCTCAAGATATGGGATTTATGGAAATTAGTGCTAAAACATTTTTAGCTACCCATATTGCTGAAATCAATTCCGTGATGAATATTAGTAGAAGATCAATGTTGGCTAATTCATTAAGTGAAGTTGATTTAGATGAAGATGATATTACTGTTGAAGATATGGAACAACTTGAAGCTAAAGATGATGATGATTATAAAATTTTACAAATGAATGAAGAACAAATTAAACGATTATCTCAAGAATATGTATTAAAATTTACCAAATCACAAAAGGCAACAATTGAATTATTACAAATTATGTCATTAGGTCATGAATCATTATATGGTTATAAAGCTCAATTGGGTCAACTTACTCATCGACAAACATTATCAGTATTGAATATTTTAAGTCCATTACTTAATAATTGGGGTAAGAAATATAAAGAATTTTTAATACCATCCAATCATAATAATGGAAGGTTAGCTAAATTAACACCAACATTACCCCAATATTGGTTGAGACCAGATTGTAAAGTTGTTCAAGAAATTCAAGAAACCATTGAAAGGGAAACATTTATTATTGAATATAATTATGTTAAACTTTATATTTATTCATTAGCATTAAACACAGCTAGTAATTCCAATTTAAATTCCAATTCAAAAGAATCCAAAAAGATTAAACTTGATGAATTATCAAAATCTGCTAAATATATTGAACAAGCATTTGCAGCAGCTAATGAAACATTAAATGCAGCACATAGAATTCATCGATTTAAAATGTTAAGATTTATGCCAGTTAGATTATTAACTAGATTTATTAGAGCAGCAGCATTTATTGTTCAATGTCATTTAACAATGACAGCTCAAGAGAATATTTCATTAAGTGTTTCAAGAATAACAATTGATGAAATTATTAAAAGTACTCATAGAGCAGCTATGACATTAAGAGAATGTTCACCTGATGAATTACATTTATTATCAAGATATTCAACAATTTTAATGGTTTTATATTCTGAAATGAAGGCTAAAAAGAATAAAAAAGATGGTAATCCAGATGAATTTGATTTAAATAATTATTCAACCCAATCTAATACTACTACTACTACTTCTAATACTATAAATAATAATCAATCGAATAATGCTATTCCTTCAAAAGAATATAGACAATCACTTGCTCAACAAGATCAATATCATCAATCACTAGTACAACAACAAGTTCAACAAACTGTTCAACAACAACTGCAACAATATAATCAATCAATTAATATTAATCAAGTTGTCAATTCAAATGATAATATAAATGGTTCAATTGGTAACAATAATCAACCATTACTGTATCAATCTTCAAATCAACAACTGCCTCAAGATGGATTTTCTAATGATCAACAACAACAACAACAACAACTTTTACCTGATGATTTTATATTGGATTTTAATTTTGATGATTTTGTAGGTGATGGTTTCCAAAATATTGTTGATTTATGGAGTTATTTTCAATAAATTATGACGAATTTCTCTATCTGTGTATATTATATATATATATATATATATATAAGTGTGTACTTTCTTTGTTATTGTTTTAGTTATCCCATGATTGTATAAGATTAATTAATGATATATAAAAATCTCTATAATTGATGTTATTATTATCTTGCTGTTGTTGATGATGATGATGTTGTTGTTGTTGCTGATTGAATAAGTTATTTGTCAATTTATCAAATCCTTTTAATGTAGAAGTATAACTTTCAGGAAGATAAGGAATTGAATTAATTGGATTATTTAAATTTGAAGATACTTCTAATGAACCATCATCTTGTTCTATAATATTTGATGATTGTGTTGTTATTGGTGGTGGTGGTGGTGGGGTGGGAGAAGTATAAGGAGGATTTGTATAATAATCAACATAATCAAATATAGTATTTTCAATATTACAATTATTTAAATCAATTGGATTTGGAATTAATGAATTAATTTGATAAAGTTTTTCCATTTTCAATTTTGCATTTATATTTCCCATATTAGCCATGAATTTTAATAATGAAATTCCTCTAAATAATTGTGGTGGATAAATTAAATTATCTTCATTTATCATTGGTGTTATACCAATACCACAATTACAACCACTGTTGTTTACATATGCTATTATTAACATCATTATTGCAGTAAATAAATGTTGACTGTCCCAATATCCCAATATGAAAATTTTATTATTTGTATAAAGTCTTGATATTATATCAATGGTAGCGCAGGATGTGAAAATACTTTTTGATAAAGTTTTATTTATCGCATTCAAATTGTCCAAAATGAATGAAGAATTGTTAGAAATAGATGTTGCTGTTGGTAGTGATGATGATGATGATGATGATGATGATAGTGATGATGTGTTGGTATTGCTTATTATTACTGATAATAATGGTTTTGAAATCAGAATAATTAATTGATGATAACGTAAGAATAAATTTGCAATTGTTCTTCTTGATTGATTTAAATAATTCAAATTTTTAAATTGTAATAAATAAGGAATTTCAAAATTATCAATTAATTCACTATTTGAATTCAAAATGTTTTCAAGTAATTGTTTTTGATTGAATTGATTAGTATTAATATATTTAATTGAAAATGTTCTATTATTTGGGCCATAAATTAATCGATTAAATTTGGCCACATATTTAGTTAAATGAACATTTAATTCTAATGTATTTAAATCAAAAGATTCAATAATTCCTTCATTATTAGTAGTTTCATCATCATCTAATGGATATATATCTTCACATGGTAAATTAACATCAGTATCAGTATATTGTAAATGAACTGATTTAGTACTCCAAGTAGTATCAATAACAAATATAGTCCACCAAAGTCGTTTCATTTTTTCATGAATTATTTTTAAATTATGAATTTCTAATGATGATTTATTTGAAATATCCAAGATTTCTTTATTTCTATGATAACCTTGACAAACCGCTGATCTTGTGGCAATACCAAAAAAATTATAAACAGTATTATATCTAGCAAGATTAGCTGAATATAATCCTAATAATAAACCACATTGAATAAAAGTAATACACATATTTGGTCTAGTTAATCGAAATAAATGTTCAGCATATTGATAATATTCTAAACCAGGATATTTATTTTCATTATCAGTATCTGTAGTATTAACATTGAGTAATTGTTCACCAAATGCAATTAAAATGAAAAAATAACAAAGTGAAATTTGAGTTATTGAAGGAATATAATTTGGATTTGAAATTTGTAATGATAATTCATGAACATTATTTATAAGTGGTTGAATTTCATTTTTATCAATTAAATAAAATTCTTGATTATAAGTATAATATACTTTTTCAATTAATATTAAACAATATGATTTATCAGGTAATCTTTTCAAACATTTATTAACTAAATTGAATTGAATTTCATAATTTTCATATTCATTTTCAAAGAAAAACTTTAAATTATCTCTAATTATAAAACTATTCATCGTAGTTTCTGTGGTGACTGTTGATGATGATGATGATGATGTTGATGTTGTATTAGACAATAAAGAAAGTTGATTTTCTAATTGTTGAACTTTTTCATGTAATTTATTCAATTCAGAATCCATAATGACGATTTTTCGATCTTTTTTAGGATATTTACATAATTCAGGTTTGTTTATATTCTTACAATTGGAACAAGCTGGTTTTTCTCCTGAACATTTGATTTTTGATAATTTACATCGTGTACAAGCATAATGATGACGTCCATAAACTTTTAAAGGTTTTGGTTTTTCAATTCTATTAGAAACATTGATATTCTCCATGATTTGTTTGTTTTGGGATTGCAATAATTAAGGACAGACAGGGAATGATTAGACAATTGAATAGGTGGTTGACACTTGAGTATTTACAGGTTGATGATGTCTAAGTTGAAAAGGAATTTTTTTTAGTTTTTAGTTCTTAGGTTTTAGTTTTTAGTTTTTAGTTCTTACTGAATGTAAATGAATAATTTTTTTTTTTTGTTTTAGTTTTAGTTTTGTTGTTGATAATGATGAAGATGATGAAGATAGAGAATGATTAGTTGAAGTGTCTTTGTTCTTCTGGTAGTTAATGTCCACAGCAGTGTTGAGATATTGAAAAGGAATGTTTGTTGTTGTGGGAGTAGTAGTAGTTGTTGTTGATGATCATGAGAAGAGGAAACAATATGGTTTGTAATAATATCACCTGGCTGAATATGATAATTAAGTAATGATGAATTTACGAAGAAATTTCAAAATCAAACGTGTGGATCTTACGTAATCAATACTTTTAAACCCCTCGTGATCACAAACGCATGACTTTGATTTTTACGAGCATTGTTCCGAATGTGACACCAGTTTCACCAAAAAACAGAGATGATTTATGGATGAGTGAATAGGAGGTCAAAGACTCAATGTTGATCGTGTGTGTTTGTTTTTTTTTATTCATTGGGGAATGATAAATCAAAGATCTTTTCAAAATTCTGGGACAAGCTTTATGCTGTAGAGTAACACGAAGAATCAACCTACATGAACAATAATCCAGATTGTGTCAATTTAATCGAAATATCAAGAAATAAGAATATTCAGGAATGTGTCTTCTTTGTGTGTATATAAACTTGATATCTTTTCTTCTCAATTAATAGGCTTTATACCGGTTCGTATTCTAAACAAGAGTTGATAAGAAGGAGAATGATATTCGAGCTGATTAAAGTATAATAATAGCCAGTGGTTATGAAGGTTAGGCTTAACATACCTTGAAGTTATTTCTAAATATAGAAATTCATTATTATAGAAAAATTAAGGAGGAAGAAGTTGACTAAAAAACAAATAAAAAAGACATCCTGTGATTATTTGGTTGAAGATCAAGTCAAAATTATTGCAAAATCTTTGAAATTATCAATATGTAAATTGCCCTTCATGTGGGAAACAACCCGACTATTCCATTGTTCCTCATAACCGAATAATTGTTTGTTATTGTTTTTACCTCTGATTCTATTGATGATAATCAACTTTTCAGTTGATAAATCCGGTGATATTATTCTAATTCAGGATATAAGCCCACATAAACAGAGAAGCTCGTGTTTTGTCACCGAAGTTTCCTGACCTGTAAGTGTATAAGGATCTGTCGGATAACCTGTGTCCATCGCCGGTTATGTAGACCATCAATGTCGTGCACCACCAACTTTACTGCGCGACATTGTTGAATTTACGCGGTGTTCAAACTTTTTCTTTTCTCCTTCGAGGCGGGAAGCGTACGACATTTTTCCTTTTTTTTTTCTTAGTTCAAAAAATTTGGCATAGCCTACTTTTGTTTGTGTCTGAATTTGTGTCACCGTCGATTTCCGAGGGTAGTGTACAATTGCAAACAAATCAGTTTGTGAAAAATTTAATTTTTAGATTGAGAGAAATTAAACTAAGATTACATCTGGAGGAAGGATGTAATGTGAGAGTATCTGTAGTGATTAAAAACGAGTGAATAATTATTGATCGTGTATGATTGGTCAATTGATTTAAGTTGGTGGTAGTAAATAATATATAGGGGTAGTGTGGTGTCTATGACATCAAATATTGCAAGCAATAATACTAAAAAAAGAAATTTGACATGTTGAACAAATTTCACTCAACAAGGCGGTGATTCTAATAGCAAATGAACAAGGTTGATTGAGTGATTGGATGGATCAAGGAAATATATATAAAAAATAGTGGAGATATATTAAAATATCATGTTCCATTGTGTAAGAATGATTCAATCCCTGTGTGGGATCATCCACCATCATCATTCAAGAACTATAGATCAACCAGCCATCTTTTAGTTTTTATGCTAGAATTGTAATTGTATTCTATTCTGTACATCACAAGAATTTCAACATTTCCTTCTTCTTTTTCTTCTTCTGTTCTTTTCCCCTGGAATCAGATCAAGAAATGGCTGGTTGATTTTTACGTAACTCTTTTGTACTGAATACACAGTTTTTCTTATTTTCTTTTTGGTTAAATGTTTTTAATTACTAATCCAAATCAGGTAATTTTTAATTTTTGTTAATTTATGTTTTGTTACTTAAGACAAGAAAATAATAATGATAGTAATAATAATAACTAACTAACTAAATTAAATTTTATCACGATCTACACATTCATACATACACATGTGCATTTACTCAAACCTCTTTCTGCCATGATCATTGGTATCACCTGAAAAACAAAAACCCATAAACATGGGGAGCATAAACCAGTAGAAATAGAAGAAGAAGCAAGTGTTCATGACGATGATGCTGGTGATGGAATACACAAAATTTGTGAAATACAAGAGAATGTAACTCTCTTGGTACCTTATATACAACAAATGAAATTCTTCACCTAAATAATGATCTACACAACAATTTTCATTAAACAACAACAACAACAAAAAAAAAAATAAAGGGGAATATGGTGAGACTAATAAATGAAACAAAATAGTTTGAGAGACTAAACGATTTTGAAACAAATTAATTGTCTTAGTTTGAAATTTAGGGTTTGAAGTATAGGTTTTGAATCTAAATCAATGAATCAACTGTGTCTTGAATTGATCCGATTAACACTCTCCTTAAGCAATTTTACTCCTCTTCATCCTCAACACACACTAAAACCCCTTTCGAGAAAAATTGGATTCACAGTATAAACTTGCAAAGACCATGTTATTTTTAGAAATATAGATCAATCCAAGTCAATAAAAAAAGAAAAAGAAAAAGAAAAGAGCAACTATTACAAAACACTCAAGGCGATCCTTTTAATTAGGGACAAGAGTTTAATTCAGGTACGGTGGAATTCACACACAGACACACACACACGCCCATGTGGATACATAATGGGCTGAACAACAATAATAACAATAATGATGATAAAGAATTCGGGTGCCGTTGCTCTCTTACATATTTCGTTGTAAAGTAGTGAATATTATCAATGGTGGAGGATCTAATAAAGTTTGTGTGATAAGGATTTAATCAATAGAATGTTTTCAAAAGAGGAAACCCGACTAAAAAAAAAAATAGTTCTGCTACATGTAAATAGCTTATCGTCAAATCGGTATCAAATTTGAATTGACGAAGTAGCATCAACAACAACAACAACGACGACATGGGCTGTGGGTTTTTTGTTTTTTGTTTTCAACGATGAAAAGTTAGTTGGATTTCTAGCAAACAAACAATGGGTGTGAAATCAATTAATGTTTTCGCTCTGTGCGTCCCGAGGGGGGCAAGAGACAAAGTGAGGGGGGCGTGTACCTGTAAGAAAATTTTTCACCGAAACAAAAAATTCAGCATAGACACATGGATATGAACATCTGGCAATAACTGCTGAGATGAATGGTACAATTCTAGAATTGAATAAACTGAGGATTATTAGTGACGATGATGATGTTGATGATGTTATTGTAAATGTTGTGTTCACAGTAGTTGCTGTATTAGTGATGGCTGATTCTCTATTTTATCACACAATCAATTCAAATCAATTGATGAGGTTACCATATTTAGGAGGAAAAATAATATGGTACAAAATAAGATTATTTACACCACACATGTACACAATAATGGGGATAAACAAAGCATAGACTAAAAAATATTGAACAACAATTTTAAAAAAAAAAAAAAATTTAAACCTAAGCGTAAAATGCAAAGCAATATAACCTCAATGAAAAATTGAAAAGCAATGATATAGGGGGGCCCGAGCAAAAATGCCATTTAAACAAACCAGGAAATGCTTGATTCATCACTTACTACAATTCAAATCCATAGGAGTGTATGATCATAATAGTTGAATAGTTACCTGAGGGATGTAGGACTAACCATCGCCTGGTGTATATAGTAGAAGATAGTGGCTTAATATATACCAACTAACCAGTGGATGGATTACATTCTAGCCGGAATTCACAATTGGTGATTTGTGTAATGTGCACGACGGGCTAAAAATAAATTGACCATTACACAAAACAACCAAAAAGGAAAAACGAAAAATAAATTTTGGTTGACGGAACACGACCTAGTACACAGACAATAATTCATTAGACAACCAATTGAAGGAATAGAGATATAGTTCATAGTGAAATGGAAAAGGTATAAATAGATTGAAATATTTCCCACTTTTTTTTTTAATCATCAAAAATTTTTTTTTTATATTTTTTGGATTTTCCTTCTTTTCATATTCCAATTTACTTTATTAGAAAGGAGAAATCATTTTCATTGAATTTTTTTTATCTGTCTATCTAATTAATTAAATTTTTTTTTTTTACTTTCGTTATTTCAATTCATTCTTCATTATCTTCCACTATTTTTTTCATCTAGTTTTACCACTTACCAACCAATTCCTAACACATCTCCCTTTTCATACACATATACTCATTGAAATATAGAAATGCAATTCAAAAATATTGTCACTATCTCAGCTATTGCTGGTTTGGCTTCTGCTGCCAATAGTATGTATTTCCTCGTCTATTATTACTAACTAATTTACTAGCAACACTTTTCATTCAAATCAAATAGAGAACATCATTCACAATTAATGGAAAATAGGTACAATTGGAATTCTTAACCGAGTCTTATTCCAATAAGTACTATCAACTATTCAATGGGAATAAATTTACTACAATCGAGATTTTTCACTATCACACCATTTTTTTTCTGGTCTGATCTTGCAATTATTATCTACGTGGATTTCTAATTGTGGCTGGCCATTAAACAAATAATGAAGATTTTACTTCCTTATAATTTTTTGGTGATGTGTTGAATCGATTCTCGTCCCTGTTGTTACCTATTCTTATCTTTGGTGTCTGTGTCAAAAGTGTGTTGGGAATTAGCATTGTTAATCATTCAACATTCTCAACCACATTTTTCATTGGAGATCAAATAATTCCCAAAATTTTTTTTCTTGGTACAGACACGCAAATATAAGCGAGATTATTTGGGTCGACATTTCTGGTGTGAACACGACACAAACAGAATTGGTTAGTATTTTATTTTGTCCATTTTAGGCAAAAATTCGGTTAGGAGTTTAATTGGCAATTGTACACGACAATTGTTTACCTTTTGAATTTTTATTTATTTTATTTTATTTTGTGAATGATTGAATGAATGAATTGGTTGTAAAAGTGTTGCAAAGAAATTATATAACCGATATTAGAAACACAATACTAACTATTGCTTCTTTTTTTTAATTTTAGACTCAACTTTGACTAATGCTACTCCAACTGCTTCATCTGGTTGTTCATTCAAAGATTTCACCGCCACTGCTTCTGCTCAAGTTCAACAAATTGCTGCTTGTGCTACTGCTGTTGGTGATGTCACCATCCAAGGTGACTCTTTTGGTGATATCCAATTGACCGGTTTGGAACAATTCTACGGTGACTTGCATGTTAACAATGCCACCAAAGCCGTCACTGTTAATGCTCCAACTTTACAATTGGTTTCTGGTGAATTGGAATTCAACGGTAACACCATCTTGTCCAGTATTAACTTGGCTCAATTGACCACTGTTGGTTCTTTGAACTTGAATGCTTTGCCAGCTTTGGAAGATCTTGGTTTGGCTTCTGGTTTGACTTCTGCTGAATCCGTTGTTATTTCCGATACCGGTTTGTCTTCATTGTCTGGTATTGATGTTTACCAATTGCAAACTTTTAACGTTAACAACAATGGTAACATTGATTCCATTGATTCTGGTTTAAGAGAAGTTACTGACACTCTTGATATTTCCTACAATGCTGAAAAAGTCGATGTTAGCTTCCCACAATTGAAGAGTGCCAAGAACATTGTTTTGCAATCCATCAACTCCATTTCTGCTCCAAACTTAACTGCCACTAACGGTTCTGTTGCTATTTCTTCTTCTTCTGTTGAAAAAATCAAGTTTGCTCAATTGACCAACATTGGTAGTTCTTTGACTATTAACAAGAATGAAGATTTGACTGATTTGGAATTCCCTAAATTGACTACTATCGGTGGTGCTTTGAACATTGCTGATAACGATGATTTGAAATCTTTCAGTGGTTTCCCAGAATTGAAATCTATTGGTGGTTCCGTTAACATTAACGGTACTTTTGACAATGGTACTTTTGAATCCTTGACCAGAATTGCTGGTGGTTTCACCTTGAAGACTGATGGTGACTTGTCTTGTAGTGCTTTCAACAAATTGAACTCCAACGGTGACGTTAGAGGTGACAAATTCCAATGTGAAGACAGACAAACCACTTCTTCTTCATCTTCTAAGAAATCTGGTTCATCCACTGCTACTGATTCATCTTCCGATGAAACTGATTCATCTTCTTCTGGTTCTTCTGATTCCTCAAGTTCCGGTTCTTCTTCTTCATCTTCTTCATCTACTAGAAATGCTGCTTCTTCTAACACTGGTAAATTGGCTTCTGTTGTTGCTGCTTTTGCTGGTGTTGGTATTGCTTTATTCTAAGTTTAGAATGAAATCAATATAACTTACGACAAAAATAAAATAATATAAAAAAAAAAATTAATCATACATAATTAATATTTAAATTTTGGGTTTAGAGATATATAAAAGAAAAAGAAAAACTTTTTTTAGAAAGATGATCTAAAGTTCAAGGGAAATCAAAGATGAATGAGAATTATCATTGTTATTATTTAAAAAAAGATTAAGGAAAAACCAAAAAAAAAAAAAAATCAATCAACAACTTCTGTTTTGTAGTTATCAAATTTATTTGCATTATTAATGTTTATTAACTGTTGTATTTAGTTAGATGTATAATTTATTTTCTTTTACATGCGAAACTAAAGTATAAATAGACAGTTATTTTAATTATTATTTATTTTAAGTGTTACAACTTGGATTAATGGTTGGTTGGTTGATTGAACAAATTTGGTGATAATTTTTTGAGAAACGACAACTGGTAGCACCGACACCAAAAAAAAAAAACAAAATAATTTAAGGAGAAGAACCTTTTAAACCTGGTGACTAAATTCAATGCATAAATCTCCCCATAATTTATGCAACACGAAGGAACGGGAGAAGGCGGATTAATCCATAGTCATATGATGATGAATATTAACATGTCTATTTTCTATAACATCTATATGTATGTATATATATGTGTGTGTGTATGAGAGTCTCTGTATCTATTTACAAATCATCAGAAGTGATTGAGACAATTTTATCAACTTCTAAAGCTTTAGCAATTTCTTTAACATATAAATCAGCAACATCGTCTATTTTTGGTTCAATACCAAGTTGCTCTTTAATTGAAGTAGCTCTTTTATTTTTCAAACCACACATTTCAAAAGTATTTAAATATTTTAAATCAGGATTAATATTTAAACTTATACCAAAATCAGTTATACCATGACGTACTCTAATACCAACACTACCGATTTTTAAATCATCATTTATCCAAATACCTGGATTATCAGTTAATATAGTATTCAAATTATAATTATCTTTTAATACATTTTGAGCACTTTTTAATAATACATTATTAACATAACATTTAGTTGATAATTTTTCAAAAGATTTTAAATCAAGTACTAAATAAGCAACAAGTTGTCCTTGTCCATGCCAAGTAACTTGACCACCTCTATCTAATTGATAATATCGACTACCTAATTTTTTAAAATTTTCAATATCAATTTCATTAATTTCATTTTTCAGTCTTAATCCACCAGCATAAACATTATGAAATTCAAATGTGAAAATAGTAGGTGAAGGTTGTAAAGAATGAACTTTACGTAATAAATTGGGATCTTTCAATTCATTTCTTCTTTGCATTCTACGAACTTTAGTTTCTAAAGTTTTATAATTTAAATGACGATCAGCAATGGTTTTTTGTACATTTAAACCATGTTGAAATGTTGAAATTCCTGAGAAATGAACATGCTTTAATAGGTTATATCCTGGACGTATGGTATGATATGTTCGTAAGAAAGTAAATGCACTGGATGTAGGTGTAGCTAACGACATGTTCCCGATCATTATTTTGTTGGTAAAAATAGTTGATGATTACAATTGATGAAAAATTTTTGTTAGTTGTAATTAAACGGTACGAATCGGAACGGAGGAGGAAAACAGAAAAAGACAAAACAAAGAGAGAAATTTTTTAATTACCGAGGGACAAGTGAAGTGAAAATCTGGCGATATTTATATTCACAGGTTTCATATTAAATACAAAGCCATCAAGTGATATCGACAACGATGAGCAATAACAGCAATAGTAACAGACGACCTAAAAGTATTTCTTTTAAACCGCCTCGACCATCAACGGCCATCACTTCGACTAACGTGATTAGTTTTAACAATGGTCATAACACCCATAATAGTACCATTGCGACAAGTAGTAATGCAACAGTTAGACCAACTAATACAGCGTCATCTTCATCATCATCTATTTCATCATCATTAACACCATCATCATCATCATCTCCTAATAACATCAAGAAAGATTATCGAAGAAGTAAGAAAATCAATGAATTTAAACTCAAGAAAGAATTACCAACCACCACCACCACTAATGTAACAACACCGATTACTAATACCACCACATCGTCGTCAACATCATCACCATCTAGTATCATAAATGATGAGTTTTCAAATAATCAAATTGAAGAATTGAATTTTTTATATCTGATTTATGTTCCAAATAAATATTTAATCAAGAATAATAAGAAATCGATTAAAAATTTAATAATTCATTTACCTAAATTAATCCCATCTCAAAATCAATTAAATTTAATAATTCATGTATTTTTATCTTCAATAATGGTTAAATTTATAAATTCATGGTATTTAACTAAATTAAATACATCAAATTTAGAATTTTTAAAAGGATTATATGATGGTTTAATAATTGAGTTTATTAAAGATTTAATATCAAGAATTTCAAAAATTAATATATTAGATTTATCAAATCAATTGATTAATATTCTTAATGATCATTTATCAAATTTAATTGAATCATCAGATTATTCAAGACCATTTCCTTATAAATTTCAAAATGAATATTTTGAATTATGTGATAATGAAAATAATTTAAAATATGATATTAATAAAGAAAAGAATATAAATGATTTAAATATTGATTATTTATCAAATTCTCATATATTATTTCAAAATGATCCTGTTAATTATTATAGAATTTTAATTAAACAAATTTTATTAGTCACATTTCAAGAAGAAGAAGAAGAAGAAGAAGATAATGATAATATTGAATTGAATCCATTTAGTTCGAAAATTTCAAGTGATTTAATTATTTTAATTGTTGGTGATTTGGTAATTGGAAATATAGTTGATAAATTATCATCACTGGACTTTATATTTAATAAAATGAATGACATATTGGATTTGTTATTAATTGAAAATGAACCAGTTCCAATTGTACCTGTTGATAAGAATAAACCAATATCTCAAAGAGTTAGAGATTGGATTTATGGAACTTATACAAATTTAACTAAATTAATTGTATTATATCATGGTAAAATTAAAAATACTCCATTAAATGAATCAACTATAAATGATGAATTTAATGTTTTTGAAAGTTCAGTGTTTTCATTAATTGAAACGATATTTAATTTTCTGAAAAGAAAACCAATCCTATTTAATATGATTAAATCATTGAAAACGCTTGTTCTATTGAATACTAAATTAACTTCATCTATAAATAAGATAATTACAAGATATCTTGAAAATAAAATTAATGAAAATATAACAGAAGAAAGGTTATCTAAAATTATAAATGATTTAAGACTTGGATTGTTTTATAATGATAATAGTAACCAACCACAAGAAGATAAACCAAATGTTACCATGGATGAATTAATTGAAAAATTTATTAAATTAAACAAGAAATTATCATCAATTATAGATATTTCATATAAAGATGAAACTGAACAAGATTTAAGAAATTCAATCAAGCTGGTTTTGATTATATTTCAAGATGACGGGGAATACTTAAATAAAGGAATGAATAAATTGTTGATTATTCGATTATTAGACTGTATAGTAGGTAATTTATATGATATATAATGTGTGTAATGTGTGTTTTATAATTCTTCATTGTTAATTCACCCAATCGTGTCGTTTTTTTTTGCAATCGTTTATTCATTCATTCGCAATCGTATGATATTCAACCAAACAAAGGGAGAGAAAAAAAAATTTCAACCACCATCAACAACTACCATCAACAACTACTACTATACATCTACCATCACTGAGCATAATGTTGAGAACAGCGATTAGAAACAATGTACAAGTATCTCAAAAGAGAACTTATATTATGTCAACCATTGCCAGCACATTTCTTGGTTCAATACTTTTCTCCAAGAATAACCAATTAGCTTCAAAAATGGAAAATGGAGAATTACACATGCCAAAAGATCCAACTCTTTCATATTTGAATAATAATAATAGTAATAATCAAGCAGAACCATATTTTAAAAGAAGAGAACCAGATTATCCAGGACATGTACCATTATATAATTATGAAAAATTTTTAATGTTTTTAGGATCAAGTATTGGATCATTTTTTCATCCTGAAGAAAATAAATATATTGTTGCCCTTGGAGAAAGTACAGCAATTGAACCAATTTTGAAAAAATTACAAAAAACAATGTTATCTGATGAAATAGGTAGACAAATATTAAAAGAAAAACCAAGAATAACTTCAACTTCTTTAAATTTAGATTATTTACGTTCATTACCTGATAATACAATTGGTAAAAATTATATTAATTGGTTAGATAAAGAAGGTGTTAGTCCAGATACAAGAGTTCAAGTTAAATATATAGATAATGAAGAATTAAGTTATATTTTTCAAAGATATAGAGAATGTCATGATTTTTATCATGCTATAACTGGATTACCTATTATTATTGAAGGGGAAATATCAGTTAAAGTCTTTGAATTTATGAATATTGGTATACCAATGACGGGATTAGGTGCTTTATTCGCTCCATTAAGATTAAAATCAAGTCAAAGAAAAAGATTAAGAGAAATTTATTATCCTTGGGCCATTAAAAATGGTATTTATTCAAAACCTTTAATTAATGTTTATTGGGAAAAGATATTAGAACAAGATGTTGATGAATTTAGAAAACAAATGGGAATTGAAACTCCTCCTGATTTAAGAAATATGAGAAAGGAATATTTTGCCAGAAAGAAACTTGAAAAACAAGGTAAGTTGTAATAGTCTTACCTGTGTGACTATGTGTATATATAAGTACATGAAAGAATAATTTAATGTGTTTATAATGTTTTTTTTAAAAAAATGTTTAGCGGCTTTGCACGTGACATTGGAATGCGGGAGGGGAGGGGGTTGTGAGTGTAAGAAAGGTCATCGTAAACTCGCGATAGACTTTTTTTTTAGGTCCAAGCCTCGTACCAGCCTCGTTCGATCACACCTTTTTTTTTTGGTTCCATGCATTTTGTCATTCCTCGACTGGAAAACAAAAGAGAGATAAACACACAGATGGATGGATGAGTTTGAAATTTCAGTTTCATTTAAAAATGGCAACCAAATGGCAACCACAGCAAAAAAAAAAAAAAAAAAAATCACAACACAACACAACAACTCTATTTTGCTATCAATTGATTATCGTAATCACCACCATAGGACAATAAACAATGTCTCAATTATTGTATAAATACTTCTTACAGAAGGTATGTTATCAGTATATAATCAACACAGTTACATCATCACTGATACTAACTTATTTAGACACAACTTGACCAATTGGTTACTTTTGGAGATGCTCAACAGGACCCTTATTTTGAAGAAATTCCTGAAAATGAACTTCATTTTTATCAGAAAAAGGGATCTAAAAGAAGAAGAAAATTGCCTAATTTTATTCCTGATCATGATTTAAAAGTATTAACCAGTGTTAAAAATCGTGCTTATAGATTAGATTTACAATTGAGTTTATGTGGGATAAGATTAGGTTGGGCAGGTTTAATTGGATTAATTCCTTGGATTGGTGATATAATTGCATTGTATTTTGCGTTACAATTAGTTAAAAAGGCTAAAACTGTTCAAGGGGGATTACCAAAAACTTTGGAAACAGAAATGATGGCCAATGTAATGTTTGATTTTGGTATTGGGTTAATTCCTATAGTTGGTGATTTCATTAATGTTTTATATAAATGTAATTCAAGAAATTTTGTCTTATTGGAGAAACATTTAGTTAAAAAATATGGAAACAAAGAAACAATCCCCGTAGCTGCCAAGTCCAAAAATGGTAACAAAGGAATACCTGCGCCTGCAACAACAACAACAACAACAACCAGTCCTGCTGGTACTACACAACCTTCAACAAACCGACCAGTACCTCCTCCTCCTCCACAGAATGTATCAACACCAGGAACATACACTAACGACCGTATTCACGAAGTCAACAATCAAGTATGATCACACACACATATACATACAAATGACATGTACCACTTTTATAGTTTATCAAATTCATATTCTAGGACATTTAATCTTTGTTTAAAATCTAATATAAATTGATCCAATTGATCCAATTTCAAAAACTCCATCTCTAAATTATTCACCATTTTGAGTAAATCATCAATTTTTTCATAATTGTCAAATAATTTCAATTGATCATTTAAATATTCTTGATTGATTTGATATTGTTTTGATAGTACAGCTTGATATGTTTGTTCTGTTAATGTATTGATATAATCACTAATTTTATACATTAAATAATCATAACTTAATGACAATTTACGTAATTCCAATGGATCAGGATCACTATTTGACGGCACTGGAGAGACCGGTCCTTCTTCTTCATTAGGAGCATGTTCTTCTGGGAGTGGTGATGTCACCTCAACGGATTGTTCTTCCAGTAGTAATCTTTCATTTTCATGATCTGACATCTTGTTGATTAATGTTGTAAACTTGATTCTTGGGTTGCCAATTGGTTGTTAAAGTTTTTTTTTTTTTTTTTGTGAATATTCTTGTCTGCCTATGTCTGTGTGTCTGTGGTTGTATAATGGTTATTGTATGGCACGCTTTTTATCCCATTGCACACTACTACCCTCCTCCTCCTTCTTTTTCTTGCGGAATTTTTTTTTTTTTATTTCTTTTCTCTCATTTAAAATTTTCGGCATACTTTGGAAATTCAACTTGCAATTTTGGACGACATTCGAAAAAGATAGATCATTCTTACTAAACACTTTATCACGAACAACAAGAACAACCATATAATTATACATTTATATACATATATATATATTAGTACATTGGTCTGAATAATCATGTCTTCTTCTTCATCATCCTATTCATTGGATAAGATCAATCCAAAGTTATTAAGAAGAATTTACAGAGCTTGTAGACCAACCAATGATGAACCAAATTTAGCATTGAATTTAGAAATTTGTGATTATGTTAATGCTAAAAAAGGGTCAGCACCAAGAGATGCAGCCATTGCTGTTGTTAAATTGATTGCTCAACGAGATCCCCAAATTAGTGAATTGGCAATTGCTTTGTTAGATAATTTAGTTAAGAATTGTGGATATCCTTTTCATTTACAAATTCTGAGAAAAGAATTCTTGAATGAATTGGTCAAAAGATTTCCTGAAAGACCTCCAATGAGATATACTAGAGTTCATCGATTGATTTTAGCCCAAATTGAAGAATGGTATCAAACTATTTGTCGTACTTCAAAGTATAAAGAAGATTTTGGTTATATTAAAGATATGCATAGATTATTATCTAATAAAGGTTATGTTTTCCCAGAAGTTAAAGTTGAAGATGTTGCTGTTTTAAATCCAACTGATAATTTGAAATCTTTAGAAGATTTACAAAAAGAAGAAGCCATTGTTCATTCTGCTAAATTACAAGAATTGATTAGAAGAGGTAGACCTCAAGACTTACAAGAAGCTAATAAATTGATGAAAATTATGGCTGGATTTAAAGATGATAATGTTCAAGAAAACAAAAAACAAATTCAACAAGATATTATTAGATTAACTAGAAAAGTTGAAATTTTAGGTGAAATGTTGACTTCAATTGAAAGTCAAGGTGGTAAAATTGATGATAATTCCGATGAAGCAATTATTGAATTGTACTCTGCTGTTAAAAGTTCTCAACCAATTATTAATAAAATGTTGGAAGAAGGAAATGAAGACGATGAAGAAGGTGTTCATAAATTATTGGAATTGAATGATAATGCCAATAAAGTGATTAACAAATTCCAATTATTAAGAGGTGGAAATGTTGCTGAAGCAAGTAAGATTAAAACTGGTTCAGCTTCACAAGAATTGAATTTGATTGATTTTGATGATGAACCTGAAGATGTTTCTGCTTCAAAAGAACAAGGTTATACTGATTTATTAAGTGATTTATCTAACTTGACTTTTGGTGAAAACAATGCTAATACTTCTAATGCTATTGGTTCAAGTGGTGCTCAAGTTAATCCACTTAATTTATATGGAGCTGGTGGTTCAATTTCTTTAGGTAACAATTCAGGATTTGCTACTCCAACTCCACCTGTTAATCAATTACAACAACCAACCCCAACTTCAAGACCAAATACTACTGCATCATCTAATTTTGACTTGTTGGGTGATTTGAATTCCCCATCTCCACAATTACAATCCAATACTGCTGGTGTTGCACCACAATCATCATCATCAGCATCAAACTTTGATTTGTTGGGTGATTTAAATTCTCCATCTCCTCAATTACAATCAAACAAACAATTAGATCCATTTGCTTTACAATTCCCATCATCTACACCAAGTCGAGTCACTACTAATAACACTGGATATTCTAAAATGATTCAAGTTGCTCAACCAGGAGGTATTTTAAAAATTGAAATTGGAGTTCAAAATTCAACTTCAACTTTATTACAAGGTAAGATTTTATTCAGTAATTTACAAAGTTCAAGTGTTTCTAATTTAACTTTTTTAATTGCTGTTCCAAAAAGTTGTAAATTAGATTTACGCCCTCAAACTAGTGATAAAATGTTTGGATTTACTAATCATGGTATTCAACAAGATTTCCATATTGAAAATCCTCAAAGCAAACAATTGAAAATTAAATGGAAAGTTGAATATAAATATAATGGTGAATCTAAAGAAGATACTGGTGTCAGTGTTTTAGAATAAAGAATCATTTAGTATTATTTGATTATTTGTATAGTATTATTAAGAAGATCAAATATAAATAAAGTAACGTTAAAAAAAAGATTGTTTTTACTAAACAATATTTATTCAAATCGAAATATATATATAAAAAAGGAGATATAAAAAAAAAACACCGAACTAAACAATAATAATAATAATAATAATAATAATAACCATCCAAAATTAATAAACAACCATTCTTCCTAAGGTTTGACTAAAGAATCATTTATAATAAAAACAAATCCATTTTCAACTTGTTTAACAGATTCAACATTAATCCAATTTTCTTGTTCAACAAGTTTAATGAAAAATTTATCAGTAGAACGAATTTGTTTAATCTTTAAAAAGTTTCCATTATTTAATTGGGTCACAATGATAACTGAATCAGAAACACTTTTATCAATGATTAACTTCTTTTCAAAATTATTAACCAAATGTCCATTCAAGAAATTTAATAAATTATCATTGACAACATCTTCTTGTTCCTTTTCATTCATATTGGATTCCAAAGACTTTGGAAATTCCCATGGTTTCAAATCATTTAATTTACTTTCAACAGCATCATCATTTGGAGCAACAATTAACATGACTTCGTTTGGATTAGCGGTTTTAGCATCAATATCTTGAAATTGACGAATGTATCCAGAAAAGATTGAAATTGAAGATAATTGAGGTAAAACAGATTGCAACAAATTATTATAACAATCAGCCAAATCAAATGTAAATACATTATTAGAGTTATCTAAAACCTGTTGTTGTTCTTCTTGACGTTTAACTTGATGGTTGGATTGTTGAAATTTATCCAAATTGAAAACATTCTTTGGTTCTCTTTTGACTGGTTTTGAACTGGTAATGAAGTCATTTAAATTAACAACATTCTTTGCATCTCTTTTACCAACAGCATCGACTAAACTAGCCAATCTAGCTAAATCTTGAGCATCTCTTTTAGGTTCATTACCTTCATCTAAAGAATCTTTCAAGATTTTTAATTGGGGTAATTCGGCATTAAATGTTCTTTTAACATTACCAGCAGCCTTGGCTTCAGCTTCAAAGCCTTCTTTTAAAGCTTGTAAATTTACAATGTTTTTAGGATCTCTTTTACTAAGAATATCATCACCATGCAATTTAGTGACTCTCTTAGCTTCTCTTTTCTTCTTGCCTTCATCTTCGTCATCTTCATCAAAATGAGCCAAATTAACAACATTCTTTGGTTCTCTCTTGTTAATATGTTTACTTTCCCCATCAGCTTGTCTTAATCCAATGAAATCAACTACATTTTTAGCATCTCTTTTAGCATGATTGACTTCTTTTTCTTCTTCATTGATAACCCCTAATCTCAATCCTTGTAAATTGACAACATTTTTAGGATCCCTTTTGTCATTTTTGTGTGTTTCTTCTTCAGCCTCAACCCCGAGTCGTAAGTTTTGTAAATTAATAACATTCTTAGCTGCCACCAATGAAGTGACAGTAGCAATAGATATCACAGTAGATAATTTCATACCGAATATAACGTTTGTTTCCTTTGATATTACCAACAGCAAATAGAAAATGTTGTCTTGTTTCAGGCGTAGTGTTTTTTTTTTTTCTTCTGTAGTTAGTTTTTATATACTGTAATAGAATTTCTTTTCTTTGTTTGGCTGTCTGGTGTTTTGCTGTATTATTTTTTTTTTCTTGGGTTGCCAATCCCAGGCTATCCAGCGTAGTGCACTCGTGATCAAAAATTATAATACAAAGAGTTGAATTACAGTGAATGATGATGTAATACGAATCTCAAGTTACAATCTACGAACCAATAAACTACTCACTCCCTCCCCTCCATGATACATCATTGATGATCAAATTACATAATTAATTATTATTCAACTCATTCTACTTAATGTATACTTTAATCGATTCTTTTTATCTCGTAATACTTGTAATTGTCTAATTTTACCAATATCATATTTATCTTGTAATTTCAGATTATTCAATAGACTTTCAATATCAGCATCACTTAATAATCGATTAATATTCTTTCCAGTAGGTTTATTATTTCGTTTATTTTCATATTTTTTGGATCTTACTTTGAGCATTTTTAATTCATTAAGTAATGTATTCTTTCTTGTGGTTAATTTAATCAATTCATCCAGTAATTTCTGTAAATTATCATTGATTTGTGGGTTTATGTTATTAGCAAAATTCCTTTTAGCATCATTTAAATCCAACTCAGGTATAACATCAAAGACTTTCCTTGTTGATAGTATCTTACTTAATCTATTACTTCCTTTCAATGTATCATCTAATAATTGATTGGAATTTTGAAGTATATTGATTGATTCCCGTAAGGAGTTTGTACAGTTCTCTAGGTTGTTGAATCTGGGTTGATGATCTTGATCTGTCATTATGATTTGGTTGTCTAGTGGTTGCCTATTAGTTGTAAAAATAAGAGGAGATTGATTTGTTTTGATTTTTACTTTGAAGCAATTTCTTTTTTCTTTTTCTTTTCTGCTGTTGTGGTTTTGCTCGGGGTCGGGTTGTAATTGTTCACTCGCGCGTTTTAGTTGTGGTGGTGGTGCCTGCGGCGTGAATAAGAAGTTCTACCGATAGAAGTCGACTCAATGATACGGCGATCAAAATGAAAAGAAGTTGTGTGATTTCTATTGATTTTACAACAATTAAGCAAAAAAGAAAAAAGAAAAATAACAAATCATCAAAAACCATCTTTGATTATCAACAACTTGACAATCATACTTGCCAATCCTTTATCCATTTGAATTCACTCTCTCCATGGATGTTACCCACTTAACCCATTAGTCACGTTCTCACCCTTCCTTCACTACTACTATTACATACAAGTTGAGTGTGTGTACTTTACAGCAAGAAAAACAACAAAAAAAAAAAAGAACGCTTAACAAAAATCAATTTTTTTTTTCCAATTGGAATCATACAACAACAACAACATTTTCCATTTCAGAACCATCAACAATACTCTACCATTTGCTTTGATCAGCATACCTAATCAATTCCAACAACTCGTAAATTTATATTCAAATTTATTCAATCAACTACAGGAAAGACATCTACCACTTCCTCCCCCTTTTTGTTTTCTACATATATACAATAATCTGGAATTATTGTGTATTTCTTCGTCAACTTATATTAATTTATAATACTTGCTTTTTTTATATACAATACAAATCCATATAACAATAGTATTCCGTTAACATGACAGATATTCCAATAGCAATCGAGAGTTCACAACTACTCCATAATAATAATAATAATACATCCACTCATCAGCATCATCAAATAAATCATCATAAATCTCAGCAACTGAAACAATCATCACCAAATAAAAATCAAACTCCCCCTTCATCATCTCCACAACCTTTCCCTAATTTGGAAATCAAAAAGAATGGAATAGTTTATATCAAAAGTTCTAATAATTTGAGTAATGGTAATAAATCATCCACTGGTTTATCTAGAACCACAAGTAATTCAGGCACAAACTCCCCACTAGATAACAAATCACCAGCGTCTATTTCAACCAGCACCATCAATTCACAATCAATAAACAGTGTATCCACCTCATCAGCTGGAAGAAAAAGATCAAATTCTCAATCACAAGTTGTTTCCATGCCGGGAAAACCAAAATATTCTGGTTCAGCAACTAGAGACCAACCAAAATCATCCCTTTCAACTTTACCTGGTCCACTTGTTTCCACATCATCTTCTTCATCATCGTCTGTTGGAGCAGGAAGTTCACTTTTACCTAAATCATCGCATGGTCCATCTCCATTGAATCCAAGAAAACGTAACCAAATCCAATATTATGTGACTCTTTTACCATTAAATGATACATTTATTAAGAAACATTTGCCAGTGGCAACATATCCTGAAACCACGAAATTAGGTAGACCAACGGGTACTAAACACAAACCAGATGTTACTAATGGATATTTTGACTCGAGAGTTTTAAGTAGAAATCATGCCCAAATTTATATTGATCCCAAGAATGGGAAATTAATGTTGCAAGATTTAGGATCATCCAATGGTACTTATCTAAATGATGTGAGACTAAATAATGATCCAACAGAGGTTAAAATGGGTGATGTTGTCTGTCTTGGATTTAATGTTCAAGCTGAATCAACGCATAAACAAATTAGTTTGAAAATTGAAAATATTAACGTAATTTCAACACAATTGGAAAACGGAATTGGTAAAAATGGAGATGGAGGGAATAGTTTTTATGGTAAAGGAATAGATAGCCCAGAATTTAGACATATATCTTTTATTGAAGATATTTGTAATCAAGTGGAAAAGAAATCTCAACAATCCCCGGATAATATTGTTTCTAAACATCAATTATCATATGAGAATTATTTATTTAATGATGTGAATGCCGAATTGGATGATTATTTATTAGGACTATATTCTAATTCAAATACTGGTATTTACAACAATTCAAGAATTGGTAGTCCATCATGTGTTGAAAGCATTGTTAGTGTTTTACTTATGAATCTTACTCGGGTTAAACAACAAAACACTGTCTTGCAAGAGTTGTTTAAAGATTATGAAAACTTCAAAAGTTTATCAATTGAACAAAATAAGAAATTGGATTCACTTGGTAAGAAGCTTAAGTCAAGTGAAGATGATAAATTAAAATTGAATAGTTTATTGACTGACTTGAAAAATAAGAACACTGCTATTGGACAAGAACGAGATCTTAATGAACAAGAGGTTAAGAACAAATTAGACAAGATTAAGTTATTGGAGAAGCAAATTCAGGAACTTCAAGAAGAAAAGGAGCGATATGCAAAGGAAAAACAAGAGCATGAGGAGAAACTAAAACAAGAACAAGAAGAACGGGAAAAGGAACAACAACGTGAAATAGAGAGAGAGAAAGAATTATCAAAAGCTAGAGAAAGAGTAACTATTACAGAAATAGATGAACAAGTCAGACAACAACAAGAATTGAATAATTTTATTGCTGATTTATCAAGAACACCATCATTTAAGAATGCAAAAATTCAACCGGAACCCATTCAAAGTGAAGTTGAACCATTTCCGACAGTTGAAGAACATAGTCATAGTGAGAGTGTATCGGAAAGTGATTTATCTCCATCAATTACCAAGCATTCAACGGGTAAAAATAGTACCAAAAAATCTAAAACCCATAAAAATAAGAAATCTAAACAGATTCATCCGGATAAATTGATTAAATTTGCTCAGGATAATGCTCCACATATACAGACGGTTACTATAGCTATGTCTGCTATGATAATAGGTTATTTTTTTAAACAATTGACTGAATGAGACACGATTCATTCGTTTAATTGGTTCTTTTATTGTTAGTATTAGTCTTAGAATATACACATGATTTTTATAGTTTTCTTGTTTAATGGTGGTGATTTTGGTGATAATGAGGAGGGGGCGTGTGGTTATCAAAATTGAGGAGATTTAAAGGTAAAACAGATCAACAAACTTTTTCTCTTTGAGTATTAAATCAACCAACCAACTAGCTAATCATCAGCCATGACTATAACTATACAAGATATACCTGATTTATTGGTAGAGCCAAGCAAGATCAACTATTTAAAGGAGTTGACATATTTAAATAATCAATCAATTAATAAAGAAGATGATAATGATGATAAATTATTAAATACATTAGAATTATTTACATTTGGTAATTTTAAACAATATAATAAATATAAAACAAAATATATTGAATTAAATGAAATTATGATTAATAAATTAATTAAATTAACATTGATTTCAATAAATACTGATTTTATTAATCAAATTATATCATTTGATAAAATTAATCAAATTTATGATTTAAATATTGGGAAAATTTATAATATTTTAATTGAATTGAATTTTCAAAATTTAATAAATATTCAAATTGATGATGTTCAAAATGTATTAATTATAAAAGAAAAGAAAATATTACGAGATGTTTATAATGATGATGAAGATGATTATAAATTAAGAGTATTAAATGAAGATGAAGATTTAGGAGTTACTAAACTGGTTAAATTATCAAAATTAAAATTACAAAATTGGATAAATGAAAAATTAAACCCTGTTAAAAATGAAATAGAAAATAGATTAAATACATCATTGATAAAAGATGAAGGATTAGTGATATCTGGATCATCACCAATTAATCCAATTCAAGATTCTATTCGATTTGAAAATACAAGAAAACGTAAAACTCCTGATAATATTTGAATCAAATAAATAAATAATAATGTTGATTTAATATATTTCTGTATATATGTTTATATTTACTTCAAAGCTAATATATATATACATGAAATATAGTTTGTTTGTTTTTTTTTTAAAAAAAATTAAATTAGTGAATTATCCAAGGAAGAGTGTGAGTTTCCAAGAATTAGGCAGCCCAAATCTTAGAAATGATGTTTGAAATACCACCTTCTTTCTTTTCAATTTGATAAACACCATAACCAGCAACACCAGTACCTAAAGTCAATAAATAAATAGCTAAATTATGTAAACTACCATAAACTCTCTTTGGAATATAATCAATAATACAACTTTGGAAACCAGCAAAACAATGGAATAATAATAAAGCAGACATTGAAGAATCAATAATAGTTGAAGCACCAGTAATAAATGGAGATAAAACTAATGGTAATAAACCAATACTTACAATTCTTTCACTTGTCCAATGCAATGAACCTTCAATTTTATGAGGAGCTGGTGGAACATAAGCATCATTAACTGTACCAACAATATAACCCGGAGGTTGTGGAATAGTTTTAAAACTTCTAACTGCTTGAGTTGAAGACAATGATAATAATGGTCTGAATGTGGTTGGGGTTAATGATCTTTTGGTCAAAGCTGACAATCCAATACGAGATAACATAATGAAAATTGGTTGGTTAATGTGTAAATAGAACTGAAATGAAACTCAAAGGTGAATTGAAAAGAAAAAAGTAAGTAAACTTTTCTGGGGGAAGGATTGGTTCAAAGTTTTTTTTTCTTCTTCTTCTTTAGCATTTCGTTCCCGGGATATTCTCAGGTCAGGTGACTGCCCGCACTTTGTGTGGGTTGATGATTATTAAGACTCGCATTTTTATTGGTCGGTTATATACAGGATCGGGTATGTATGTGCGTATAAATTAACACACGTGACTATTTAATGGCAAATATACTTTCATCATCTTCATCTTCAAATTCTTCCAAATTTTGTATTCTTTGATTTGGATCAAATCTACCTTTGAGAGATCTTTCAATTAATCCCAATGGAGTCTTTGCATAGATCACTTTACTCATTTTTTTAATAGTTTTATCATACCATGAAATGTTTTCAAATTTATTACGAATATCATATATTCTAACATCATGTTTCAATTGTTTGATTCTTTCAATTTCTTGCGGCTGTTTCATATTACCATACATGAGCTCTAAATTATTCAACACGTTTAGTAATATAGGACCAATTCTTGCATCGGAATATCTATCCATATACAAATCATTCAATATTTGCTCTGACCAATCAATAGCATTGTCTTTATATCCTTTAGCCCACATGACTTCACTAATATGAGCTTTAATGGTGTTTATCATAGTGGTGAGATTTGCTCGTTCACAATTAAACAATGGATAACTAGCTTGATTGGCTTTGCCCAATTCAATTGATTTATTAATATCCTGTAATGATCTTAATTCTGATAAATAAATTTGTAAAGATTTACTTAATAAATCGGATTTTTGTTTCTTGGATATTCTTTTAGATTTAGATAATTTTGCAAAATTTGAAGCTAAATCATTTAAACAATTAATCAATTCATCAGATATTTTTGAATTTGCATCCAAGATATAATTATCATCAATTTTCATGGAATTTGGATGGTTTTGAACCAACATATCAATGGTTCTGGTTAATATCGGAATAGATTGTTCTGGATCATTAGTAATCTTGGCCAAGATTCTACTACTTGAAGATAATTTTTCAGCATCACCAACTTTATAAAATAAAAAATCGTCATTGACAATTTTTGATAATAAACCAATAGAAACTTCAACTTCTCCTTTACTTAATAAGCATTTGCAATACCTTAAAATCATATCAATATAAAAATTAATAAATTTAGGCGTCTTCTCTTGAATTAAAAAGTCTTTACTTAAAATAGGAACATTAAATCTATTATCAAATTGATCTTCGTTCAAATCTGGATATTCTTGTTTAGCTAATTCAATTAATAATCTACGATAGTGCTTAGTTGCATGTCTTGGAGATTCACATACTTCATCTTTATTAATGGCCAAAACTGAATTCAATTTATCATCGATTGAAGTATCCCAAAATGGTATAAATTGACGATCATTTGCATCTTGATACAATATATAAAACAGCAATAATGATACTATAACAATACCACAATAAATACCTGTTAATGCTTGAATGATATATTTAGCTGTTCCTAAATTTGATGTCTTCAAATAAGTTACTTTCATCATTGATCTTGTTAATCTTAAAGAACGCGGGGCATGAATGGTTGCTGGTTGTTTTGTAAGCAACGATATTGATCTTTGAATAGATAGATTGGATACTGATGATGGTCTCAACAGGATGAGCACACCAGTAGGTGATTTCCTTGGGAGTCTTAATCCAAACATGGTCTGACTGTCGGTTGATGATAGTTCATTCAAAGGTTGAAATTTTTTTTTTTCATTTTTCATTTTTCATTTTTCATTTTCTTTTTTTTTTTGTATTTGGCGTAGAACGAAAATCACCTTGGTTACACAACATGAAAGTGATTAAAGATCATCTAGTTATAGAGTGTCCAATGTAATAACGGATAGTTTATGTCAGAAGTGAGCCATCATTGGTCTTGTATTTGCAAGTTTTTCCGGTTTCAATGGAACAACGGATTTACCTTGCCGTCTGTGTCCAGATTACCCGTTATGAGATTATGTAATTGATTAGTTATTATTAAAAAAAAGAATCAATTCATCACAGCCATTTCAAGATGGGAAAAAAAAAATGCATAATCAATTACAAATCATTATCAACAACCAAACCAGGGATTATCAACAGGAGTTCTATATGAGTATACCACCAAGTAGGTCGTCTGTTGATGACGTAACTACTAAGTATGAACTATCTTCATTAGACGATTCTACTTTTAATCGACCTTCTTCCCAATTCACCCGATCATTGGCACTCAAAAAAATATCACCTTCATTATCACCACAATATGAAGATCAACAATCTAACACACACCACAGACAAGAGGGACGTTATAATAATGATAGTGATAGTAATCATAGGCTGAGGAAATCTCGAAGGGTTTCAATATTACATAAATTTATAACAAATTGGTTAATTATGGATCCAAATCTATTAGATCACAATGACGATAAGCCACTCAGGAAGAATTATCAAAAATCTGAAAATTCCAAATATGTATTCTTTTTAGGTGGAAGATTACATACTATTAAAAGTAAGAATCCAACAAGTATAATCACATTCATGTTAATTATTATCCCTGGTGTATTATTCATTATATTTGAAGCCTCATGGCATTGGAACAATATATCACCTGCTATAACAATGATATTTATTTATTTATGGATGATTAATATTAGCTTATTTTTGAAATTAGCCACAGGTGATTCGGGAAGACTACCCAAGAATATTCATATTCCTAAAAAACTAACCAAAGTACAACAACAATCACAGGGACATATTGATCATTGGGAAATTGATGATCCTCCACTGGAATATTTTAATACTTTAACACTACCTTATGGTAAGAAAGATCAATTGGGAATCCAAGTGAAATATTGTACTACATGCCATGTTTGGAGACCTTCAAGAACAAGTCATTGTGGGATTTGTAATATATGTGTATTAAATCATGATCATCATTGTATCTTTTTGAATAATTGTATTGGACAAAGGAATTATAAATATTTCTTATGGTTTTTATTAATCACTGTTGTTAATTGTTTTTATTTGTTGATTGTATCAGTTATTCAATTATGCTTTTATAGAATTTATCATCATTATCATAATCATAATCACCAAGAGACAAGTATACACAATATGAGACAGTCGGTTCAACATCATCCAGTTGGGTTATTGATTGTTATCTATTCAATATTAGGTATCGTTTACCCGTTGTTGTTATTATTATTTCATGGGCTTTTAACCAGTCAAAATATAACAACAAGAGAATATCTAAATTATGTTTATAAACAAAAAAATGGTGATTTTGTCAATGTTTATCAAAGATCATTTTTCAGGAATTTATACATCAATTGGTTGGGTAAATCAAGTGGCGTCGGGTTGACTTTCCCATTAGATATTTACAAAGATGGTGATTTAAGGTATCAAACAATCGACCCCTTGAAAGCATTTGAATAGTCTTATAGAAAGTTGTATAGAAGTATAATAAACATTGACCTTATGTGTATCTATGGAACCAATTGGTAGTGCCGCTATAATTTTTTTTTTTTTTACTCTTTGCTCTTTGTCAAACAAAACACACACACACACACACAAAAAAAAATATAATGAAACGTTTATCCATATGGACCACCACCGCCATCTTTAATATCATCGTCGTCTGGAGCAACTGATAACACCACCATCAACAACAACAACAAGTTAATAACTAATAGAATAATGGAACAAGTGATACGATTTCTACTACGAAATACAGACCTAAACAAACGAGGTGAATTAAATCCAGCCCTGGATTTTGAAAACAATGAAGCAAACTTGGGTCCTGGGGAAGTAGATGATGCTGATGAGTTATCACCAAATACAAGTCTTCGAGTGCCGCATAATTTACATAATCCTAATTATATGAATGACGAGGCATCACTGATCCATTTTATTAATAATCCACTAGCTAATGCTATACAACTATCTAGAAAGACTTTTAAAACACCATTTACTAAGAAACCAACTATTTATACGGGAAATTTCGTACGACCTACTCCAAGTAATATACTAAGTTTACCACAACGATTATTAAGATGGATTTATTCCATGTCTATGGTTGTTTGTATCTTGTTGATGTTGGGATTCATAGCTGTTACTCCGTTAGATGTTGTTGTACAAACTTTGGGCACTGGGAATGACACAGCAGTTAAAACATTTATTGTTATTATTGTTTGTGTGGTATTTTTATTTGTACTGATTATTATATATCTTGCAAGAGTTTATCAATTTAGAATAAGTCTTAATGATATTCCTAACAAGAGTCTTTATATTCCATTTGAGAATGATTATCCTCGTCCTGTTTTCAAATATATTGATAATAATTTACAAAAATGTTTTGATATTAAGTTCAAAGCAGGTCCTTTACAAGATGAAAATTGTATTATTAATCATCCAGGGTTATCACCACCAGAATATATTCAAAAGATTAATTCGACTAAAAGGAAAATCGTTAATGATGATGTGGCAGCAGATGGAACTTTATTACCTCCAAATGTTCAATATGAAGATATAATTAGAAGTTTAGGTGATAAATTTTATATGGGGAAGATATTAACTCAAGATGATATACCAATTGAATTATCAATGAAAGAGATTATCTTATATTTGGCTAAACAATGTATGGAATATGATTTAATTAATAATAAACATGAAAATATTCCAAATATAAATCGATTAATTGAATTATATGAAAATTTTCGATTTAATAATAAATTAATTAAACAAGAAGATATATTTGAATTTATGATTGAATTTGATAAATTTGGACAAATTTGTCAGAATGATTATCAAATGAAATTACCAACTCCTTCAATTAGTAGAAGAATGAGTAGAATAAGTCACAATTTGGATTATAATAGTGATTATTTTTACAATCCCAGCAATTATTCCCATGCTTTATTTGACGACGATGATAATGATGAAGATGATGAATTTAATCAAAGTGATGATGATTGGGATAATGATGATGATTATGATAATTTTTATAATTATAGAAAAGAACCACAACCTCCTTATCAATATTTACAATTGGATAAATCATCATCAGATGAAAATAATCCATTTCAACATCGTAAAGTTGAAAATAAATACTTTGAAAATGCAACAAATGGACTTGATTATGATGATGATGATGATGATGAAGGAAATGGAGTTGAATCAGTTAAAAGATTGAACAATCGTGGAAGTTTTAGTAGTTCCAAATCAGTTATAAGAAATAAATTGGCATTAGAAAGTCGTCATACATTACTGAATATCAATCCTAAAAATAGACGTCATTATCAAGATGAAGATGAAGATGATTATAATTCATTACATAGGAATATCAGTGGTTATGTCACTGATGAAGAAGAAGAAGAAGACGATGATGATGATGATGAAGATGAAGATGATGAGTGTGACGAAGATGAAGAATATGATGATGATCAACAATTTTATCAATTTAGGAGAAGAAGACCAGTTTCTCATCAGCAACAACAACAACAACAACAGGGATTAAATATATCACCAGTTCACAGTATAAATAGCGTTGAAGTTAAACCAATTTATAAATAGGATATCATTAATTTTGTCTAGGTTTTACAATTCCATCATGAATGAAATAATAAACAACCGTACCATCATCATTAACAATACCAATAATTAATCTTTCCGGTCGTTTCCCTTCTCCTTGATCATTTTCTATTTTGTTAAACCATGTATTTATTTCTTGAACAGATAATTTTGAATCTTTAAGTAATTTAGGAATAATCCATTCTTTTTTAATTTCATTATCTGTATTAATCAATTTTTCACGTGGTTTACCAGATAAATAAGAATATCCATCATTTTCATGTATATTAACTTCATTCCATAAATTATAATGAATTAAATTCAATTTAACTTGATCTATAATTGATGAACTAAATGGTATCGGTGTAGTCATTGAAAACTATCTCCCTTCTTTTCAAAACTACTTCAGAATCATTATTGACAATTATCTCCGATGGAATTTTTTCTTTCTTTTCATTTTTGGTTTGATCACGAGAAAAGTCGTGTAGAATGACACACACTCACGACTCATCGAAACCTATTGGGTAGCGATGAACCACCAAGGTGTATCCACCACCACGGATTGATTTGCTTCCCCTTGTTCCACTTTAGGGTGATCTTTATGGTAATGTATGGTTTCAAAAACAAGCAAATACTACAATAAAGTTCTACTAGTGGTTTTCACTCTTGGTTTTTATTTTTTGTACCTCACCTACCCTCGTGCCCCCCCTTTCGGTATTATGTGCTCAAACCAGGGTTATTGATTCTAGAAACGTATATTGTACCTAATAGAGGGTATGAAATTAGACAATGGATTCAAAAGGGAAAAAGTAGGAGCAGGTTACAGAGTGGGAAAAGGGAGAGGGGTACCATAAATTTATGATCTCACATTACAATATTGACGTTGATTGGAATTTGTTTTGTTACATTTAACTAAAATTACAATACAATAAAACAAAGCCACCAGATTGATTTAATTTTAATATGGTACAGGAAGTTGTTATATCACACATAAAACTAAAAATGAAAGGGGAGTCTAGACAGAAATTACAAATGGGTTTATATGTAAATTTTGTACTATCAAAACTTTAGACAATGGTGTACGTAGTTTAATTTTTTTTTTTTTTTTTAGTTAAGAAAAGGGCAACGCTTTTCTTTAGAGTAATCGATGTGTATAGTATCTGTACGTCATTATACAACAGATACGATATATGGCTATAGATTTCAAAGTAACAAGATTAGGTGATATTGATTTTCTATGGCAAAGATAGTATATCTGAGCTGGAGATGAATAATAAAAAATTTGTTGAGTTCAAAGAGTCGGAAATTTGACGATTTTATATAACACATACTGCTTACGTCGACCGATAAGTATAGTTCCTATTTCTATTCTTGTTTATTCATTTATTCATTCATTCATCCACTCATTCAGAAGGTCTTAAATCTTTTGTGTTTAAATTTCAGGTTTTATTTTTAGTTCATCTTATTCAAAAGATCCTTTCAATATGCTTTTGTGTTTAATTAGTATTGAATAAGAGGAAATAGATTTAATTGTTTTAACATGCATATACTGTGTTATGTATGTTTCTAAATGTGTTACTAATACATTTTGTTTCCTTGTTGTCTTTGTTTAAACCTATGTAACACATATTCACCACGCTTAGTCGTAGTCATAGTCGTAGTGGTAGTGGTTGTGGTCATCATGCGATTCCTTTGAATATTAATGTAAGTATCAATTAACAACATATTGTTTGCTTGATACACAATAAATGTCAAGTGTGATAATAATAGCACACGCTTGCATACATGTACAGTACATGAATAACAAAACTGTAATAGGGGATTCACTTGATAACTTTAGAATAAACTTTTTCTTAAAGGACGTTCTTTATTAAATGTAAGTATATGTAAGTATTCTATCACCTTAAAAATTAATCTTGCGTTGAAAAGATAATTAAAATATATAAGGCTGGATTAAACATTAAGCATATGGTATTATCAATTGTAATGACAACTAATTATGAACTATAGAATAATAGAACAACATAGAAAGTAAGTTGAAGATGACCAGTTTGTATAGAAGAAGTTAAACCGTATTATTATCTGTTTGTTTCCTTCTAGCAATCAGTCTAATAATAATTTTGTATAATTTTTTTTTGTTTTTTGCAATTATTGTTGGTGAAAATTTCTTACATATCATGAATACACCAACATTTAAACAATCCAATGATATAACCAGTCACCAGATTCTTTTTATTTCTTTTTCAGTAGTAATAAATTGACAGGAGAGATTTCAATGTATAATCTCGCCTCTTTATGCAATTTCAAACCCAACAAAAAGAATATAATCGATATAAGCCAATAAATTGGGATATACTCCTCTTGACTAGAATTTAATTAATCCAATTTGAAATTTTCATTTGAATTCATTTGATGTACAGATATGTATGCAACTAATGTGTTTTGGGTTAAAAAGTTGGGTATTCTCTATTTGGTATACATTTATAATAATATGGAAAGACCCTTGGACGTATAAAACAACCTCAGATCTTTAGAGATTAATTTTATTTGATACATAAATACATGTACATGGTACATATGGCAAGAGATCTAGACACTTGGAACTATCTATAAGGCGGTAGATGAAATTTTCTTCAATATTTGTCCCCACTGATTTTATTTATCAATCGTGTATGTTCTGTTCATACGAAGAAATGAATTGCGTTCTGAATACAAATCGCGCTTCATTTTCCGGACAGTAGATATTTATTATTACTAATCCTAAGTATTATTATCAGAATGGTATAAGTAATAATGACAAGAATAGTTTTATTATTATGAGATACAGAGGAAATTATAAAAAGTTGAATTGAGGATAACAGATTTCCCCAATTTAAATTTTAATTCTTACTCCAGTGCTAATGATTTTACGGAAACGATATACAGACTAAACTCATAAACCTTTATAATGGTCTAGTGGTGTTATTTTTTTAAACCACTTTATTTCCGGTAATATTTATCGCGCCATCATGAACAATAGATCTACAATAACAATATACAACAAATCAATAGTTATGATATTTTTGTATTTATTACTTTCTTTTAATGATTATTGCACCCAATTTTTCTTTGAAGGAAATCGCCCCATTTTCAATTAGTAGTGTACAAATGCACAAGAATCAATTATTTTTGCTTCAAGTGCACGACTTCACTAAACTCGTAACCTTATTGGTTGGGTGTGAAAATAAATGAATATATATGTACAATAGGATAAGCAATATAACTTATTTGAGAGCAGAGCAAGTAATAACAACGGTCTGACCCATTTCTAGACCAATCAAATGATGCAGTTGTCTATTCCCAGCACGGTTCTGGAAATGGGCGGTTACAGAAACGCGAAGGAGGAAGAAGAAGAGGAAGAGGGAGATCTACGTAATTAAGAATAAACAAACAAGAAAGAATTTATCAATAGACGATAATAAATTGATAATTTACTTTATCGATATCATAATATAGATTTGCATCCTCTCTGTCATGCAAAAGAAAGTTATAACGATGAAGTACAATTGTTCGTCTGTAAGTATCTGATTTCTATTATTTGATGTACAGACACTACATACATACTGTGGTTCATGTATCAATAGAGAATTCATTGTCTGGGATTCCCAATTTCGTGAAACAATTATTCATGTTGATGTACAAAAGTAAAACTAGCTTTTTTTCCTTTTTCTGGTATTTGTCTAATCTAAACAAATAAAACCTGTACATTCATGTCATGTTGAGTTGAGTTGAAGTTCGTGTTACTTGCATCATCATCAGTGTCGTGTTTCAAAAAAGGAAAAAAGGAAAAATTTATTGCTATGGAGTTTTGGTACAATTATACCTTTGAAAATAGTGTGAAATTATGTCATTATTGAATTATTCTCCTAGGTAGATCAACCTAACAATTTCATTCCGAATGTTATGTACTTGTCTTATATGTCAAATTCCATTGTCGTTTCTATTTTGTTTTTTTAGTAATTGACATATTTGTACTACATCATTTTTTGTTAAATTGATTATGAGACATCAAATCATCTGATAAATTCTCATTTAGTTTATATTCCCAATGCAAGAACTAAAAAGAAAATCCCCCCAGAATGGGTTCAATATACACCGTTGTCGTTGTGATTCTTCTTGCAGTGGCTTTTTACACTTGTCTTTTTTTATTAAGGTCTAGTCCCCCAAGCACCATTTTAAGTCATTACCCTGTTTCCTGTTGTTTAAAAATGTTACCTAAAGGGAAACAAGTAGCAAAAACCCTTAATGTGACAATCCTTTACTTTTTTTTTAAGTCATTGCCTCTTATCAAGATATTTCCAATTCTATTGCCTCTTCCGTATTTCATAACAAAATGATTTGCAATAATTCGGAATTTGTTTTGTAAGGAACTTCTTCTAAAGAATTTACTTGACATTTGATACAATTTTTAGCGAATAGAAGACTAGAGCAGAGCGTTGGACGAAGAAACGATTTATCAAAATCCGAAACTCAACGTGTATAATACGCCTCAATTTCAAAACTTCGTTTTTTTTTTCAGTACTTCGTTAATTATCATATCCTTTATCAATCCCCCCCTTTGCTTAACCAATAACAGTAAATTATAACACTAGGGATAACAAGAGAGATGGGGTATGGGGTTGGATAATATTTGGTAAAAAAAAAAAAAAAAGAAAAATAATTTTAAAAACTAGGCTAATTGACTTTGAAGAATAATAATTATTGAGTAATATAATACCGATGATAAATTGAATATTTTTTTCTTTTTTGTACAGAAAAATTGACCAATAGAGGACTCATTTAAATTTGAAAATCTAGAATTCAAATTATTATTCTTCGTATTGATGTGTAATATATTTAACCCTTTCTTTATCTATCCCTCTACTTCCCTAAAAATCATCAACCTGATTGCTTATATTTTACCGTTGTAGGTTAACTATTAAAATTGATATAAATTGGTAAACACACGCTTGAAAATTTTTTTCGCAATATAAGTTACGATACATTTTATTTGGCAAGGTACCTGTATGATTTACATTTATAAATTTAGTCAAATCATTTAAGCAAATACACATTACGCATAGTACATTAGATTATTTTAGTTCATGCAACATTTACATTGAATCAACTACAGACAATAATAACATTAATAACAAAGCAAAAAAAGAAAGCACCAATTTATTCAACTGTTTAACTCCTTCAACAATTGAAAAGTGAATGGGATTTTTTTTTGGTGAATGGTGAAGTTTAAATCAAGGTATCCCATATCCTAAAAACCTTTTTCTATAATTGAAATAGAGTTTACTAGAATTTCAAGGTTAATTATTATAATCAAAAAAGTGATTGGTAGGGAGAAAACATACTGAATAAAGATATAAAACAATAATCTTCAAGCTGGACCATTTTGTACTTGAAAATATTGATGAAATAATTTTCTCCTTTACTTAAAATAAATTCATAAAAATTAAAAAAAAAAAGGAATTTATACATTTCAATTCACTTTGTGGTATTATTGATATGACGGATTTATAGAGTTTACTTACAATATCTATTGTACAATTCAATCTTTTTTTTAATATATATTATTAGTATAACAATAGTTTAAGAAAAGACAAAAAAAAATTGTACTATTTAAACAATTTAGAATTTCCCATTTTTTTTTTTAATTTTTAAGTACTGATTTTCTAATAGATTTTTAATTATTTCTTATATCTTGTATCAATAACTAATTATTACTTTGAAATGTTTGGATTTTCATCTGATTCTACCCATGGCTCAACTACAACAGCTACCATTCCTGTCTCAGTTAAAAATAGCAAATTTATGAGATCCAATTCATCCATCTTATCACATACTCCAATAACGGCAAATACCATACCTTATAATCATTTTCCTTCATCGTCATCTACCACTACTACTACTACGAATGGTTCTTCAAATAGTATAGCATCTTCTACTAATAATTCAAGACGTATCACATCTTCTCCATTAATCAATAAATACAAAAGTAACCAGTCCACCAGTACTGATAATGATTCTGTAACAAGTAATACTTCTAATGGCACTAATAGTAATTCAACAATTGCTACTTCAATAGCTAATTCACCTCCAAATACAGAAGTGAATTCAAAACTTCGTTTAAGAGCAAATTATAATACAAATAACAACAGTACAACTCATGATAATTTTTTTGCTGATGATGATGATGATTATGGTGCTTTTTATAGTCCTAGTACTCGTACCAAAAGAGCTCCTTCTATTCAAAGCCATAACAGTCAGAACAGTAAAGGTAGTCATTTTAATACCTTATCCTCACAGCAATACAAAAAAGAAGATTCTACTTATGAATTAATTAGAATGGATACTAGAGTATCTTTAGAATCTTATTATGTTGAACAAACACAAGAACAATATAAAGTTCAATTAAATTTAGATCAAAGACAAATTGAATTGATAAGATATACCTGGAATAAAATGTTGTTGGAAGAATCTACCGATTCAGATAATATGCCTGGAGCATTTACAAATAATACTACAACATCTTCAAATAAAAAAATGGTTAAAAATAAGACAAATACTAAAATTGAATCATCAACAATTGCATCATCATTATTTTGCCGTCAATTTTATTTTAATTTATTATCAAAAGATCCAGAATTGGAGAAATTATTTCCAAGTATTAAGCATCAAGCTGTTAGTTTTGCTGGAATTTTAACATTTACAATCAGTCAATTGGAAAACTTATCAAATTTAGATGAATATTTATCAAAATTAGGTAAATTACATGCAAGGATTTTAAATATTGAAGCTCCTCAATTTCAACTTATGGGTGAAGCATTAATTCAAACATTTCAAGAAAGATTTGGTTACAAATTTAATAAAGAATTGGAAACTTTATGGATTAAATTTTATTTGTATTTAGCTAATTCTATATTACAATATGGTATTGATCCAGTTTTAAAATTATCACGTTATGAATCAAATACTACTGAAAGTTTAATGTCAAATAATCAAAGCAATATCGATTTATTAAGTAATACAACCACAACAAATAACAATGCCTTTGATTCAACAAGTGTGTTAAGAGATGATTTGAGTTCATTAGAAGCTCCACCTTCATTAACTGCATCATCTTCCATATCCAATTCACATTTCGGTGCCTCAAAATCAACGTTGTTAAAATCATCAAATAATATGATTCAACTGCTGAGTTTACAAGATACAACCATACTTGAACTGAAACCGGGCATTAAAAAGAAATTACATACAAGAGTTAAAAAGGCAAAAGGTAATAATTGTGCTATTATGTGAATATTATTTTTATATGTGATTGTATATTTATATTATAGTTTTCTTCTCCTCTATTGATACTTCTTTAATTTATATGAATTATTTATTTTATTAATTATGGTTTACATATATCATGTGATTAAATATCACATGTCATATCACACGTGTCAAAACGCGTTAAACTTTTCTGTTTTAACTAATTTTGTACAATTTAATTTTGAAAGGGGTTCACCACAAACAGTAAAAAAAAAAAATTTTTTTGAAAAAGTCGTGCGGTGCACAGTTTTCTAATTGGAAATGTGAATATTGGGTTTCATTACTTTTGTGTGATACATTTTGCCATGATACTCACCTACTCTGACAAAATAATTGAATTATTATTATAATAATAATAATTATCCAAACATGTCTTCTATACCTCGTCTAATATTTTGAAACATCAATCTTCTAGACTGAGGTTTAATCATAGAATTGTGTGTCAGTTTTCATACATGGGTAGTGCACTCGCGCACTAAAAATAACAGTTGCAATGATATTTCCTAATTGGGAATAAATTGCAAAAGAAAAGAACAAACGACACACGCGTTCGGCACAGAAATTACTTGGTTATTTAATTAATTTATTGATCGATCGATCTGTACATAATCTGTCTGTTGTAGTAGGGTAGTGATACATGGTATTCAGATTATTTTGATATGATACTTAATAAAGATAGGTACTATTCATCTTACACAGGATGTTATTCAAGTGTGTTTTTTTTTTTTTTTTTTTCTTATTCTTTACATGCATGAATATGTTACTTAGAAAGGTTTAGTAAAGGGTTGTGAAGGACCCAATGTAGTTGAATTACGCGTCATGTCATTTATTGACAATCATTGATCGATAATAGATGATTTCTTTATTGAATTATATTTGTTGTGTTTAAATTAGTTGTTCATTCTGTTTAAGTAAAGTAAAATTGTACTGGTTTACACGCAAAATAAAAATTTCTTTGTAATAAAAAAAAAAATTTAATTAATTCATTTCATTCTTTGGAATTATATTTTGGTGTGTTAATTTTTTTTTTGACTTAGTTCGTTATATATCAAACCCAGTATTCTTTATCAATTCGTATCATCAAACAATGCCTGATTCAACATTTGATGAATTTTTTGATAATGATTTTTATTCTGCTCCAACTTCAGAAATTGGTAATGATGTCAATACGAAAAATCATCTTAAGAATGTTCGTAATTCAATTCAAATCAAACATTCAATATCTACAAAGTCACTAAAAGATATCACCACCAATCCTAATCCTAGTCAACAATCAAATCGTCAATCATTTCCTACGAATATTAAAGCGAAAAGAACTTCAGCTATTAAAGCTTCACCTTCTTTAAAAGCATTGGAAAATATTCTCAATGAAAAGAGTAAACAATATAATTCAACAAGTTCTTATAATGTTAATGCTATTGTTGAGGAAGAAGAAGAGGAAGAAGATGACGGGATAGTTCGTCAACAAACTAAATTATCTCCTCCACTTGTGTTCAAGTATAATACCGATGTTGGTCAATCCGTACAAACATTTGAAACTGCAACCGAATCCTTAGATGATGAGGAACGACAACAACAAGAAGAAGAAACTGATAGTAATCAAGTACCTGAATCTATGGAAAGTTCAATATTTAGTCATAATTATTTGACTAAGAAAACGAGTAAAGCATCATCAACAACATCAGGTAATTCGCACAAATATAATAAATCGTCTATTTCCACAATTAGTGAGGCAGGCTATTCAACTGATGAGACTCCTATTGTATATCAACCTATGACGTTCCAAAGCATCACTCCCCATAGTCCAGATTCACCAATTGTTAAGATGATTGATGTCAATGAAGAACAACAATTTGGTGATAATGCCAAAGTACACGAAAACGGACAAAACTATATAATTGGTAACTTGGACACTAACTCCAATAGTAATAATAAGAATAATAATATTTTTGCTAACAATGGTGTTACTAATTATAATACAACATCTCAAAAAATATCAACAAATTATCAACAACAAGAACAACAAGAGGCAAGCAAGTCTGTTGATTACTTATCTTGTATTGATTCTCATTTTAATTATCAACCTCAATCTCAACAACAACAACAACAAGAACAACCAGACGATCAAGACGCAGAAGAAATGGTACAAAAAAATTCTCATTCCTTACAGCCACCGAGACACATAAAATTACCTTCATCAAATAAATCATTTTTAACAAATTCATCTTCCTCTACCATATCTTCTTCAACTACAACTTCCACCACCATCGCCACCACTAACAACAAGGCCACCACTGGTACAAGCATTCAATCGAATAATCCATTCTATCAACCTCATTCGAACAACAATCATTATTCGCATCATCAAGTTCAAAAACAGAATTTTTCATCCGCCAATCCAAACGTGCCGGCACCACCACCACCACCACCTCCTCCTCCTCCTCCAATTTTACAGCAACAACCTTATCCTGGAACTGCTTCTACTACTAGTAATACTTCTAATTCTGTTCATCGTACCATTAGTAATTTATCATCATCAAACATGTCGATTGAATCCAATAATTCATCCCTTAATAAGAACAATAGCAATTCTGAACATACTACCCGCCCTAAAATTGTTCGTAAATCAAAAAGCATGTTGGAAGTGTTGTCAAATTCGGAATCCCTTGAAAATATTCAAAAGTCAACTTCCCCTTTACCAGAGACTCCAAAACAATATTTCGCTGGTATCACTACCACGGGTCCTGGCTCTACTGCATCTTCCCCTAAAAAATCCCCTCATTTAAGATCAAATTCTGCATTTTCCTTAAATTTCATTTCAAAAGAAACCACTAGCAATACCAACACTATGGATCCTCCTAGACATTTACAACATAAGAGAAGTAGTACCATGAGTGACTTGAGTAGGTTAAATCATACACAGCCGTCACATCCGCAACAACAGCAATCACAATCACAACCACAACCACAACCACAACAACAATCGACTGCTGCTAGTGTTCAATCGTCTACATTTACAAACAATACTCTGACATCATCTACTGCAACCAATGAAAAGAAAAAGTTTAGCTTTAAATCATTATTCAAATCAAGGTCAAAAAATCATTCTTTGAATTCAGCACTGGAACCAAAGAAATTGACTTCAAAGTCATATTCTACTCCAAACATGCAGACATTGTCCGAACAACCTAAGAAAGTTGAACAAAAACAACAGCAAGACGATCATCAAAGACCACAAATGAAAACTACCAATTCATTCATGAATAGATTTATGAAGACAAAATCATCAGAAAATCTTAGTAAAATGGGAGCATTACAAGAACCTAAAAAAACCCTTGAAGCAAATAAACCCGTGGATCAGCATACCAAAAAAGAACCTGCCGTGGCAAGTAATTCTACTGTTTCGTCAAATTCTGCTCCTACTACCAATGAAAATTTTAAAAATAAAAACTCTGCAAAGGAAACTACTACTAATACTACTACCTCAACAACGAATAAATCTAAACTGGACGCTATGGCACCTCCTACCCAATCATTAGCAAGACCAGGAAGTGTTAATTTCATTAGAGAAATTAGCGAGGATAGTGTATTTGTTGGTAAGCATAATATTGAAGTTCATGATGATATAGAAGATGAACATTCTGGGGATGATGATCGTGAGTCATTTGAATCGGGAGAAGATAATTATGATCAATTATCTTATTCAAGGTCAGTTCCTGAAGATGAGGATTTTGATTATTATGATGCAAAGAATATATCAGATAACCCACCACAGAAATTGAATAAAGGAAATCAATATGGAGAAGAAATTGCTTTATTACCTCCATTATTAGATTCTAACCAATTTGGGTCCCCATTTAAAGTTAATTATCAAAATTCTCCACAATCTTCATCAAAAGGTGGTGAAACTCAAGGACAAAACTTGGATGATAGTCCACTTCTGAAAAAGAAATTGCAGTCTCCATCAATGCCAATTAAACCACCACATTCACAAAATCCTCTGGCTAATAGAGGTCTTGATCATAATCACCATCATAATAGCAACAATAGTAATCAATTATTAGGGGAAGCATTATTTCCTAAATCGTTGAATGCTCATGAAGTTGAAAGTATTGTTTCATTAGAAAGATCAAGATCAATGAAGTCTGTTAAATCCAATAAACGTAATTCATTTGTTAATTATGATGGTAGTGATGATAATATTGTTCATTATGTTGGGCCAACTTCACAGCCAAATTCTAATAGTGGTATGACAAGATCCAATTCAATTTTAAAGAATTCTACCAGCAGAAGAAGTAATTTGAATGAAGAATTGAATATGAATTCGATTGATGCTAATATTTCTCAATATGCAGAAGAATTGAACCATAGTAACCATAATCTTAATACTAGTTTAATCCTTGATGATGATTTAATGGAATTTAGTCAATTTATTGATGTTGATAATTTGAATTTTGTTGATTCTCCTTTACTTCCAGGGACTCCCAAAAGAAGTGATGGTCAAGTTGGCATTCCACCACCATCTCCACTTGATCTTAAATCTTTTGATAAACTGATGCCTCATCCATCGTCTGTTCAAGAACAACAACAAGTACAACAGCAAAAAAAATCTCCAGTTATTATTGTTGACAAATCAGAAGTTGAAGAACCAAAGATTAATAAGAATGCCCAAATTAGTATCGATTCAAGAACTCCACCATCTTCATCATCTCCACTTTCTATGGAACATGTTGAATCACCTAAAACTAGTGTTGAAGGAAATGAACAAGCTCATGAAAAGGAAGTTGTTGTTATCGATTTGACTAATGATAGCTCTGGTGTTGGTAACAGTATCACTACTCCAGAACCTAAGAATGAAACTGATGATGAAGATGAAGATGGAATGGGTAGTGATGCTGCTACTGAAATTATTAAGAGTTCACCAATTTTACAGAGTGCATATATGGCAAGAAGATCACAGGATTATGAAGAAGATGGTGATGGATCAACAACCAAACCTAAAGTTCGTCCAATTTCCATGTCTTTTAAAGGTATGAATGCACCTTCATTTTCTGGTAAGTTTAAGAGTCAAGATTTAAGAAGTAGTGATTCTCATCAATCTTTTAATATTAATTTCAATGATGATTCTTCAAGTTCAGTTGGTGGAGGATTTGGAACGACGACCGATGATGAAGATTATGAAAGTGAAGATCTTGATGATTCTTCAAATGTATCTTCGAAGAGAGATGGATCAATTAATCAAGGAATTGGCGGTAGAAAAATATCACCATTGATTCCTCCACAAACTAATATGATTAATAAACATTCACCGTTAGTTCCTCCATCTGCTGGACCTAATCCAGCAGCAGTTCAATCACCAACAACTTCAGTTAAATCTTCAGTCTTTTCACCAAGACAATCACATAAGAAATCATCAGCATCACCAACTGAATCAAATCATCCACAACAGGGAATTCCCCAACCACCGGCACCACCAAGGAAGTTTTCTCACAATAAGATTCCTTCTATATCAGATCAATCATCAGTTGCATCTGGTTCCCCAAGATCATTTACATCAATGATTAGTAAGAAATGGGGTAATAATAAAAAATCATCACCTGCATCAAGTCCAAGAGCTGCTCCATTAACACATCGTCCGCCACAAGTTATCAATAAAATTTCTAATGGTGTTCGATTCAGTTCAAGAATTATCTTGTATGATACATATAATGAGGATGAATATGATAGACATCCAGATACAGCTACATGTAATCAATTGACTCCATTATTAGCACAACAAATTAAAGAAGAATTGAATACATTTAAAAGTGAAATGAATATTCATGTTGAGTCAAGATGTTATACACATTTCTTTTAGACTACAGACAGTACACTTTAGTTCTTCCTATCTTAGTAATAGTAATATATATATATATATATAATAAAAAAAATATAATACACATATTTTGTTAAAGGAAATATCGTAATTGTTAGTATTCATATCAATTATCTAGTAGTTTGATGTACCATATCTCTGTAAGCATCTCATAAGGTTGATATCTAAGATTGATGTTTTCACACTGATCACAATGAGTTTTCTTCTTTTCACTTTCAACAATGTAATGGTATCATATCATAATCCATATGACCTCAACACACATCTTAAAAACCAAAAGTAAATGTTGTAGTCATAATTAAATGCTACTTCAGATTTTGTCCATTATTAATTAATGATGATTAAAATTTTGAAACTCATAGCTCAACGTATAATCAGATTCTCTAATGATCAATCACAAATCTGCTCAGATCATGATATTCATAATTCTAGTTAACTTGGTTAGTTTATCCTTTTGAATTTCCATCCAATATACTGTTTAATCAAACAGGGGGGAATGAGAGATATTAATAATGTAGAATTAGCTCAATACATCATCATTCCTGCTCTAATTGAACGATATACTCCAAAAGATAGCACGAAGAACTCATCACGTGATATGTTTAATTTCATCATCTTACATTACAATTCTATTGAGGTAGTTTATATAAAAATGAATCTATTTATTATAAGTACCATCTTGTTTTTGTTTATTATGAGTTTCATTAGCACTTCTAAAAATTGTGTCTAAGATTAAATTATCTGCTTGATCAATTATAGCAACTATAGACTCTGGAGTTTCCATAATAACGACAACATATTGATTATTTCTGAAATCTAAACAAGTTGTTGATGCCCATTCAGCACCATCATATTCTTTAAGGGTAATTACAGGTGGTTTACCATTGATATATTCCGGATATCCCATTTTTTATTACTCTTATAATTGTTGTTGTTGGTGATGATGGTGATGATGGAGAAGATATTTTTGGTTTTATTTATTTTTTTTTTTTTTTGGGAGTTGAAAAATTCATCTCATCTGATATCACCAATCTTTTTCCTTTTAGAAATAGCCAAAATTAGAATAATGACAGAAGAGGTAAAGACAGTAGTACCGGGACAGTATATAACTCCATTATATAAATTAGATGAAAATGGGAAATCTAAATTACAATATATTCCTGGTAAAGGTACAATAATTTCAAATATTGAAATTCCAAATAATGATCAAGGAAAATCAATTCCAATTATAGTATCTACAATTCTTGGTACTGTTCATATTAAAGAAATCGTATCCAATGATAAAGAAACAATCACCACCAAAGATGGAGAAGATGATGGTAAGATGAAAATTGATAAGGAAGAAGATGGGCAAGAAGAAGAAGAAGGACAAGGAGAAAAGATAATTAAACATATAGTTAATGTAATTCCAAAAGGATCAACAAGTTTAATTTCATCAACAATTGATGAAGAAAAAGAAAATCAAATATCAATTAATTTACCTAAAGAAAATGATATAGTATTAGTTAGAATAACTAAAATAAGTAATATTCAAGCATATTGTGAAATTTTATCATTAGAAAATAAACCAATTTTACCAGATTCAGGTGTTGGTGTAAATGGATCAATATCTCATATTTCAATTCCTTCAACTGGTGGATCACAACATTTATTTAATTTACAATCAATAGCTAGTTCACAATCAACATTATCAAATTTTCAAATTTATGATATTGGGGAAAATTTTAAAGGTATTATTAGAATTAATGATATTAGATCAACTGAAAGAGATAAATTAAAAATTATTGATTGCTTTAAACCTGGTGATATTGTAAGAGCTATTATTATTTCTTTAGGTGATGGTTCAAATTATTATTTGAGTACTGCTAGAAATGATTTAGGTGTTGTTTTTGCTAAAAGTGAAAATGGTGCTGGTGAATTAATGTATCCTTTAGATTGGCAAAATATGATTGATGTAGAAACTGGATTAATTGAAAAACGTAAAAATGCAAATCCATTCATATAAATAAATATTAATACACAGGTTTTGAGTGATTATATTAATAATGATAATAATAATATATATAAGTATCTATTAGCTCTAAATATACATAAAAACAAAAAATGATAAAAAACATAATCAAGAAATGAAGAATAGATAATGGTATGGTATGGTACGGGGATAATAATTATGGTGGTGGTTAGTTATGCAAAATCATATGGGTGATGATGATTCTTATATGCTGCCAACAGGATGAATCAACACTTCATTGGTACCTCTTAAATCAACTTCACTTAAACCAACGACAGAACCGAATTTTTCAAATCTTTCATAATATGAATGTTTTTTATCTTGAGATATATCAATCATTTTATTCCAATATTTACTATGATCATAATCGAAATTAACACCCCCTTCAAAATCTTTATCCAATTGTTGTTTTGGTACATAATTAACAAATGGCTCATCAAAAACCAATTTTTCTCTAGTTAAAGGATCAATAAAAGGATGAATCAATTTTAAGAAAGTCCAACCTAACCAAGGAATATTAGTTAACAAAGCTTTACCTAATCTTTCAGGATAATGAGTTTGTAAAATATGTAAAACTTGTTTACCAATACCAATTGGAGGGATTTTATTTGATTGAGTACCAACAGGACTATGTTTAAAATCAATTAATAAAGCCAAAGAATCTTGACCAGAAGGCATATAATCGATAACTTTTTCCAACATGTAAACCAAATGCTGAACTTGTCTTTCACTGGTTTTAGTATTTTGTCTACCTGGTTTCAAGTATAAACAAGGTCTTGAATCATTATCATAACCTAATATAACTTCTTTACCGGTTTCATTTTCAACACTGACTAAATCACCATTAACTTTATTCTCATTATCAAAAGGTTCAGAAATTCCAAATTCTCTTCTCCAACTTAAAGTCAACTCAATTCTATCAATGGCTTCATCAACATTCCATTTAGTGGCACGTAAATATCTAAGAAAACATTCTCTAGTTAACCAAGATTTTTCACCAATAGTCAATTCTTTAGATTTTTTACCTGATTTATGATCTTGTTCACTAGTAGCAACTTTCAAATTTGCATCTTGAAAATGAGTCAATACTGTGATGTATTTTGATTTTTGATCGTCAGTTAATTCTGGTTCTTTTGGAATGATTGAATCTGATGATGGTTCAGTGAATGGAATATAAGTAACTGGAGAAGCTGTTGTCGTTGTACCACTAGTGGCATTCTTTTCATTGATTATGGTTGATTCAGTAGAAGAAGAAGGGGATGAAGTAGTTGCTTGTGGAGGAGGAGGAGATGATACTTTACTTCTTAATTTGGCAAACATTGTTATTGATAAATAGATAATTCTTTACTAATAATGAAAAGAAGAAGAAGAAGAAGAAGAAGAAAAAGAAGGAAAATGGATTTGTATTTATTTATTTTATTTATTTATTTTATTAGTCAGAAGAATACAAATCCAATGGATAATAAATATTGACTAAAAAGATTTATTAACTGTTGGTGTATGAATGCATGAATGCATGAGTGGGTTATATCCGAACGGCTCTTATTGCTACTTAATCCGCGTTGGTGGTACAAACCCGGAAATGGCCACTTCTTCCGTACAAACACAACTACCCAGCCTGTTGTAATTAATTAATAATTCCGGGGGTGGGAAATAACAGAAAGAGGGAGAGAGAGAGAGACCAGTGGTTGATATTTCCGGTTCTACATTGACCAACACCATTAACTATATCTTCAAAGATACACCATTCAATCTTCGGTGTGTTTGTTGTTTGTCCTGTAACTCTTTTTTTATTTTTTTGAGATGTTTTTTTTTTTTTTGTAATCGGAGCTAAAGGCAGAAAAAAGAAAGAAAAAAAAAGCGGAAAATCACGGTATTTCGATTAATGATATTCTGGATACCAATGTCCCATATGGATAGAGTTCTGGTCCTGTGAATACTGTGATTATATGTTATATCAAAGGAGATATTACTGAAATATCTCCGAGTAGTATTCCTTTGGTATAGATGATTGGGGGCTGTAATGACTAATGAATGAATCGGATCGGATAAAAAATAATAATAATTCTCGGGTATTTTTTTTTTTTTTTTGCTGTTATTCTGTTCTGTTCTGTTCTGTGAGCAATTAGTAATTTCGACCGAGACGCGGATTTGTCCCACCACCGCTAATACCAGACGAGACGGGACAGGACAGGACAGGACAAAACTTTAATTTTCTTGGACGCGTGTCTCGCCCTAAATTGGACAAAAATTTTAAAGAAAAATCGCGCATTAATCTCATGGTGGTCAATGCACCTACATTAACAGCAACACAAGGGTGGTGGTTTGTTGGTTTCTATTATATCATCAGAAGACGATTCCACTTATCATTTGCTTGATTTGATAAGCGGTATTTCTTGTTTCAAATTCTTCTTCCCTGAACTACCACATTTGTTTCAAGGGATGTTATTTTCCAAAATCAGTTTATTTTTCTTGTTTACACTGTGGTTAATCAACGTCATCAATTAAAGGATACCAAGGAAAGTAACCTAAAAGGAGAGTATATTACAACATTGATCTATAGATTTGGGGGAAAAAAAAGAAATAACTGCATGAATAGTTACATATCTGACTAATAACTGACTATCTGGAAAGAGCATCATTCACTCACATCGATAAGGAGTTGAGCAAAACACAAAATTTATAAAACAAGGAATTGATGTATCAAGTGATGAAGCAAACCCAACAAACTCGCCCATAGGCTCTTCTAGAACTTCTCTTTATTCTATAATTCAAAAGAAACTGCATTTCTGAAATGTGGAGATGCGGAAACTTATCGGAGTTACTTTTAAGGTTATGATTCTATTTCAGTATCACCCTGTTTATAAAAATCAACCAATTGTCGCATGTAAGTCTTTTGTTCTATCAAACTATCAAGATAACTGCAATTATACCCAACATCCTTGCAATGTCTTGTTTAAATACATTTCATTCTCTTCTAATTCTAGCATAGGTCACGTGCATCAACGCTACGTGCACTTTGACCAAAAAAAAATTTTGTTCTCATTGCCATTCTGTAAGTCAAAAGTTTGATCTATTATCAATGGACTATGAATTTAGCAACCACTTTACAATCAACAAACCATCCAGCCGTAATTCATCATGGAGTCACAGTTTAAAAATACAAAACCAAAGAAACTACCCACGTTGACTCAACTCTTGATAGCAAAACTAAAACGACATGTTTCTCAAATATCTGATGTGGGTAATACTCCATTTCATTTATTGGAACCAGTATTACAGCAAATGCCTTTTAAACAATTGAAACAACTTGAAGAAAATTGTAATCAATTAATTCCTCATTCTGATAAACTATGGATGAAATTAATTGTCAAAGATTTTCCTAATCGACCTGTTAAAATCGACCCCTTAAAGTCGTCATCACCAACCTCATCATCGACCACATCATTCAACAACATGCCCTATAAATCATTATATTTTAAATATTGTAAAGATCGTGATGATTTCAGAAAAGATTCTGCTAGAAAATTAAGAAATGCAAATAAATCAATCGAAAAGGAAAAATCAAAAACGAAAATAATTGCAGTTGATCAAGTTTTAAGAGATCCAAGTATCAGAAAAGTGAATTCTACTTCTAGTAATCCAGGTTTTACTAAATCAATACAACCAATTAATAAAAATTCGATATTACAAAAAGCTAAAAGAGATACTGTACAATCAAGAAATTTATTATTTGCAAGAAATCAATATATTAAACCGTATGATCCTTTCCATGCATTTAAAGTAAATGATACTAGATCAAATAATGATCCAATAAGACCTCCAAGATCATCCAGCGTAAGAAGAACTACGTTTTTCAATGCCACTAGTGAAAGTCTAAAGAATTCGACTACTGCATCTACTATTACAACAACAAGAACAAAACCAAGACTAAGGACAGATGACGCAATGAAACCTGAGTCAGATAAACCATTACCTATTACATCGCCTGTCAAACCACCACTTACAAGTCAAAAATCATCAATATTTATTCAACGTAAGAGAAAAAGTCCTTCTCCTATGACGAAAACCACATCTACAAGTAAACGAATAAAGAAACCAGTTCAACAAAAAGAACCCCCGAGTAAAATCAAACGACTCAAGTCTTCTATATTTAGTTAATAAGAACAAATCACTCATATATATATATATATATATATGTATATTATATACATCCCCATCTTAACTGTTAGTCGCAAGTTTTCTCTTTTTCAATAATCTGCCTGAACTTGAATCTTCCAATTTCTTTTTATACCCAACACCATTTGAATTTTCAACAAACTTTTCATCATCATTAATTACAATAGTTTGCCTATGACTTTTTGATTTTAATTTACCATTAATCAATACTTTTTCAGGCATTTCAGTTATAAATTTCCTTGATTTATTCTTATCTAAACCCAAAGTTGATAATAATATTAAAATATCATTCAAATTTCTCAATTGTAAAGGATTTTGAGCCCCACTTGAAATAACCAATCCATTTGATCTAGTACCTCTAATCAATTGTAATACATTATTGAAAAAATTCTTTTTAATTAAATTTGAATTAGTTTCATTATTTAAAAACCCTTGATTACCTGATATTAATTGACTATAATTAATTTCAAATTTAATACCTTTTTCAATTGCTGTATGTAAAGTTTTAAATTTAAGATAAAAATTTAATTTATTTGATAAATTGATTGATATTAAATCAATTTCTAAATTTAATACTATTGATTGAAATACTTTTTCATTATTTGGTTGTATTGAAATTATATCAAAATTATTGGTTAATTTAGGTATTGAAGGAATTTTAGAACAATCATTTATAATTAATGTAATTCTTGTAAATAATCGAAGTTTTGGAAATTTAGGTTTAAATTCTTTAATTAATGAATCTATAGGTATTGGATTAATATCATTTTTATTATTTGAATTAATTGGTATTTTAATTGAATCCGTTATAATGAAATTTAAAACTTGATGTGTAATACCAAGTGAATAATTTGTGATTATGGTGTTTTTGAAATTTGTTAATTCTTGTGGTGTTGGTTTCTTATCATAAGAGCTCACTGGCCATGGGATATTCAAATCATATGACATTGTAACGACAGTGCTGGTGGTGGTGGTGATGATGTTGAATATGAATGTGATATTGGTGAAGATGGAGATGATCTTCAAAACGAAAAAAAAAAAAAAAAAAAAAAATTCTTACAATGATTCTGGTTTTCTGGTTTGAGTATCAAACATCACACATTAGTCGGGGGTCATAAACAGGTCTACACCTAAATGGAACGTGTCATACTATATAATTACCTCAACTATCATATCTTATCCATAACCCATGACGTAATTCGTCAAGGTTGATTATTAATGTATGATCATTTGTTTGGTCACGTGATGTATCATGATTATTGGTTGTGCGGCGTCGCGTGGGTTCGCCACCGCCATCAAATATCAGAAAGTATAAATATCCACCACAAGAAATCAGTCTATCCATCATCCACCCGAGTTTAATTACAACAACAACAACAACTACCGAGTCATGTCATCAGTTTCAAATTTATTTATTGATAAAGCGCAACAACCTAACCAGGATAACCATGGGGTTATGGATCTTGGAAAGAATTGTCAGTATTGTAATCAGTTAGATTTCTTACCATTTGTATGTGAATTTTGTAACAAGACATTTTGTTCAAATCATCGAACTATAGAACAACATAATTGTAAAAATAAAGATAAATTTTTTAATCAACATAACTCATCGTCGTCATCACGATCACCAAGTCCAACAAGTGGAGTTTCTTCAAAATCCTTATTTCCTGATCGTCAAGCAGATAAAAAGAAATTAGAAGCTAGTTTAAATAATAGTCAAATTAAACCAACTACTATTAAAGAAACTCAATTTAGAGTTGGTGATGTTGCTGGTACTAATGCATTTAAGAAATTCCAAAAATTCCTATCCCTTCAAAAGAATAAAAAGAAGACAAAGTCTGGGGAGAGTTCAACAATTGGAAAGTTTTTTGGGAAATCAAGTAGTAACAAATATGTTGATATTGCAAATTTAAAGAAAAATGCAAAAGGTGATAATAAGATCAAATTAGAAGATAAGATATTCATATGGTGTGTTTATATTAAAAATCCTGATGATGATTCAATTAATATTGAAAAGGATAAAAAACCTGTATTTATAAATAAAAATTGGGTTGTTGGTAGATCACTTGATTCAATTGCTGATGTTTTACATATTCAAAATAACAACAATGTTACTAGTAATTCACTGGAGAAACTTAATATATTCAAATTAGAACAAACCGTGAAAGAAGATGGTGAACCCAAGTTAATTACTACTTCATTGAAATCATCTGTTTTTAAAACCGGTGATACTATTTATTTAGTTAGAGGAACCATATAAATACATAAATTGATGTGTGAGTAGGAGTATGCGTGTGTCTGTGTGTGAGTATTGTAAACTAACCGATTGTGTCCTTGTGTATTAGTATACATTCTTTGGTTGATCATGTTTTAACCAATTCATTAAACAATTTTGATCAAATAAATGTTCCCATCGACTGAATTTCCCAACTTGACAAAATTTAGTAGTATCAGTACTTGGACATGAAAAATAAGGATCATGTTCATAACCAATATCTCTAAACCAATGGATTTTATCCTTTGGAGCAAATAAACTAACACCAATTGAATGAACTGGAGCATCTCCCCATCTTTCATAATAGAATTTCCCAGTTGAATCAAGATATTTAAACCAATTATTATAAGCTTCACTTCTGAAAAAATCCATATCTCCAATTTCAAAATTTGACCAAAAATGACAAGTTGAATAACCATTTGCTACTTGATTTTTCTTTGGATTTTGTAAATCTTCAAGTAACCATTGAAAACTACCATTAGGATCAATATATTTATAATTATCATTTTCATTTAAATATGTTAAAGTTTCTGGCCATAATGTTTTAATTGATTCTTCAATATCATAAAGATTAATTGTAAAACCATAAATTTTTCCAGTATCTTCCATATATTTAAATACATCATAATCAATACTAGTGAAAAATTTAACTTGTGGTTCAATTCTCCAATAATATTTATATTTTGATAATTCAGGAACATTATAAAATTGACCCAGATAAAATCGACACATATTATGATAAGATGCCTTTTTAGCATATGCTATATTATGTTTAAACATAATATCCATTTCTTTCTTTTCTTTATCGAGATCAATAAATGATGGTTTATCCCATAATTCAGGTTTAACATGAACAAACTCAACTGGTGCATTTTCAGTATATTTAATAATCCTATTTTTAAATTTTTCAGTAAATGGTTGATCATTTAAAAATGTATAAGGATAATTGAATTTAGCATTAAATTGTTTTTGAAATCTTCTTATACTTTGACCTATTTTAGTAACTTCTTCATTTCTAACTAATGCTAATATAGTAGCATTTGCATGTTTATAATTTTCCAATTCATCTTTTGATGGAGCTGGAATTAATTTAGCATCTTTTGGTCCTCCTATTTTTTCACTCATTAATTGTTCATATTCTTTAGTTGTTTGTTTAACTATATCTTCTGGTGATCCTTTAACTTTACCTTTATTTAAAAACTTAAATTGAACATTACCTGGACTTAGAATATATCCTTTTTCATCCAATTCTGGAGTTGATGATTTAAGATAATTTAAACCTGGTAAATATGAAAAATCAAATTTATCACTCAATGTTTTAATAGATGACCAATCATCTGGATTATAATAATTTTCAGCTATTTTAATTAAATGTTTATGACCTTCATAGTAAATTAAAAGTGTTGGTAATAAAATACAAAGGGAGAATAATATGATTAAATTGAATAATTTTCTTCTCCTTAGACTTATAAGTTTAATCATTTAGTTAATGAATAGTTGATCTCGAACAAATGAAAGAAGAAGAACAAGAAGATCAAACTGAATAAAAAAGTTTGTTGAATGGGTCAACGATATTTCAAAAAAATTTTTTACTTGAATGGAATAAGCCTTGCTTTTGATTTTGCTTTGGGTTGCTTTTGTTTTTGTTTCTTGTCCGCCTGAAATTGGAAGCGGCAGCAGTAGGAGGAGGAGGAGCAGTTGGGTCGATTGTTCTTTTTCCTTTTGTCTTCGTAAAAATAAAGCAATGGAAGTATCATCATCAACTGGGAGGTTATCAGATCAAATGAATCATCTCTATCTATAAGTTGTAAATTGTTGTCTTCCCCTTGTTGCTATGATACCCCTGTAACCCCTTAATTTTTCTTGTTGATGATTTGACCCCCCTGATTGCAAAATATAAAATTAATAATAATTCTAGAACTGATGGTACCTGAAAAAGAATGATTACCAAAATCAATAACGCGTCGTGATTGAAAAATTTTTTTTTCAAACTTCTTATCATAATCATCATCACCACCACCACCACCACCAACAACAACAACAACAACAACAATAGCAACTACAACGACAACTACAACCAAGTAACAATGACCATATCACATGAAGGGCAATTATTATACACATTAGGATTTATTCGCTGTAAAGAGAATAACAAAGTATTACTTTTAAATAGAAACAAAGCACCATGGATGGGATTATATAACGGAATAGGAGGAAAATTGGAATCAGGTGAAACACCATTAGAAAGTATGATTCGTGAAGGTAATGAAGAGACAGGATTAAATTTACTTAATTTTAAAAGTAGAGGAATCATGAGATGGGAAGTAACTTACAGTGATGATGAAGAAGAAGAAGGAGAAAAAAGGGATGGTTTCAAAATTAATAAACATCATAAAGATCCAAGTTTAGGAGGATTATATTTATTTACTGCTGATATCTCATTAGAACAATATGAGAATTATAGAACTCCATTAGTTTATAATCATGAAGGTATATTAGATTGGAAAGATTTAGATTGGATTTTACATAAAGATAATTTAGGTGTCGTTGATAATATTAAAATTATTTTTCAAAATCTTTTTAAAAGTAATCAACATGATTTATTTACTGTCAAATATCATAATAATCATTTGATAAGTTGTGTTTATCATCCAGGAAAGAATCCATTAACTGTTGATTAATCGGAATTATATTAAAACAACAATACCCAATATCTATTCAATATACAATTCATTTCCCGAATATCAAATAATCTTTTAAATCGATATATATATATATATATATATATATATATATATATACTCAACTTCTTTCATGTACAACTTCTGGCTTATGGGTTGATTGCTTGTAATATTGATTATATAATTAATATTAAGAGTAGTGCGATTACCGATTATTGGCAATTATCTTCTTCATCACAAACCATGGTTTCGTTAGCACATTCCAGTACTGGAGTTTACTTCTAATGGGATACGATGGGTCTTTCAATTGTAGTGTCCCACGAAACACCCATTCCTACGTGTATAATAACAGTTTGTTGATTTCTTTTTTTTGTATCACCAAAACAAAGTTCAGCTCTCATAGATTTTTTTTCTCTTTCAATAGTCTGCCCACTTTCACTTCTTCTTTGTTGAATCATTATCAACAAATTCACCAACTTACATGTTGAAGCTACTATTACCAACTATTCGACAGAATGGGATTAGAAATTATTCTAAATTACCTAACAAGTCAACTACTTTAGCCAAATTTGATTTCCCATTAGCGACTCATACTATCAAATCCATCAACTCCAATATCGATAAATTTTTAAATAAACAACAAACTAAAGTAACATTAAATGGACATATTAATAGAAAGTCAAGAATCAGACCAGCTTTAGGATTTGGATTTTTAAGAGATATAAATGGTGATGAAATTCAATTATTAGCTACACCTGAATTCACCAATGAATCAATATTTGAATTAATGAAAAGATTAACTGTTGAAGATTCAGTTAGTGTAAGTGGATTTATTCAACAAAAACAAAGTAAAAATGGTAAAACTGAATTAGAACTTGTTGTTGAAAATTTTCAAATTTTAAATTCTTCTAATTTAGATGCTTCTAGATTAGATAAATTAAAACATAATAATCCAGAAGATATTCCACCTCAATTTAGATATTTACAATTAAGAACTCCATATTATCAAAAATCATTAAGATTAAGAAGTCAAGCAGCTCAATTAATTAGAGAAATTTTCACTAAAAATCATGGTTTTGTTGAAATTGAAACTCCATTATTATTTAAATCAACTCCTGAAGGAGCTCGTGAGTTTTTAGTACCTACAAGATCATTTAATAAATTTTATGCATTACCTCAATCTCCTCAACAATATAAACAAATCTTAATGAGTTCAGGTATTACGAGATATTTCCAAATTGCTAAATGTTTTAGGGATGAAGATTTAAGATCTGATAGACAACCGGAATTTACTCAAATTGATTTGGAAATGAGTTTTATTAATAATTCTGACCAAGTTGGTATTGTTGTTGAAGATGTAGTTCATAATGTTTGGAATAAAATTGGTGGTAAACCAACTTATAAAGTCAATCAAGATGGTTATTTGGAAGAAATTACCCATGAAATGGGAACTAACACGTTGCAATTTAATAAATTAAATTATATTGATGCTTTGACCAAATATGGTATTGATAAACCTGATTTAAGATCTAGTTTAACTTTCACCAGTCTTGAAGATTTCTTTTTTGCTAAAGAAAATGACGAATTTCCTGTGGTTGAAATTTCCATCTTGAAACAAGCATTTAAACCTGGTGCAAAGAAATATAAATTGCCAAAATCGTTCACTGATGATCACAATTTCCCTGCTAGACGACCATACATCTGGGCAGTTAACAAACCTGATGATGCAACTATTTGGTATAAAAAATTAATGGAAGCCAATGTCATTGCTCCAACAAATGCATTCGATGAAACGAAATTACAAAACTTGTTAAATTTACAACCTGGTGATGTTTTTGCAGTTTCTACAAGGTCGAAATTTCCTTATGAAAATCCAACTCCATTGGGTAAATTCAGACAATTAGCGATTAAAGAATTTCCAACTAAATGGCAACGCCCAATTCTCAAAGACGGTCAATTAACTAGTGATCATAATATTGATGATGTTGTTGTTGGATCATGGGTAGTTAATTTCCCTTTATTTAATCCAGTTGAAATTTCTGATTCACCAGATAATGAAACCACGATTAAATATCCAAAATATGATTATAATAAATTTGAATCTACTCATCATCCATTCACTATGGCTAAAATTGAAGATTATGAATTATTAGAATCTGATCCTTTGAAAGTTAGAGGTGAACATTATGATTTGGTTATAAATGGTGTTGAAGTTGGTGGTGGTTCAAGAAGAATTCATGATCCTGATTTACAACAATATATTTTTGAAGAAATTTTACAAATTTCAAATTTTCAAGAATTATTTGGTCATTTATTGAAAGCTTTAAGTATGGGATGTCCACCTCATGCTGGATTGGCTTTAGGTTTTGATAGATTATGTGCCATGTTGATTGGTTCAAATAGTATTCGTGATGTTATTGCTTTCCCTAAAAACCAATCAGGTGTTGATCCAGTTGTTGAGAGTCCAACTGGTGTTAAAGAACAAACTTTGAATGAATACTACATCACCACCAAAAAATAGTAGTTTTATCTTGTAGATATATATATATATAAAAGTGTAAATAGTCCAAACTATAACAATTAGAATTAAATAGATATCCACTTTATCTAATTTCTATTACGTCCTCTAAGTTTTTGTTTCTTTTCTGGACCAGATCCAGTGAGTTCATCTAATTTACGTTTGATATAACCACTTTGAGCCTTTTCAGCTTGTTCTTCTTTACGTCTTTTCTCTTCAGCTAATCTTTCTAATTTCAATTCAATTGGTTTTTTAACTCTCTTCGATGTAGTTGATTCTTCATTATCTTCACCATAATATTCCACTTCTTGTTGTTTAATTAATGCTTTCCAATCATATTTCTTACGTGAAAATAATTCCATTCCCCAATTCTTCCAAACTAATCTACCATAAGTACTTTCTTTAACTTTATGAGATTCACTGAATAATTCAGAAGCAATTCTATCTTTATACATTGGTAATAAAACTGTGAAATTCCATAATGTATCAACAATATGTGAACCATATGAATTACAAGCAAGTCCAACAATTTGACCTTGAAATATATTAAGTAATCTTTTTCTTAAAATTTGTACCTTTTTAGATTCTTCTGGTTCAACAATTAATGCTTTTTCAACAACATGACAGAAAACACCATGGAAACACATTTGAATAAATCTTTCAATTGGTAATGCCATGAAATTAAACCATGTACAAATAACAAATTTATAATCATATTCCATTAGTTTTTCCAAAAACAATGCACGTTTTCTTTCTTCAGCTGTTGGCCAGTCATCTCTAGTATTACCTAATGTTGAGCCTTGTAATTGTAATATATTTTCAATAAATTCTGTAGTGGTATGATCTTGAGGATTTTCAACATTATAATTAGGAGCAAATTTTTTAAATAATTGATCTATTATTTCATCACGTCTATAATTTCCTCTTATTATAGAAGCATCAATTAATTTATTGGCTAAATCCAAATTTTGATTTTCTGCAATTGAAATCAATTCCGATAATTCAGGAATAATTTCATCTAAAATAAATTCAACTTCAACTGGTTTTAATTTAAATAATAAAGCTTGGATAATATAAACTCCATTAGTTGATCTTTTAGCTAATTTCAATACTCTATCCTTCATGTATAGTTTATATAATCTTTCTAAATATTTAGGACGAGCACCATCATTTTTAATAATAGATTCCAAGAAATGAGATCCAACTGAATCAGATAATAAATATTCAACAAATGATTCTTCAGTAGAATCTTTGCCTTCCAGATCTTTACAAAATATAAGATGCCAAAAAGTACGTTCACGATCGACTAAACCTTCAAATTGAACTAATAATTGTAATACAGGTGATCCGATTTTATGAATACTTAATTCACGTGCTGATTTAGTATCTAATCCAGCAGATATAGTTTGACAATATTCACGTAATTCATTTTTAAAAGATTCAGGAGTTTGAAATGCACGATTAAAATCTTCATTATCTTTGATTTCAATCATTTTTCTAGCAATTTTAGATTTTTTAGATCTTAATGTTGAATTTGATGTAGTTGTTGATGGTAATTCCTTACCAGCAAGAATCAATAATAAAAGTCTTAAAACATGTGATGCATACAGATGATCAATCATAGTAGTTAAATGAGGTTTAAATTCATTCAACATACTAATAAATAAATCTTCCATAGGAACATCATCTTTTTCGTCTTCCCCTTCTTCTTCTTCTTCATGTTTTTCTTCTTCGGTTTGGGCTAACTCTTTTTCAATTAATGCTGCAGATCTAACAAGTAAAGTTTCTAAAACATGTGAAGAATATTTATGGAAAGCTAAAGAAACAAAATGATTCAGGAATTGTTTAAATATTTTCTTTAATTGTTTATTGTTAGCAAATAAAATTAATCTTTCCATTAATTTTGAACAAATTTGATTAGTAACCAATTTCAATTCTTTACCTTGTGCTTCTTCTAAAACAGAATTAATAAAACCTTGTCTGTCTTCATCACTATCAAATGCATTAATATTTAATGTAGATTCTGCTTGTTTAAAATAATCTAATTCATTACTATCAACAAGTCCAAAGAAAGTATTTGGAACTCCTGATGGAGTAGAATTTTCTCCTGATTCTTGAACAGGAACTTCGGAATCATGGACTAAACTAGATTCTTCTTTCTTTGATTTCTTCTCTGCTCTTCTTCCTCTTGATTTTGATTTGGCCATTGTCGAATAATGTTGCGGTTGAACTGATTAAAAGAAAAAGGGAATGATATCAAATTGGTAGGTTTAAAACTATTTGAGATGATCTTCTCACTAAATAAAAAAAAAAAAAAAAATTTCAAGAGGTGTGTTTGTGTGCAGGAAATTGATAACCATGTTCCAAAAATTTATTAAAAATTTTATAATGATTTTGCAACTTTTCTTTTTATTCAATAAAAAAAGGATGTGATGTTATATATATTCTTTATAAGCTAATGAATTCTATAAATTGAAATAAAATAAACCAAAAATGAAATCAATTGAAAAAAAAGAGACACCCGTTTCATCATGATAAACCGAAATAAAAAAGAACCGAACTATGAAAAGTTAAGAAGAAAACCCGACCCAAAGTTATTGATAAACTAAAGGTTAAAGAAGAAGTAAAGGAAAAAAAAAGATGAAGCACCAGCAATCAACAAATCAAGAACCAATCATACCCTTTTATTTTTTGAAAACAAATTCATTAGCTTTAATTTAGATACTTCTAAGGATCATTGACTCCAATTACCATTTTCCACCTTTGTGACCTTTATGACCCTTGTATGGTGGAGTAAATGGTTCTGGAGTTGGTTCACATGGTTCTGGTGGACATTCTTCTTCTTCTTCAATCAAAAGAACAATAATTTCAACTTCTTTACATTTGGAATCAATGGAAGCATCGTATAACTTGTAAGTACCACAATCATCAACTGGACATTCCCAGAAATCAGTACATCCATTAAGTCCCAACAACAAATAACCATCATCTTCAATAATAGACCAACCACAAGTAAATAATGCATCAGGTTGAATTGGATTATCAAATTGGAATTGATGATTAGCAACAATTTCACCAATACGTTCACATTCATCCTTTAAGATACTTTCACATAAAGTAAAAGTATCAACACAATCTTCTTTAGCAATAGTACAATATTCAACTGGAGCTGGTGGAGAATAACCACGTTTATCCTTTTCACACTTACAATCAACTACTTGACCATTATGTTCTAATTGACCATCACCAACTTCAAATGCTAAATAAATGGTATCACCATCACATTTTTCTTTAACACCTAAAGCAAATTCATAATCAACGGTTTCTAAACCAACCAACTTAGTTTTTGGTTTGTAATACTTTGGTTTAGCAACACCAGCATTGACAATAGCAAATAAAGTAAAAGTTAAAGCTGCTGTGGAGAATTTCATTTTTGGTTTGATTTGATTGATTGATTGATGAATAGAAGTGTATTCAGATGAGGTAGAAGGATTATAAAAAAGAAGACTTGAAAATCTTGAAGATATCAATGGGTTTATATAGTTTTTAGAAACTATGGAAGAAAAGATTAAGGGATGAGGGTAGGGATGGATTCATATTGGTTTTGCCATCCACCTTTCATTGAATTCAATACGTTTATCCCCAATAACTATAGCTCCCTTTATGGTGATAATTATGGGGTAGTTATTATCCACCCAACACCAAAATCACAAAAATAAAATATCCTTAGCCATCTTTTCCTCCAATAAAAATAATGAATTGCTATCTACACAATTGTTGATTAAATTTGGTGATGATGGTTTTAATTCGTCTCATATTATTTTGTTTGGTAGCACTTTTATTCAGTTTGATCTAGTTAATCATTTACATTAAAATGAAGCTAACAAAAAGTAGAAGAAAATTAATACCTTTCATTCGTCATACATACTAATACTTGGCAAAGTAATGTGATTCTTGTTGCGTCTCTGTTTGTAGAAGTTGGGGAACATCTACATGTGTGAGTGTGTGTGTATGTTGTTTTCAAATTGGGGGGTTGTTAATTAGAATTTGTAAAGTAGTGACCAAAAATAATTCACACCATCGAAAAGCTATTTTAAAACATATAAGACAAGCTTTTGGTATTACAGTTCAATTCTGTTATGAAGTTATATATCATAAAGAGATCAGCCTCGGTTAGTATTGTATGCGTTATTATATGTATCAAAAACACCTGGTTGGAGCACTTCTTGTAACTTAGATAATTTTCTTAAATAATGGACAGTATAAGAATCAGCATTTGGTAAATTACTAGACATCTATTTACAACTAATCAAACGTATCTCAAACAGAATTCAATCATTTTCCATTGTAAACTCCACAATCACAAAATCAGCACATTGAACACACGGCATTAAACAAGAGGGGACCGAATAATCACTATCATTGTAAGTAATAAACACCATTGGGATGGTAATAAAAACAAAGAATTAAAAATAGAATATATTTATTAAACGAAACAATGTAAGAAAAGAATTTTTTTGTATTGATTTTATATAGATTTTTCTGAAAAGGAAAATAAACATTGATATTGCAAAATAATAGCAATATAGAATAACAACGGATGAGTAATAAATGTTTCAAAAAAAAAAAAAAAGAATTGATATTTCACAATTCAAAAGAAGAAGTTACCATTAAACAGGTGACATTATCTAGTTTGGAGAAAACCAACCGTATCTGGTCAATCTAAACTTGAATTTAGCGGCATCTCTTTTCTCAACAATGTCATTTTCTTCAGCAACTTCTCTTTTGTTTGGGGAGAACCAACCATATCTGGTTAATCTGAATTTAAACTTAGCAGCATCTCTCTTTTCAGCATCAACAGTTTCTTCTTCTTCAGCAAGTTCTCTTTTGTTTGGAGAAAACCATCCATATCTGGTTAATCTAAACTTGAATTTAGCAGCATCTCTCTTTTCAGCATCAACGATATCTTCTTCATCGCCGATGTCTCTTTTGTTTGGAGAGAACCAACCGTATCTGGTTAATCTGAATTTGAACTTAGCAGCATCTCTCTTTTCGGCATCAATAATGTCTTCGGCGTCAATCTCTTCTCTCTTGTTTGGAGAGAACCAACCATATCTGGTTAATCTAAATTTAAATTTAGCGGCATCTCTTTTTTCAACATCTGAAGAACCTTCTTCGGCTTCGTAAGCTTCTTCTTCAGCTTGGTAGGCTTCTTCAACAGCAGTAGTGTTAACAATCATCAAGACTGGAATATCGTCAAGTTCAACAAAAACTGGAGCCAATTCACCGTCTAATGGAACAATGGCCAGAACAGCAGAATCTGGAATAGCAAGACCAGTTTCATTAGTTGGAACTTCAGCTTCTTCAACAGGAGCTTGAGTTGGTGCAGCAACAACTAAAGCAGCAGCAACGGTAGTTAATAAAGCTAAGGAGAATTTCATTGTTTAAAATAGTAGTCGAGTTAAGAGAGTGTTGATTGTAGTGTTAGAAAGTCTTAATTGTTTTTCTGATGATGAAAAAGAATAGAAATTGGAATTTAATCCATGAAATTGATGTTTATTTATACACGTTTTTAAAGGGGGTTTGTTTAATTCTAATATTCTATTGATCTACAATACATATGTACGTTATTATTTTTGTACTATGAATATGCTATTAATTTACGTAAAAAGATTACATAGAATATTCTTTCTTTTGTTGTACAAGAAATTAATCTTAATTGGTAATAGGTCCCCTTGTTTTCCCTTTGATTGATTTTTCAACATTCAATCCTTTCGCAGCCAAATCAGGAAAGTAAAGAAAAACTAAAACCTAAACTTTGATTGATGGAACAACTTTAAAAATTAAATAACTTTTAAACATTATATCAAAAAAGGATTCATCGGCAGAAATATCGTTGGGTTTGTTAGAATAAGATTAAAGTTATTATTGCTACCGGTAATACTAGTACTGGAATTTTTTAGAGGTGGTTTTCTACTTGGACGTGAATTTAAAGTTTTCCATGATTTTTATTTTTCTTAGTGTTGCGATTAATAGAGTTGAAGTTTTACATGGTCTTCATTTTGAATTCAAAATAGGAAATTAGGTGCCACATGATATGCTAATAATAAATTCATAAATCATGGAATCATTTTTGAAACAAGGGATATGACGTTTTAAACCTGTCTCAATAGGGCGTGGGGAGAAAGAAATTACCAATGATAATTTCCAGAAATTCATAACGGTAATAAAGGTTGTTGAATTTGTACTTCTAAATGTTTTACTACTTGTAAATAATATCGTACGTAATTTATGAAATTGATATAAGTTACTACATTGATTGAAATACTTCATCCGTTACTTCTGATGTAGTTGTACAGCTAGAAACAATTATCTTCTGGTATTTCTTTGTCTTCTAAGATTTAAGGATATTCGCACACAAATTTTCATGAAGTCTGATGTCATTTTGCAATTTACAATTTGGTTGAATTTTCATGCAATACTTCATCAAAAATTGAAAGTGCTTTTTTTTTTATGTGGCCATATCCATCATTGTTTCATTAGGTTCTTTGTCTTTCATATTTGGAAATAGTATAAATTTATTTCAGTGCATAACCCAATTGGATGAAGTAGGTATTGTTTTGACTATTCATGAATTTAAAGTAAAGCAGAACAATAATAGGTCACCTTCAGAACATCACCTTCTCTCATTGTTATTTACGAAATTAAAAAACATATACATTTCTTGTTTACTCTTGTAGTTCTGCTTTAAGAGTTTCTATATACTTTATAAACTTCACGCAACGAACATTATCTTTTCCTGTATCTTCTTTCTCCATCTCGTTAAGCTCGGAAATCACTTCTTCTTGTTCATTCAATACTTCCAAATATTCTTCTTTGTTGTTGAATGCTTTTGTGAAGAATTCATCACTTACAATCCATGAATAATATGACCAAACAGATGTATCTTCAGGACTCATGTACATACCTGTCTTGATCATTTCTAAATCATTATTCATTATCAATTTAGGATCTTGAAACATATCAGTACCTGGGAACCTCATTAATATATCCTCATTATCATGGATTAAATTGTAAATTTTTGGTATTAATTTTGTTCTATTATGCCATGCTGAAAAATTCAGGAAATCTTTTTGAATCTTCAATGTTGTATAATTAAATTCATCAAGGTTAATCTTCAATATTTTTGATAAATCTCCTTTACATGCTAATTCCATATTTTCAACAACAAATCTTCTATAATGCCAACCATGGAAATTTCTTTGATCCAAATCCAATAATTTTGAAACTACAGCAAATTCAAACTCCCAATTAACTTTCTCAATTTTAACTAATTCGAATAATAACCAAGTTCTATGATTCCAAATCCAATAACATTTAGGAAATTTTTTCAATTGTGATAAGACAAATTTCAAATCTTGATTTAGTAAATTTTCATAAATTTTTAAATCCTCTGATTTATATCTACTCAATATTTCACGACGATAATTCCACATGGTATAGAATTCGGGATTAATTATTAATATTTCATTATTCTTCAATAATGCTTCATCAGAATAATCTTCATTTTCTCTTAATTTGAATAATTCTTCAGTTAATTCTCTGTATTCTTTGATTTTGATTTGATCTTTCTTCAATTTCAATTGTTTAGCCTCCTCTGATAAACTGACTCGCTTAATTCCGTGTTGCTAATTCTAAATGTTAGTCATCACTTTCACTAATCTAACTTATTCGTATACATTGATAACAACATACCATTGTTGAATGTGGTGGTGATGATGATGATAGTTGGTTGTAAAAGTGTTGTCTATCAAATTCAAACTTAAAAAAAAAACGTGAGGGATAAAAAAGTCGTACACTTATTTCTCTTCCTGTCGTCAAAATAAAGGAAATTCATCGTGTTGTCGTATTGCGACTTTTCTTGATTTCTTTGTTTCTTTTCATAGTAAACAACAACAATAGCCACTACAAGTCAGCCATAACAGTCACCATCCATGTCAGTAAGATCAATAGCAGAACGTCAAACACCGTCTTCAAAACTTGCACTTAAAGGATCATCCAAGATAGTTTGTGATTATTTTGAATTTGCTTTGAATTCAATATTATATCAACGAGGTATTTATCCACAAGAAGATTTCGTCACTGTACGTAAATATGATTTACCAATGGTTATTAGCGATGATTATGAAGTTCAACAATATATTAAAAATATCATGAAACAAATTAAAAAATGGGTTTATGGCTCACAAATCAATAAATTTGTTATTGTTATCGTATCAAAATCTGATTTAGAAAATATTGAACGATGGGAATTTAATGTTGAAACAAAAGAAATAGAAACTGGGGAATCAAATAGTACTGAAGAGGAAGAAAAACCACGTCTGGAGATTCAAAAAGAAATAAGAGCTATTATTCGACAAATTACTAGTCTGGTTTCATATTTACCAGTATTGAAAGATGACGAGTATACATTTAATGTTTTGGTATATACAGATCCTACTACTACAATTCCAATTGAATGGAGTGATACTCAAGGTGATGGACGTATACTAAGTGGTGATAATGTCGATAATGTTGCATTCACTTCATTCAGTACTGATATCCATAAAGTAGGTACATCAGTTAGTTATAAATATGATTAGAATTTTTTTTAAAAAAAAATTAAATACATATATTCTTCATGAATGATTTCCCTCTCTCTAGCTATCTTGAATTTCCATTTTGTTGTTGTTGTTGTTGCTGCTGTTGTTGTTGTTTCTTATGTTCTATTAATTCTGGATTGAATCTTCTTCTCTTGTTACTCAACATAAATCTTGATGAACCTTTTGCCCCAATTGAATAATCCCATTTGGCCAAATAATCATCTGTTTCATTTAATTGAGTTGAACAACTACTTTCATCCATTATTTTAACATCATTGAATCGTGACTTCAAATCCATAAACTTATAAACTTGTTCTTTACCTGATTCTGGGTCTGTCACTGGTAGATAAGCATTCAATATCGAGAATTGATATTGGTGAATATAATAATCCAATATATATAAAATAGCTTCATTTACTAATACTTCAGGACAATTTAATTCATCACAATCGATAGATTTCAAAATTTCTTCAACTTTTTTATTCTCTTCTTCTTCGCTTATTTCTTGTTCTTCTTGATGAGTCAATTTCATATCTTTGGGATTCAAATTTAAACTAATTATTATAATTGATAACGCAATACAATGTGGAGGTATGACTAAACTTAATGGAGTTGAAATAATATCAAAACTTATCAACCATGATAACATTGATAATTTATAACCAATTTTTAAATTTTTACAAAATTGAATTAATAAATTATCAACATTAGATCTAATAGTAATTGGGCCATTATGAAAATCAAATTTTATAACTTGCAAAAGTTTAAATTCAATAGATAATATAAATTTTCTTTGTAAATCAACAAAACTATTTCCATTTGAATCAACAATTTTATTTTCATCAATATCTCTAATCTTATTACAAACACTTTGAATATCTTTTAATCTTTTAATACAATCTTCTACTTTAGTAGCTAAAAGTAAACATGAAATGGCAATTGTATAAGGATCTTCAGTTAGATCATATGGACCAGGATTGGCTTCAAATACATTGAATAAATAATATCGTTGATAATAATTCATCGTTGTAGATAACACTCGTATAGGAAATTTCAACTGTTTGATAGCTTGAAATAAATATTGAAATACTTTATGTTTAATAGTAGTATAATGAGGTTTAAGATTCTCTGGTATTGTTTGCTTGTGTAAATATGAGATTTCTTTATGTGTGAAAAATGGTCGTGATATTTGTACAATAGTTGGCGCAGATGATGTACTTGAAGCCCCATTTGTTATACTACCACTTGGAGTTCCTTGTTCGCCTGATAACGGTGTTAATTCTTTTGATGACATTGTCTTCTGTGTTATACTTCGATATCAGAGATGAATAAGAACTGCAATCCATTGTGCTCTTGGGTTTTTTTTTTTCTTACCTAAATAAATTTTTCTTCTCGTTGTCTTTGGTAATGCACTTTTGGTTGTTGATCGACGTGCGCTGCGCAATGGTCCTTATCACCGCGACTCCCACGACGGCACACGGCGAGAGATTGGCCAAAAGAAAGAGGGCAAACTAAATTTTTAACAGAATATATATATTTTCGTTCTTTACTTTCTTTTAAAATTGTACTTCCAACATGGGAATACCTTTATAATAAAATAAATAACAACAAGATACTAATAGAGATTCAATTGATATCAAAAATTTCCTATTTCTTTGTCCATTTTAGATTGAAATAAAATCTCTCGTTTTTCTTTTTAAATTGTTTTCTTTTTTTTTTTTGTTTTTGTTCCATTCTAAGCACATGTACATCCATTAAACATCTAAGCAGTGAAGGACAAAGAGAAACCCAATTTGTGGACTGGTTCAGCCAATTTCAAAGCGTCGAAAGAAGCACCCAAACCTAATTTAACACCTGGTCTCAATTCTTGGGTGTAAGACAAAGCAGTCAAACCAGAGTCGGCAATTTTAGCTTTGATGAAAGCAGATTTGTCCAAAGCGTATTTGGTAGCAAATTCAACATTGACGTTAGAGGATTTGACGGAATCCCAGGTGGCTTTAGCACCAACTTCAACCAAAGGAGAAACTCTGTGGTAGTAAGCAGCAGAGAAAACAGACAAGTTAGAAGTGGCAGTAGCAGCCAAACCGTAGTTCAAGTTAGCGTAACCAACACCAATGGAGTATTTGTTAACTTTAGCGGAAGAGATATCGTAACCCAATTCAGCACCGGCAGTGAAACCATCTTGAGCAACAACCAAATCAGCAGTGGCAATTGGACCTTTCAACAAGTCAAAGAATAATCTGGCATTAACAGCAGATTGTTGATAGAAGAAGTTCAATTTAGCGTTTCTGGTACCGTTTGGAACAACAGCAGTGTCCAATTCCCCTTTCAAACCTGGAGTCAACAATTCAGACAATTCAATCTTGGTGGTCAAAGCATTAGCATTGTTCCAACCTTGGGTCAAAGTCAAACCAGTGGCTTTGTCCAAGTATTTGGCATCAACAGAAGCAGCAATGGTGTCGTCCTTGGCGGTTTTACCTTTAACAGTGAAAGTAACGCCATTTGGGGCCACAGTTTTAACATCAACAGCAGCGGTAGACAAGTGGTAGAAGTCTCTGTTGATCAAATCGTTAGCAGCTTTAGCTAAGTCGGAGTAAGCAGATGGAGCCATTGTGTGAAGTCAATTGGTGTTTTTAATATAAAAACTAAGGTTGTAAAAAAAAAATGAAGTAAAAGAAAGAAAGCAAGAAAGAAAGAAAGAAAGAAAAAAAAAAGAGGTGGGAATAAATTGAATGACAGTTTTTTCTTTTTAAAAGCAAAGAGAAAAAAACGTTGGGGATTTTTTTTATTATTACATATTTTGGTTGGTTGGCAACTCGGCTTCACTGTGTATGCGAAATCTTAGATTTTTGTTTTAATATTATTGCAGCATCGTATTAAGGAAATATTTTTTTTTCTCTTGTTCTACGGTCTTCTCTCACTCGGCGACACAATTAATTTTGTCCAACCATAGATCAGCATCGTTGACACAAATAGAGGTAATATAAATTGGCCGCACTCACATATACACCTAGAGTATATTTCAATTAATAAACTCTAACACCAGGTGGAACAGCTAACGATTATTCATCTCTCTCCCTCCCCCACAATAGATTCAACTGGTTGTAGGAGTTTAAACACCAACGAGCTAAATACCGCGGACAAAATTGTTTGGTTCAAATGGGATTGTTTTGATTTTTGCTGTATGCGTTTGGTTGTCTGAAAACGCGTGGGGAAACTGATTGACAAATAATTTTTAGACAGCCCAAAAAAAAAAAAGCTCAATGAAGACCCACAGTTGTTTGAATGTCAGCCAATTTATTACCAACTGTGTAACCTATTCCCCCCAGTCAACAATCATTCAACTTATTATTTAACACTAATATTGACGTATTGATGATTAATTATTGGATAGGCTTTCTTCAAAACAGTCTTGTTCAAATTGATTGCTGTTGATTTGTCTGTGATTCAAATCATACGATAGGTGTGATAAAGTTTGCTACCCCTAGTTCAAATGGAGTTAAGACAACGTGTGTCTCTGTGTGTGTTGCAAAGTTGTCACGTGCTTGATTTTGTAGTGATCCACGTTTTTCTTTTCATTGAACCATTAATGTTGGATTTTAGAAAAAAAATAACTAAATCCCATACATATACTGTGATCTGTTGAATCTTGCTTCTTTCTGTTTTCTTCTTCTAATGTATCAACCTTAGATTTGGTACCTTGATAAATGACGAACATGCTTCTTACTGCATGCTTTGTCATTGCCGATCTGTTTAGGAATCCATAGATTCCGAACCATCCTGGATGGAATAATTCACATAGTGGCATATTTATTTGTCCATGCTACCAGTATTAGCAGATATGCTAAATGGCACATAATTTTGTCTTGGACTTACACACTACCTTATCAAAGCAGCGGTAGTAGGCAACGAAAGAAAAAAAAAAATTATTCATTAGGAATTCAATTCATTCAGACAACCATCATATTACTATAACTCTCAAACAAAGATGGAAAAGTTTTCAGGTTGGAGAGATAGAGGAACTGGGATTTCCCCATTTATGCCTCAAGCATTGCCTACATTTAAAAAGAATATCATTGCGTCAATTTTCTACAAGTTACCACTTTTCTTTCTTAAATTACCATTTTTCATTATTGCCTCAATCTTGTACACCATTACAGGTTTTACATCTATATTAAGTTTTGTATTTTCTATTCTATTTGGATTTAGCAACATAGAATATTCAGTTGATGGTGTCAAGAAATCCCAACTGGATCAATTGGCTGCATATAAGCCAAAGAAGGGTGACTTGATTGTTGCTAATTATATTACACCAATGGATGGTTACTTCTTTGCATTGTTAAGTGGTACTTCAAACATAGTCATCTTGGTCCCAGATAAAAGTGGTGATTTATATCAATACTCCCCATCTTCATTGTCTGACAGTACTTTTGCCTTTGCTGTTGGCTCTAAAGTTGAAGATGTTTCTAAATTCAAAAAGAAAATTGTATTTTTGTTATTAGAAGGTACTCCATCTAACAATAAAGCAATCTTGCCATTTGTTAAATTAAATCCAAAGTATTCCTTTGAAGAGTTTAATATCAAATCATTGGTATTGAGAATAAGTCCAACTTATTTCACTTTACCTATTCCAAATATTGGTAAATTGCAATACTTCTTTGAATTGGTAGCTAGCGTGAACACAAAGAACCTTCGTGCTAAGATTTACAAGTTTGATAGTTTTAATGTTCCCCAGATTAGAAAATCTTTTGAATTGAATTCCTTAGCTTCTGTCGGTGGTGAATTGGATATTGATTCTAAGAACAAGTTTATCAAATATTATGCTGATCATAGTATTAAAATAAACTAATATAGACCCATTTATATACGTAATTATATATATATATATATATATATTATCTCTTTGGACTACGACTTCTTTCACGCTCCTTTGATCTATGTCGATGTGACCTATGTCTGTGTGATCTGTGTGACCTATGTTTGGTGTGTTTGTCTTTCTTTTCTTTTATAAACTGTTCCATTGGATCCTTAAACTCGTCGTCATCGTCATCGTCATTGTCCTTCTTTTCGCTATTCAAAAAATCAGCCATAGGATCTTTAAATTCATCAACATCCAGGGTATTCTCTTCTTTGATGGGTTCCTTGATGGTTTCTTTTTTGTCTTCAATCAACTTAATATCTTCTTTATCTTGTTTTGCTTCGATTTCTTTCCTTACTTCATCATAATTAATCAAATAATCATCTTCTTTTTCATCCCCACGTAATTTATAATAATTATGATCAACTCTCAATATTCGATCTCCTAATTTTATTCCATTAAAATTATCAATTGCTAAAATACAACTTTTAAAATTTGCATATTTTAAAAATCCAAACCCTCTATGTTTACCAGTTTCTTTATCTTTTATCAAATTTATATGTGTGGGTATTCCATATTGACTAAAGATTATAATTATATCCTTTTCATTTAGGTTGAATGGGATGTTACCAATGTATATATAATTCGTATCTCGATAATCATAATGCCATGAAGATTTATATGACGTGTTTGAGTTTAACTCCTTTTGGTTTATTTGGTTGATTTGTTTAACAGTATTCATGGTGTTGATGATACTTCTGGTTGATAAAACCCACAGAACAACCGAGTGAGAAAAATTGCATGAACCAAAAAAAAAAATTGAACTAACAGAGAGAGAAAGAGAGATGAGATTGGAAATTTTAAATTTTTTTTTTTTTTTCAGTTAATCAATTCAAGATTTTCTTTGAAGTACAATAATCACAACCAGTCATGGCTAAGAATGGAATTAAGAAATCTCCTGTTGTTGAGAGTAAGAAGAAGGATGTTACTACACTGAAAAAGAGAAAGCCAGTTGAAGAAGAAGTAGAAGAATCTGAATCCGATGATGAAATTAATGTACAAGGTTTAATCGATGCAGATGATGATGACGATGAAGAAGAGGAAGTTGAAGAAGAAGAAGACGATGAAAAAGCCGACGAGGAAGAAGATGATGAAGAAGAAGCAAGTTTGGCTGATTCCGAAGAAGAATTAAATCAATTATTAGGAGAAGAAGAAGATCCAAGTGATTATGAATCTGAAGATTTTTCCGATGAACCAAAAGATGATATATCAGGAATTAATATTAAATCATTATCAGTTTCTGATGCAGATACTACTGTTACCAAATTTTCTGATGGTACTACTAGAATTTTAAAACCAGAAATTGATCCTAAATATGATAGTGATGATAGTGATAAAGAAAATTTCAATACTATTGGTAATATTCCATTTTCTGCTTATGATGAAATGCCACATATTGGGTATGATATTAATGGTAAAAGAATCATGAGACCAGCAAGAGGTTCTGCGTTAGATCTGTTATTAGAATCTATTGACTTACCAGAAGGTTGGACTGGGTTATTGGATCAAAATACTGGTACTTCATTGAAATTAACATCTGAAGAATTAGAATTGATTAGAAAAATTCGTGCTAATGAAAATGTTGATTCAAATATTGATCCATATGAACCTTTAATTGATTGGTTTACTAAAGATGAAGAAATCATGCCTGTTACTGCTGTTCCTGAACCAAAGAGAAGATTTGTTCCTTCCAAACATGAAGCTAAGAGAGTTATGAAGATTGTTAAAGCAATTAGAGAAGGTAGAATTATTCCACCTGATCAAGTTAAAGAAAAATTAGATGAAGATCAATATAATTTCGATCTTTGGCAAGATGAAGTTGAAGTTCCTGATCATATCATGACTTTAAGAGCTCCTAAATTACCACCTCCAACTAATGAAGAAAGTTATAATCCACCAGAAGAATATCTTTTAACTGAAGAAGAAAAGGCTAAATGGTTAGAAGAAGCTCCAGTTGATAGAGAAAGAAACTTTTTACCACAAAAATACAAATCTTTAAGACAAGTTCCAGGTTACCAAGAATCTGTTAGAGAAAGATTTGAAAGATCCTTAGATTTGTATTTGGCTCCAAGAGTACGTCATAATAAATTAAATATTGATCCAGATAGTTTAATTCCTGATTTACCATCTCCAAAAGATTTGAGACCATTCCCTATTCGTTGTTCTACTATATATGAAGGTCATACTGGTAAAATTAGAACTGTTTCCATTGATCCTCAAGGTTTATGGTTAGCTACTGGTTCTGATGATGGTAGTGTTAGAATCTGGGAAGTTTTAACTGGAAGACAAGTTTACAAAGCACAAATAATAAATACTGAAATTAATAATGAGGATCATATTGAAAGCTTGGAATGGAATCCAGATTCAACTACTGGTATATTAGCAGTATGTGCTGGTGAAAATATTTATTTGATTGTTCCACCAATTTTTGGATTTGATATTGAAAACACTGGTAAATTAAGAATTGAAAGTGGTTGGGGTTACGATACTTTTGGTAACAAGAAGAAAGATCTTAAAATGCCAGGTGAAGATGAACAAGATCTTGATGATGATGATGATGAAGAAAAAGAATCTAAAACCATTGAACCAAAGAAGGAAGTTGCCAAATGGTTCCCACCAAATAGTGAACAAACAACCATGGGTGTATCTGCTGTTATTCAATGTCGTAAAACTGTTAAGAAAATATCATGGCATAGAAAAGGTGATTATTTTGTTACTGTTTCTCCAGATAGTCATAATACTGCTGTTTTAATCCATCAAATTTCTAAACATATTTCACAATCACCATTTAGAAAATCTAAAGGTATTATAATGGATGCTAAATTCCATCCTTTCAAACCACAATTATTTGTTTCATCACAACGTCAAATTAAAATCTATGATTTAGCTCAACAAGTTTTATTGAAAAAATTAATGCCTGGTGTTAGATTATTATCTACAATTGATATTCATCCTCGTGGTGATAATTTAATTGCTGGTTCTTATGATAAAAGAGTTACATATTTCGATTTGGAATTATCACAAACTCCATTTAAAAAACTTAGATATCATGATATGGCAATTAGATCAGTTGTATATCACAAAGGTCAATTACCTTTATTTGCAACTGGTTCAGATGATGGTACTATTCATATTTTCCATAATTCAGTTTATGATGATGCTAACCCTTTGATTGTTCCTTTGAAAAAACTTACAATGGGCAATTGGGTTTTGGATTTGGTCTGGCATCCAAAACAACCTTGGATTTTTGCCGCTGGTGCTGATGGTAAAGCATACTTGTATACTAATTAGAGTAATAAATAAAAACAAAATAGGAATACTTTGAAGTTTACTTGTCATTGTTTGTATGTGTACGTATAGGGAGATGGTAAATTAGAGTTGATTTATATTCAATATAATTTATATTTGATTAAGCAAAAGCATGAAACAAAACAAAACTAGCATTCAACGTAAAGGCAATCAACTCTTTTGATGATATATATTGATTCTAGTATTTGTAGATGTAAATATTACTACTCCTCGGTGCTGAGAGTAGAAGAGCATTCAGAATGATTATCATTTTTATCACTCATTGAAGAATTGAATGTATTATACTTGTAACGATTACTTTCTCTAGGTTTATCTGGATCGCAAATTCTATTTCCAAAAAAATCAACGAAATATAAATGTCCAAGGCTACTTAAATTGGTATTTGTCATCGACTTCAAATGTCTATTACAGTGGATAATAAGAACTTCCAAATTTGTAGGAAAATGGAAATCATCCAAACTTCTAAGCTTTGTTTCTGATAGTTTTAGATACCTAAGCGTATCTGGAAGTTTGAACGTAATTCCATTGGGGAATATTGTTCTTGATAAAGTTAAAGAATTTAATTTTCTTGGAAGATTCAATGTCTTGAAAATGAAGTCAGAGTTAATTTCAAGATTGGCTAAGTTTGGCGGAAATACCAATTTGTCACCCAGCGGAGTAAATGGATCTTCTAAATTTGAGACTGAGGCATCCAAATAGTTCGGATTTACCATACCACTTGGCATAAATATAAGTTCTTGCATGTTTGGGAAATCATCTTCCGATACAAGCAAATTCAGCAGAATAATTGACCCAATAATTTTTAATCTCTTCAAGCCTTTATATTTTCTAATTGATGAATAGTCATCAAAACCACATGAATCTATCACTAGATTAGTGATGTTGGAATCAGGTAAACACAAGGATTCAATTCTTGTTGACGTCCAGTATTGACAAATTTTGAATGACCCCAATTTGTCCATCTGTTTAATGAGAATTTCAATATTATTATATCCGAATCCAGTAATAACTGCAAACTCTTTTAAGTTGGGTGGAACTTTATCCGTGTCTAAAAACATAACTTCAGCCTCATTATAGGCGTATATATTCAACGACTCGACACTAGGAGGAATTAAGTTAATTTGATTACGGGAAGTAATTGGACACTTCAACTTCCTTAAATATGAATATTTGAGAAAATTAGAATTTATCAGCCCATCCTTCATATCAAAGGAAAGACAGGAAACTGATTCTGGAATACAATTCAATATTTCCTTCTGGGTTTCAGGATCAACATCATCGTATTCTGGAAACATGACATCAAATGACATTAAATTCATATACGAATTTAGTTTGGAAAGGAATTGGGCTCCGTCTCTTTGATAAATTTTATCTTGAAGTCTCCAATTCTTCACTTTTCCTAAAATTTCTTGATTATATTCACACCACTTATCAAGACTTTCATCGACTAAATTAATCAATTGGTACTCAGCCTCTCTATTTTCTTCATCATGATCACTCGTTATATTGTTACCTTCTTGATAATTTGTAAAATCAACATTGGCTCTGATGTCTATTGTAGCTTCCTTTGGACAAATTTTATAACTATCCATAAGTTCCTTTAGTTTAGTCATCGACAATTGTGGCATATTTAAAGTATTCAGTTCAAAAGAGCTCCAAAGTAGTGGACCTGTAATTTCATAAATATATGTCACTATTTCAACTTGTCGTTCAATATACGGTAAAATAAATGGTACTAAAGCATTACAATCCAAGAATATAGTCAACAAATCTTTTCTAATATAAGAGATAACACGTTGAATAATTTCAGGAGGCAATTTCAAGAAAGCAATGAAATGCTTATCAAAATCAATCGTTTGTTGTTCCAACATTTTCTCTATTTCTAACTTGGACATTATCCTTGATTGTTTTTTATCAGTTATTGGTATGATGAATATAATATAAGTTGATAGTTAAACTACTATTTAACGAAAGATATAAACAACAACAAAAAAAAACAAGTGGAAGAGAGCAACTCTTTGTAGAATTTTAATTACATATGGTTGAATGTTCGACATGGTTTTCTTTATTAGATTGTAGATCTTGCTTATGGTAATCCCACGACTTTTTTTGTCTTTATTCGCATCTTACATTATAACCCCACAACTTTATCTTCACACTTTATGAAAGAAAAGTTCGTATTATCTCGGTTAATGCTTTCCAATAATAGCTGTTCTTTAAAAGTTGTTATTGAAATATAAACCTATTGAGAAATTAATTTGTCAAAGTACAGAGTATTAATAATTTATAAAAGTTTATTTAATCAAAACTAAAAACACTATATTCTAATATCCATATCCACGATCTTCGATTGGAGCAGTGAAACTATTATACTTGTACTTGTTGGTCTCACTGGGCATGTCTTGATTAGCAATTGTAGTTCCACTAAAATCAACAATATATAAGTGTTCGAGACGGCTTAAATTGGTATTCGTCATGGACTTCAAAAGTCTATTATCTGTGAGAATAAGAACTTGTAAATTTTTTGGAAAAAGTACACCATTCAAACTTGTAATTGTAGTCATTAAAATTTTTAAACGGAAAAGCGTATCAGGAAAGCGGAGCTTAATTCCTCTGGGAAATTTAGTACCCTTTAATGTTAGCATTTGTAAGTTTCTTGGAAGAACCAAGTCCTCTATGGTTATATCACCTTCTAACAGGAGATTACTTAAATTTGGTGGGAAAATTACTTTGCTATCTATTGCATTTGATTCTGGGGGGTCTTCGTTTCTATAATTACCGGGGCGATACTCAAAAGTCTTCAAGTTTGGGAAATCATCCTTCGATACAAGCAAATTCGGCAAAATAAATGAATCAATAATTTTTAATATCTTCAAACCTTTATATTTTCTAATTGATGAATAGTCATCAAAGCAACATGATTCGAATACTAGATTAGTGATATTCGAATCGGGTAAACACAAGGATTCAATTCTCGTTGACGTCCAGTATTGACTAATTTTGAATGACTCCAATTTGTCCATCTGTTTAATGAGAATTTCAATATTAGGAAATCCATATGCCATAACTACAAACTCCTTCAAATTTTGTGGTACTTTATCTGTGTCTAAAAACGTAACTTCAACTTTAAAACTGTGTACAAATAGATTCAACGACTCAACACATGGAGGAATTAAGTTAATTTGATTATGAGAAGCAATAGGACACAGCAACTTCCTTAAAGACGAATATTTGAGAAAATTAAAATTCTGCAACTTATGGGTCATAAAGAGCTCAAGACTAACAACTGAATTTGGAATAGTATTTATAATACCTTTCTGAGCTTCATGATGAAATTCATCTTCATCATCATCATTTAAATACGGAAATTTGTACATAATTGACTGGAAATTCATGAAACAATTAAGCTTAGACATGAATTTAGTTTCATCCAGATACATAACATATTCTTCAAGATTCCAATTCGCAATTTTACTTAAAATTTCCTGGTAATGTAAACACCATTTGTGAAGTTTTCTATAGAATTGTTTCCCACATGGATGATGAGAAACCTCACGTTCGTCATCCGGCAGATCGGTAAAACTATCGTCCGACAGCTGTGTTAAAGTATACTTTTTCATTTCAATTGAGTCAGCAACAATGTGTCTAGGGTTTATTATAACAGCCTCCTTTGGACAAATTTTATATTTATCCATGATCTGCTTTAGTTCTCCCATGGATAGACGTGGAATTTTTGTATTATCCAGTCCAAAAGATTCCCATACTAGGGGACCTGTAATTTTTACAGGATGTGTCACTATCTCAACTTGTCGTTCAATATACGGCAAAATAAATGGTACCAAAGCATCACAATCTAGAAATATAGTCAAACAACCCTTCCCAATATGAGAGATAACATAATCAATAATTTCAGGTTGCCATTTCACAAACGAAATGAAAAATTCATCAAAATCAATCGGCTCTTTCTCTGGTAGTTTAGCGGTCTCCAAATTGGACATTAGCCTAGCCCTTTTTCTTGTTGACATGATTGGGATAATAATATAATGATTTTGATATTTCTATTCAATGGAATAATTGTAATTACAGGAATAAAAAGTAATAAAAATAGTAAAAAAAATAGCGGGTAGACGTAGTTAGCTTGGAAAAAGGGGTTCAAGCTTGTTTGAGTAAAGTGGAATTTCCTCTTTGTGAAACTCTCCGTGTATGCAGTACACATGCATTGTCACGCAGCTGGGTTTGTTTGTTACCAACGTGCAGTTCAATAGATTGCAATTGCAATAAATGTAATACTTGTGCTTCCTTCATTAGTTACATATTCATCCATTAGGAGTTGTGTGTTATATTGATAGAATCTTCTCTTTTTCTGTTTGTGACTACACTGCTTATAGCAATAAAGTATGAGTTTTATTCACTTTCTTTATTCTTTTATTTAAGCCTATAGAAGTAAATAGAAAACTATATAATTTATCTTTCACTTCCACTAAATATTGCTTAGCAACCGTGAAACTGACGGAATGTTGTACTGAAATTCCTGTTTCATTTGAGAGTTATTATTATTTAGTTTGAACTGCATTGATTGTATATCTATGACAATCACCTGATGTGTGGAGACTTTGTCGGTGTCGTACTGATGGGTATTAGGAGTTGTTTGGTACTTCCTTAGACCCATGTGTGACAATGTGTGCCGTGAGGCAAATGGCGTGTACTCGTGACCAGGAACTCTGGGAGTCTTGTCTGGTTGCAAAAAGGAAAAGTTTTCACTTATTCAACACCTCTTTTCTTTTTCTTTTTTTAATAGTTTAATAGTAGGGTCATTTTATAATAAATAACTAACCGAATCGTTCAATCATATTTTGAGAGTCATTTCTATTGCAATGCTTTCTTTATTTCGTTGGTTACTAAAAATATTTTGTGTTCGTAAAAATGAACAAATCACACTACCTAGTTCTAGTCTTGCACGATGCTTAAAATATATAACTCTTAGAGATACTACTTAAATAGTGAGAGATAACAGAGAACACTTGTAAATAACATGGTTGTCCTTTGGTAACTAATCAATGATGATTTAGCTAGATGATAATACTACCACATGTATTGTGACCTGGAGATATTAACTTCGAATACTTGAGTTCTATCAAATAGAAAAGCAACAATGCAAATCCAATAATTATGCCAATTTAAATTCCAAATTTCTTTTACTCCATAAAACTTGGACCTGTTTTGCTTGATTAAGAAATATATTCTTATCTCTAGGCTCTAAAATAAGTACATATATTATCATATTCTTGGAATAAATGTTGCTGTACTTATTTGTATGAAACAGAACTAGGTAGTGTGTTTTTACAGAAATATTGATGCTCGTATTTTTACTGTGACATATTTCCGTGCCTTTTTTTTTTTGTTTATCTGTTTTATATCAATCTATTGTTACGATGATAATACATTTTATGTAAACCCAGGGGTTTTTGAAGTTGATAATTTATGACAGTTTATTTAATCAAAACTAAAAACACTATATTCTAATATCCATATCCACGATCTTCGATTGGAGCAGTGAAACTATTATACTTGTACTTGTTGGTCTCACTAGGCATATCTTGATTAGCAATTGTTGTTCCTCTAAAATCAACAAAATATAAGTGTTTGAGACTCTTCAAATTGGTATTCGTCATGGACTTCAATAACCCATTACCACAAATAGCTAAATATTTTAAATTGGTAGGGAAATGAAATCCGTTCATACTCTTAACAGTTGTTCCTGTTATTTGCAAAAGACTTATTGAGTCTGGAAGCTTGAAACGGATTCCTTTGGGAAATCTTGAGCTTCCTAATGTTAAAGCATTCAACTTTTTTGGAAGATTCAATGTCTTGATAGTTAAATCACCATCAATTTGAAGAATACCCAAATTTGGTGGAAATACCAACCTATCATCCAACACAGTAGATGAATTCTCTGACGCTGGGGGTTCAACACAGAAACGAGGGTTATAATAGACCATACTTCTTGGCAGAAATATAAACTCTTGCAAATTTGGAAAATCTTCTACTGAAACAAATAATTTTCTCGGGAAATTTGAATGAAGGATCCATAATCTCTTCAAGGCTTTATATTTCCTAATTGATGAATAGTCATTAAAGACACATGATTGGAAAACTAAACTAGTGATGTTCGAATGGGGCAAACACAAAGACTCGAGTTTAGTAATTTTGCTATCATGACAATATTCAAACCATTCCAATTTATTCATTTGTTTAATGAGAATTGCAATATTGGGAAATCCATATCCAGTACCAACTGTAAACTGTTTTAAGTTGGGAGGAACTTTGTCCGTGTCTAAAAATGTAACTTCAGCCTCACCATATACGTATATATTCAACGACTCAACACTAGGAGGAATTAAATTAATATGATCCCGGTAAAAAATTGGACACTCCAACTTCCTTAAATATGAATATCTGAGAAAATTAAAACTTGTCAACTCATCCTTCATATCAAAGGAAAGACCAGAAACTGAATTGGGAATACAATTTAATATTTCCTTCTGGGCTTCAGGATCAACATCATTGTCAAATTGTGGTAGCGCGACATCAATTGACATTAAATTCATATACGAATTTAGTTTGGAAAGGAATTTGGCTCCGTCTCTTTGATAAATTTTATCTTCAAGTCTCCAATTCTTCACTTTTCCTAAAATTTCCTGATGATATAAACACCATTTATCAAGCTTTTCATAGAATTGTACTCTATCACGATATGCATAGTCATCTTCATCCTCGTTCTCTGGATCTTTTCGAATGTTACCTTTCCGATCAATTGTAAAATTAACACTATCCTCCACATAAATTGTAGCCTCATTCGGACAAATTTTATATTTATCCATAAGTTCCTTTAGTTTACTCATAGATAAGTGTATCATTTTTGTGTACTCCAATTGAAAAGTTTTCCAGACTAATGGTCCAGTAATATTTATAGGGTGTTCATAAATTTGAACGTGTTTGTTGATATATGGTAAAATAAATGGCACTAAAGCATCACAATCTAAGAATATATGCAAACAATCACTCCTAATATAGGACATAACACATTTAATGACTTCAGGTTTCCATTTCACAAAAGAAAGGAAAAACTTATCAAAATCAATTGGTGCTTGGTCTAGCAATTGCTCTTTCTTTAATTTTGACCTTTTTTTCCCCTTTTTTGATCCTGTCATAATTCATTGATTTATAATTTCATTATATTTCTGTCAACAGAAAGAAGAAAATACTTGGGAATTAAGGAATATATATATATGCATATTAACAGAGTAATTAAGGGAACAGAAACAGGAAATAAGTAAAGTGTAATTTCAATTTAAGAGGGAATGTATCATTAATTAATTGAATTAAAGTTAAGTTTCGTTGATGGTAATAACACGACTTTTGATTGTGTAAATCCCTGAGCTTGTTAAAAAATAATTTGAAATAACTCTACTGTAATTTGAAACTAACTGGTACAAGAAACTATCTGTTGATCAAATGAGTTGTATCTTTGTCAAAACGCTAATTTAGGAATTGGACTTCTCGAGAAAAAAGCTCACAAAGAGAAATTCTAGACTGATTCTATAACATGGGGATAATGATCCTTGGTCAAACAAGTGACAAGAAAAGAAACTTATTCAACATAACAAAGTAAATGCTATCTACTTTTGTCTAAAGAAAACAAACTTCCCGATTTAAATGCTTCTTTGTTGTTCGGAGAAATGGTGTTAGACTGCAGGAGCTAAAACATAGGATACAAAATTGTAGGGAACCGGCTGGCACAAATTTTTGGTGCGGGTACAAAAATTATAGTAGAAACGGGTAGTACCAGCGGGAGCGGTTAATAAGTCACAAATGTATTGTTTCTTTGCTACATTCAAGTTGGTATATATCATAATATGTATTGATGTGTCAAATAAAGTTATCCACTTTATTTAATATGTAATTATATTGAATTATATTGAATTTAATTAGTAGCACGTCAAGTTAGTTTGTACTGTTGGCAGATAATTTTTAATTCTTTCCGCCATCCGCACTTGAAACCTTAATTGGCAATTTTCCGATCAATCCTGCATAGTTCAGTACCCTTCAAGAAAGGAGTATTTCCCTTAATCATCCCTAGTGTTCATAACCTCCCCTCCAATTAAATGAAAAAAAAAAGTATAAATACGGGGTAGAAATTCAATCTTCAGAAAAGTTTTCCAATTAGTCTATTCAATAATAAAATTAAAACTACTATTTTATAACAATCAACTCACCTTAAAAAAAATGTCCTCAATTGATAAAACTAAATTCGTTACTAGATTCGGTTCTTCAGGTTTGAAAGTCAACACTGTTGCTATTGGTACCATGAGATTGGGTTCCAGTTGGATGGGTTTCAATGGTGATATTGACGAATGTTTGGAAATTTTGAAGTTCTGTTATGATAACAATTTCCGTACTTTTGATACTGCTGATGCTTATTCCAATGGTAAATCTGAAGAATTGTTGGGTATGTTTATTAAGAAGTATAACATTCCTCGTGAAAGAATTGTTATCTTGACTAAATGTTATTTCCCAGTTAAAGAAGGTGATGAAGGAATGGGTTATACTGATCCAGTTGATTTCATGAATGATAAAGGTTTAAGTAGAAAACATATCTTGACTGCTGCTGAGAATTCCGTCAAGAGATTGGGTACTTATATTGATGTTTTGCAAATCCATCGTTTGGATCATGAAGTTCCAAAAGAAGAAATCATGCATGCTTTGAATGATGTTGTTGAACAAGGTTTGACTAGATACATTGGTGCTTCATCTATGAAAGCTTGGGAATTTGTTCAATTGCAACACATTGCTGAAACCAAAGGCTGGCACAAGTTTATTTCCATGCAAAGCCACTACTCTTTGCTTTACCGTGAAGATGACCGTGAATTGAATGATTATTGTAAAAACAATGGTGTTGGTTTAATTCCTTGGTCTCCAAATGCTGGTGGTGCTTTGTGCCGTCCATTTGATTCTGAAAAGAATCAAAAATTCTTTGAAAACAAAGAATGGACTAGTATTTTTGGTTTAGGTACTGTTAGTGAAGCTGATAAAACTATCATTAACAGGGTTGAAGAATTGAGTAAGAAATATGATGCTTCAATGATGCAAGTTTCTTTGGCTTGGTTAATGAAGAAAGGTTTGGTTCCAATTGCTGGTGTTTCTAAATTAGAACAAGCTAAAGAGTTGGTTGGAATTTACAAAATTGATATGAGTGAAGAAGATTTCAAATACCTTGAAGAGCCATACCACTCCAAGGATATTGCTCCACGTATCGATTAGTCAATTCAATTTAAAATAAAGTTTATATTTCAATACAATTATGAAGTTTAAAGTTACAGAAGAAATAAATAAATAAATAAATAATTGTCTATAACAGTTTATTAGCTTGCTGCGCTTTTTTGACACAATGGATTCTTACCGGGATAATGAACACAATTAATCAAATTGTAATCGTTATATTTTACCATGAACAAATCCTCTTCTTTGCTACTAAACAAATACAGTAAGACAATCTTTACATTGTCAACTACACCAAGATTATTTGAATGCATGATCCATACCCAGTCTTTCCAATCCAATATCCCTTCATCATTATAAACCAATGGAGTTCTATAATTCTCATATTGTGCTAAAGAAATATCAGCGGTAAATAAATACAATCCACCTGTTCTAGGTTGTTGGGGAGTTACTTTTTCACTATATTCAACTTCCCAAGTCAATACACCTCTATTAGTAAAATGTGTCAAACTTAATCCAGTTTCTTCATTTGCTTCTCTAATCATACATTCCAATGGTGTTTCATTGGGTTGGATTTTACCACCAATTCCATTATATAAACCCATCCATGGCGGTTTGTTTCTGTTTAATAATAGAATCTTGTTGTTATCTTCACAACGAATAAATCCTAAAGTATACGAAATATCAAATTCTCTTGCCATGGTAGTAAAAATGATTGGATAATTCAACCCCATTTACAAAAAAGAAGAAAAAAGAAGGACGAACTTAAAGTGGTTGTAAATGTTGTATTTTCTTCATTTCTCCTTTGTGGCAAGTTTTGTTGATGGGGCGAGAAAGGAACCCTTCTTATCAACTCAAAAAATAAGGATCGAAAATTTCATTTGGGACACAAATCCGTCGATAAGATTTTTAAAGTTGCTATTCAAGAGAATGACAGCTGAGAATCCACTGTTGTATGTCTTGATTACTCTATTTGTGCTATGCGCTATTAAATCCAAACGGTAGCAAATTTATAACCGTTATGTAATTCTCGTGATTTTAAAGTTCAGAATTGCTCTTGGCAAGTGTATATCTTACAAATCATTGTATAACCAAGTGTTACAACGTTCACAACATCTATAATGATTTATATTAAGAATCTACCACTGGATACACTTAAACACTTCATCTAGTTCCATTACTTTATTCTCTTCAAATTGTATATTTTTCCCATATTCACTAATCACATTAGTTTCCAACTCTTCTATATCTCCAGGATTTCTTAACTTTCTATAATCTTTATTAAAAAAGAATAACACCAACAAGGATTTCTTCAAATGATCAAACCTAGTAGGGTTTTTACCAAATGAAATATTATATAAGAAAATAGCAAATAACATAATCTTTGTTGATTCATATTCATTAAGATTTCCATAACCAGTTCCGATTCCTGGTAATATCAAAGTGTCTATAACATTAGGATCAATATTATGCATTAGATTCCATATTGAATCAAACAAATGAGAAATTGAATGGATTTTCTCTGGGATAATCATAGTTGGTATTTCAATCAATTCTAATAAATTCCAATTTTGATAAATTAAAGTTGATTTGTAATCAAAATCAGGTAATTCTAATAAATTAATCTTATATATTTGATTTGTAATTAAATATCCTTGATATTTCAGTAATTGATAATTTTGAATAATATTTTCTAAATATTTATAAGTAAAATTTGTTCCTAATAACATAGCTTCAAGTAAATATAAATCAAATCCACCTCCCATGTAGCTCAATGAATTTGCTGGTGTAACAATAGAAGATTTACCAGAATTAAATTTGAATTTTACGACCATTTCTTGTATGGTGTGATTATAAAATCGAAATTTGAAATCATTACGATGAAAGAAATTATATGATTTGTAAATTGTTGATAGTACTTGATAATGATGAGTCCAGCATTTGACCATCAATGGATTACTATCAACAAATACTAACTTCATTGCACATGTGGTAGTATGAAATGTATAATGGTGACTTTTAAGCGAGTGAGGAGGTGGAATTTTTATTTTTGGTTAGGTCGTCATTATTTTTCGTTCCAGACAATCAATGCAACTATCCAAATCACCAACAGGAAAATCTACACCACAACTTGATAATCACAATAAATTAAAATAAAATACTAAATCGTTTAATTATAATAATATACACTAGTTTACATACAAAAAAAGATAATTTAACCTGCAAACAATTGAACTAAGAAATAAAAGAATTTAAGCTAAAAATACAAATAAAGACCTTTGTAGAAACAAAATAAACACCAAATAAAAATTGAAAAAACATTATCCCAGGTTTTACAATTCTTGAGAAGCGTTACCGGCTTTAGCTTTCTTAGCTGGCAACAAGGATTGGTGAATGTTTGGCAAGACACCACCTTGAGCGATGGTGACATCACCCAATAATTTGTTCAATTCTTCATCATTTCTGATGGCCAATTGTAAGTGTCTTGGGATGATTCTGGATTTCTTGTTATCTCTAGCAGCGTTACCAGCCAATTCCAAAATTTCGGCAGCTAAATATTCCAAAACAGAAGTTAAGTAAACTGGGGCACCAGAACCAATTCTTTGAGCGTAGTTACCTTTTCTCAATAATCTGTGGACTCTACCGACTGGGAAAGTCAAACCAGCTTTAGCTGATCTTGAAGTTGAGGCTTTTTCTGAAGAACCGGCTTTTCCTTTACCACCTGACATTTTATATATATGATTTGATTATAAGTTAATTAATTGATTAACAAGGAAGAAGAAAGAAAGAGGGAAAGAAAAAAAATTCAAATTTCGAAAAAAGGAAATAAAGAGGAATTTATGTCTATTTAAAAACTAATCATTTTTCTAATGTTTTGGCTTGCGTTTTTCTTTTTCTTGTATTTTATTTTGGGTTTCTGTTCTTTTGTATTTGTGTTTGCCACGGATTTTCTTTGTGCTGAGTTCTTCTCTCTCGTTCTCAAATTTGCTGAGGAGATTGTTTCTCTCTCCTCTCTTCTCTTCTGCACTGATTCTCTCCTCGCACTAAAACAACAGCAAAAAAATTTTTTCTCGTGGTGGCGCGCACGCGAATGGCACAAGAAGAAAAAGAAGAGAAGAGAGAGAGAACAAGAGGAGACAAGAGAGAAGAGAGAAGAGAGAGAGAAAGAAAAGGAGAAGAGAGAAGAGAGAGAGAGAAACACAAGAGAGAACAGAAACAAAACAATAAAAATACACGTGACAGAAAAAAATAAAAAATAAAAACAAAAACACGAACCTCAAGTAAAAAGAAGGAAGTTCAAAAAAAAAATCACTTAAATAGATTGTGAATCCGCCATCCTAACCAAAAAAAATTCCATAAACTTGTATCTTCTTTTTTTCTTATTTCTTTCATTTTTTTATATATTATCTTTAATTAATCAATATCTAATAACTTATAACAATGGCTCCAAAAGCAGAAAAGAAACCAGCTTCCAAAGCTCCAGCTGAAAAGAAACCAGCCGCTAAGAAAACCGCTTCTACTGAAGGTGGTAAAAAGAGAACCAAGGCTAGAAAAGAAACTTACTCCTCATACATTTACAAAGTTTTGAAACAAACTCACCCAGATACTGGTATCTCCCAAAAAGCTATGTCCATTATGAACTCTTTTGTTAATGATATCTTTGAAAGAATTGCTTCCGAAGCTTCTAAATTGGCTGCTTACAACAAGAAATCTACCATTTCTGCTAGAGAAATCCAAACTGCTGTTAGATTGATCTTGCCAGGTGAATTGGCTAAACATGCCGTTTCTGAAGGTACTAGAGCTGTTACCAAATACTCTTCTGCTTCAAACTAGATGTGAGAAAGTATTTTTTATCAACAAAATTGGTTTATTTCTTCTTCATTATTTTGTTTTATTTTGTATATTAATATAGGTTGTCTATTTTTTATTTGAGAAAATTGTACATTAGTTCTTATTTCGAAAATTCATGATGTTGTAAAATAAAAAAACTGGTAAACATATACGCATATTATTTGTTAGATATTGTCTGTTTGTTTGTCTATGTAAATTTTCTATAAAGTTTACGTAATTGAATAAATATCATACCAATGAATAACCATTTCAAACAGAAGAGAACCAATTTCATTACTTGTACCCAACTTTGCATAATTATTAATTTATAATATGCTAATCCATAAACTGGTACGGGACCGAGATCTCCAGAGAAAACTTCTTTAAATACTTTCATTCTATCTTGTAAAGTAACCAATCCACTAATCCCCATTAATGCTTCAGAAACTCTTTCTCTTAATTGGCCACACCAAACCATACCTTGATGATCAATTGGTACCCCTAGTAATCTTGCAGCATCAACAGTAAAATAATGATCATATTTACGATTAGGTTGAATTACCAGTGGAGGAACCATTAAATCCGTCAGGGAATAAATTGAAATCATACCTACTTCATCATTAAAGTCTGAAGTTTTCAGTAACCAAGGAAATGGATCAGCATGAGGTGTAGATAATGTAATTATTGTATTAACAATACCTTCATTTCTTGCAGCAGCAATCTTTGCCACTAATCCACCCATTGAATGACCAATTAATATAATATTTTTATTAGGACTATCAGGATATAAATCAGAAATAAATTTAATTGCATCAGTAACATATTCAACTTGATCTGACATACCCCAAAATGCACTTAATTGTTCATCAAAATCAGCAGTGAAAAAATCAATATTTCTTGCTTTTGGATATTTACTACTTATATTTTCATCATAATACATTTCTGAACATCTTGCAGCAATAGATCTAACTTGTTCATAACTTCCTGCATTTCCATGAATAAATAATGCTGGTATACCTGTTAAAAATGATTTAAATCCTTCATGATCTTCATTTTCATTAGGTTGTCTATCTTTACCTTGTTCTCTATATAAATATAATCCATATTTTGAAGAAAATTTACTATGAGTTTCATCAAATGCTGTAAGACGTGCATATGATGGCCACATCCAAACCATATCACATCTTTTTTGATCTTCAGTATATAATGGAATTGTATACAAATATGCTGAAATACTCAATAGAAGTAAAATAATACATGTGATGGTGTATAATATAAGTTTGTATTTCCTCAGACGTGGATACAAGTTGGTGAAATGAACTAGTCGTTTAGATGACATGGAAACCTTATGGGTGATATTTATATAGATCGGCTTCCTTAATGGAAAAAAAAGGTCTTTGTTCCTCTTTCTATTTGTTGTTGATCTAGGATGTTCCTAATTTTTTTTTTTTCTTTTTCTTACACTCGTTGTTGTTGTTGTTTCCAGTCGTCTATCAGAAACTGCAAAATGAAATTTGAATAAAAACACACAACCTTTTCTTGTGATATATTTTATTGAAAATAGGAGAAATTTATAAAAGTACATACAACACGATAAGAAAATAACTAAGCATGAATTATCCCCAAAGTGATTATGTTTAACAAAAGTAAATAAAATCAATCTAATATTAACGACAATAGAGGCGGGGGGAAATGAAATGAAATAGATGAATGGGATAATTAACAATCTAAAAAAGAACAATACTTTCAAATAATAAAAAAAAAGGAAAACAAAATAAACAAATAAAAGACAACAAAAATAGCAAAAAAGTCAATCAAAACAAATCATTCAATTAAATTCATCAATACCATCTTTGATGGATAGTTATAATTCTCTTGATTCTTCCATCTTTTTTCACACTACTTTAGAGCAGATTTCACCGAGTGAGAAGATCTCATAGAATGAGCGGATGATTTACAGATGGAGCAGCTGAATGAATAGAAGCGGCGTCATGAGCCTCTTCTTCTTCAATGGCAGCTTGAATTGATGATTTAATTGATCCTACGTCTTCTTCGTGTTCTTGATTATGAACTGATTTTGGAGTTGATTTAATTGATGCAGTGTCACTTTTAGATTCTTCATTATGTTCTTCCTTTATCTCTTCTTTTTTAGCCTCCTCTATTGGGGCCCCAATTCATTTGGCCTTGTCATCATCTTTGGTACGATCATGAACCAATTTGAACAGATCAATTGTTCTAAAAGCGGTTTGAACGTGACCCCAAACTTGAGTAGCAACTGGGTTATTAATTGTTGAAACAACAGAACCAATTTGAGCACCAATATGTTCAAAATATTTTCTAGTAAATGGAGAAACTTCACTTCTTTTCTTCAAGAAGATAAGGAAAACCAAAAATGGAGTCAATGATCTCTTTCTAAAAGTAATCATTCTAAGGAATAACCAAATAAGAATCAACAATTCAATACCACAAGCAATTTGAATTGAAGCAAGATTATTTTTGTTGATAAATGCAGTGATATGTTTAGAAACTGGGTTATGTTCCAAACCAGCAATTGGCAACAAATGAGTGTTAGCATAATTTAAAACATGGAAAGTTGAAAAGATAACAAAAGGAACCAAAGTAATCCAAGAATAACATCTTAAAGCAATTAAAAATGAAGCCAATAAGAAATAATGGAAATTATCATCTTTAATTAAAAGTGGAACTTTGAATCCATGTTTTTGAACAAATTGAACAAGTAAAATACCAAATGAAATAATGGCACCAAGTAAAGAAACTAAATACCAAATCCATCCTAAATCTGGTAAAACTTTGAAATATGATAAAGTGTATATGAAAAAACCCAATAATGTAAGTACATTACCTACAAACCAAGCAAATTGTAAAGATTGAACAGTTTTAAGTAATTTCTCTTGATTGAAATCTATCTTAAACTTAGATCCTGCTGCTGCAGCTGCTTTCTTATCGTCAGACATGACTAACTAGGAATTGAATTGAAATTAACAGTTGAATAAAGAAAAAAGTAAAATCAATAACAACAACAACAAAATTTTATCCTTGTCTCTTTGACTAAATAATGTGTAACTGAATGAGGAGAGGTAAAAGGAAGAAAAAAAAATTATCACAGACGAAGAAAGAGAGAGAGAGAATGTTCTCTTTTTTTTTTTAGTTTTGCTGTCTCAAACTGTGAGAATTTCATACTAGAATTTCATGTTCACTGATATCTTAACAACCAGCAATTATGCAAAACCTGTAGAGTCAAATAAAGAAATGTTATGCATATTCTACAGTAACAAAAACTATCAAAGAAGATGAATTTTATTTTTTCATTAGCATTCTACTGGGAAAATCATAATCATTTACTATCAATCGTACAATTAACTACAGTTAATTCGTCGTATGGTTTTTATTTATTTGCAACCTTATCATCATCATCATCATCATCACCACCACCACCAGCAATGGCATTAGAATAATTAACAAAAACCGATGTACTTTGTTAGTTGTCTTGTGATTTAGTAAATATCGTTCGACTATTTAAACCCATCTACTTACCCCTTAATCAATTGTTTATTATTTTTATTATTTATTTTTCTCTTGCTTTTCTAGGTTGCTTTCTTTTTTTTTAATCTTTCGTGGGATTATTACAACGAGGACCCCTACTTTCGATTATTTCAACCGGTTACTCTTTTCGTTACAGTACCCGCTCGCGTGGTCTTGGGTCGCGTGAATATGCAATTCGTTTTTCTTGCTCAAATTTAATTCTCGACAGTACTTTTCTATTCCCCCACGAGATATCAAGTCCATCACCGCCTATAATTACAAAAAAAAAACTTTCAATTATTTCAGTTTTGTCAAAAATTAAATTAAAGAAGTAAATAAGAAAATACAAGCTAATAATAATAATAAAAATAAAAGAGAGGAGTGCAATTATACAACTCTTTATAATATAAATCTCAATAGTAAACTTTCAATTATTATACATCCCCCTCTCTAACGCAAGAATCCTTTACGACTCTTTTGTGGAGCTGGAGCAGCAGGTGGTTCATGTGGTAACATCTTTTGTTTTTCCAATTGAGCCTTCTTTTCTTCCAATAATTTGATTTGTTTTGTTAATTTATCCTTCATCTCTTTATGTCTAGCAAATAAATCAGCTTCAGATCTTTGTAATTTCTTTTCCTTTTCACTTACTTTTTGTTGGAAAACCAGTTTCATTTCAGCTTCCATCTTGGCTAATTTAGCTTCATGTAAAGCTCTTTCTTCTTCTTGTTTAGCAGCTGGATCAAATTCTCTAAACACACTGTTATCTTGTTCAATACCCATTCTCTTCAATTTATCAGTTCTGTAATTTTCATAATGAACATTAGCAGTATGTTCTTTCAATTCTTCTAAAAAGTTTCTAATCAATAATTGACGTAATCTAACAAAATCATTGTGTTTTTCATTATCAACTTCAATAATACCCCATGGGTATTTTCTACCTCTAACAATTCTACCATCGGCGGTTTGAACTTCGTTGGTTGAACCAACTACGGCAAATGGAAAACTATCTATGATCAGTTTGGTATCGGCAGATTCTTCTTCATCATAACCATAATCAGTTGGTTTGAAAATCTTGATTCCTTGATAAGTAATATCGGCTAATATTCTATGCTTAAATTCTAAAATTTCTTCATCAGTCAAAGTATCGGATTTGGCAATAACTGGAATCAAATTAACCTTTTCGTGAACTTGTTTCATCAAAGCAATATCCAAGGCTTTCAAAGAATGACCAGTTGGTTCAATAAAATAAAGGAAAGCATGGACCCTATTGTCAACAACTGTAGTTCTATTGATTCTTGATTCGGCTTCTAAATAGGAATCAAATCTACTATTGATTTCGTCAACAATTGGTTTCCATGATTCCACATTATTGATGGATTCACCGAAACCTGGAGCAGTAATAACACTAATGTTCAATTTGACACCATCTTCTTCAATTTCAGCTTGAGTCGACTTGATTTTAACCGAACTGTCTCCTTCTTCTTCTTCGGCTTCTTCAAATTCATCAGACTCAGGAAGATTCAGGTTAATGATTTCACGATTGAATAAAGTGTTGATCAAAGTAGCTTTACCTAAACCACTTTCACCAATGGCCATGATGTTTAAACTAAATCCTCTTCTAACGGATTTTCTGTGCCATTGCTTAGGCAAGTTGGCAAAACCAACATAACCATTTAAAACTTTTTTGATGATTTTTATATCTTGAGGAATAGCTGCTGGTGATTCAACTAAAATCATAAGTTAGTATATAGATCAATAATATAATTATTATGGGATTACTTTCTTGATGTTATTTATACATACGTGTATTCATACTTCTATTTTGTAGTTAATTCTGGTATGTGTATGTGTATGTTTTGATTTTAATTCAACTGTTAGGTGACTTTTTTTTTCTCTCTTTTTTTTATATATATTTTGATTTTGACGACCAAACTTTTTTTTCTTCTTTCTCCTAATTGACGTGTAATAACGGGAAACGAATAATAAATGAAACAAAAATTTAGGAGAACAACTATTATCTGTAAATAATCAACAAGATTCTAATGAACTTATGATCTCTTTCGTATGATTCTGTTGATAAATAGAAAAGAAAAATAGATTATGTTTTGGAGGAAAAGAAAAAAAAAGGGTTTCAAGTAAATTCCTGCTGTATAGAAAAATTTTCCTTTCGTGTTTGTTATTGTTGGAAATCCTCAAGTTGTGTTTTTATTTTTTTTATTAGTGAGGCCGAAAAAAAAAAAAATAAAAAATATGACAACAACAGCCAGATGGTTATGAAAGGCGTGTTAAAATTTCAAGAATTCATTTTTGAAACAATTTTCACGACCGCGTCACTAAAACTATTTACCCCTGGATCTCAAATATTACCGGTCTGTGTCACGTGATCAGTTTAATAAAATATACAATTTTAACACACAGGGTGAATTTTTAAGGCAATAAGAGTATCACCATTCGATTTATTGAGTTCATATTACCTATATGGGAGGTGTTTCAAGTTCTTAAAAATTTTTTTAAGACAGAGTATCTGTATATTTGTGCTTCGCAAAGTTGTGAGACCAATATATACTTATTATAGATCAGTATATTTGATGGATAACAGTATTATTTGTATTATATGGTATATTAGTACACTCATGGTGAGTTTGGGGATGTAAAACATGACGTATAAGAACTTACAAACAATAATTAAATTTGTCAACAATCTTGATATTAATCTTACTTGTTATTTACTCTCATAATTTTACGAAATCCTTACAAAAAGTAAAATTGAAAAAAAAAAAACCACACTTTGTACAATTTATAATACTTTGATATCACAAGTAAAAACATCTATATATTACAGTTTTTGTTCTTGTTTCAATTGATCTAATAAGAATGATAATCCCAATTTAGCAAATTCCGCCATATTCTCACTTCTATCGGTGATTCCGGTATGAAAACTTGAACAAGCATCACCATTTGGACCTGTAAATCCTATATAAACAGTACCAACGCCTAAATTTGTGTCTTTTTCATCATTTTCTTCATCATCTTTGGAATCTCCATTTCTTAAATGTAAATCAGTTGAAGGACCAGCAAATCCTGTTTCTGATAATACATAAGTTGAACCTAATTCGTATTTGGTAGTTCTTGCTAATTTTAAAGCCACTTGCTCACTTGGACCCATGTAATTACTAACTTCTGTATCTGACCAACCTGAAAGTTTCAATCTAGTTCTTAAAGAATATAATAATTTTCCACCAATATAAAAATCAGATGCTCCTGGCACTGATACTAAATACGCTGAGATTAAACCACCACATGCTGCTTCGGATATAGATAAAGTTTGATTTCTAGATCTTAATATTGTTGCTATTTCTTGAACTATTATTGATATATCTTCCGGTGGGAAAGCCATTGTGTATGTATTGGTAGTTTTGATATGGACTTTGAATGAAAAATAGAATGATTTCTTTGGTAGTGTGTAGTATCCAATATTTTCAGATTTTTTTTTTTTTGTTCTCTACTTTTCTTCCAACTTGATGGAGAGAGCGAGCGAGAGAGAGAGAGATTAAATAGTGGCGAAACTACAGAACCATTTACAAATTGTAATTCAATCAACGTTCATTAGAATATTATAAACTACATTATAAATGGCATCATCCAAATCTTTAAAATTCCATGCTGGGAAAATCCAATATGATGAAGAAACCAATCGTTGCACACCATTGCAACATAAAGGAGTTATATCAATAAAACCAAGTGCTGAAGAACCAGATTTCTTAGACTTTACTTGGACTCCTAAACAAGATCAAACTCAAGCAACTACTGGAACTATAGAAAGAGATGAATTTTTGTTAATACCTGGGGATGTAACTGTTAAACATATCAAATCTTGTAATACTGGACGTGTATTTGCCTTGACATTTTTGAGTTCTGGAGCTAAATATTTATATTGGTTACAAGATGTTGGAGATATAGATAATTTGGATAAATTGACTGAAAAGGACCAAAAGATAATTCAAGATATCAATGAATTGATAAGCATTAATGAAGAAGAAGAGGAAGAAGAAATTGAACAAGAAGTGGTTAAAAAGGAGGAAGAACCAGTTAAAGTGTAAGTATAAACTTTGTTTTAAAGCTATTGTAAATATACAAGCATGTATTGAATTTACTATTTATTTGTTAGTTTGAATTGTAGTTACTAACTTTTATTTTTTTGTATTATTTCTAGTGAACCTGAATTTAAGTTCCCAATTAGATCGATATCTTCAGTTTTAGATATCGAATCCATTAATTCTCATCTTGACAAGTTATCCATTGAGCAATTGAAAGAACTTTATGGAGAATATCTTCCGCCATCAATTGCTGCTAATCCAACTAAAGAAGAGATGATGCGTGCTATAAGAAGTGGGTTTTTCCAACAATGTGAACAAGAATTGAGTAGACTGTTGAACAGTAATGCTGCGGCAGGATATTTAATGTCACAAACATTGAAATATGATTATAAAGGTGATGGTGTAGATGGGTTCTTAGGTGGTATTAGAGACTTGGCTAAAAAAGAGCAAGACAATGATAAAGATGAAGAAATGAAATGAATTTGAAACAAGTAGACTGAATTGATAGTTTGCTTTTTTTTGTTCTGACGTCATGTATGAATTTGAAATTATCAATTGTTTCCCCCCACTCGACTGGTATGTAGAGATTGTAAAATAATTATATAAAAAAAAAATTTACAGTATATAAATAGTTTTAGATATTTCCGATTGAAATACTCAATGAAATGACAGTTGACTAAGCATTAAAGAATGGATAAGATAGCTATATACACATAACCAGAGAACCAACAGGAAGATTCCGTTGAAGTAACTGAATCCGCAAGGGAAAAACTCGAAAATTTAATTGACAACCTGCCTCATTCAGGAACAGAATTACCTCTGTATGAAGACCTTAAGAATAGAAATTTAGATTTTCAAGGTATTGAAATACCTGAAGATAAAATACCTATAGATGGTCAGTTTTCAACTAAAGAAGTACAAGAAATGGTTAAAGTTGCTCAAGATAATGGGATGTTGAAAGATGATGTTACTGTGACATTAGTAGAGAAAAAAACAATTGGTGATAAAGTGGTGATATCTGATCCAAAAGCAACCACCAAATAAAACCACATAATATATATAGGTAACTACAGTTATATTAAAATAAGTTTTAAAATTTTAAAGAAAAACGTGTTAAAATTAATACTATACAATAAAAGATACGAACTAAAAGGATATAAACAAATATTTTTTTTATGTTAAAAATATTATCATTATAATGAAAAACCCCAAAAATTTGTAGTCATGTTTAACCACCGAAACCATACAAGGTTCTACCTTGTCTCTTCAAAGCGTAAACGACATCCAAAGAAGTAACGGTCTTTCTTTTAGCGTGTTCGGTATAAGTAACAGCATCTCTGATAACATTTTCCAAAAATTGTTTCAAGACAACTCTGACTTCTTCATAGATTAAAGCAGAAATACGTTTAACACCACCTCTTCTAGCTAATCTTCTAATAGCTGGTTTAGTAATACCTTGAATGTTATCTCTCAAAATCTTTCTGTGACGTTTAGCACCACCTTTTCCTAAACCTTTACCACCTTTTCCTCTACCAGTACCAGACATTGTTATATATGATTTATGTGTTAATAATTAATTGATAAGTGATTATAAAAAAATCAAAAAATTGTTTATCATAACAAAAACCTCAAACCAAAAAAAAGAAAGAGGGAAATGAGTCGACCTATTTATTTAATTTTGCCCTCCTTGTTTTTTTTTTCTTTTAGTTGTCTGGTTAATTGTGTGATCAAAGATTAAAAATAAAAGAGTCGTGTAAATGGGGACACAAATAGCAGAAGAGTAACAAGAGAGAGACAGGAGAGAGAGAGAGAAAGAGTAACCACAAGAAGAGTAACAAGAAGAACAGCAGCAAGAGAGAAACTTGAAACTGGGCACCAACTAAAACAACCACAGGAGAGAGAACATTTTGTGCGAATGTTAGAAAAGAAAAAAAAAAATCACGCGCGCGCCATCACAGGACAGGACAAGAGAGAGAGAGAGAACAAAAGTTGTCTTTTCTTCGCGACAAAAGAACAATTAATCTCTCGCGGCACCTCCGCTCCACTCTGTGTGGTACAGGACTCTCGTGCGCGCCTGTAAAAAAGGACAATCTTTGTTCTCCTGTAAATCTCAGTCCGTTCCTTTCTTTTACTTTTCTCTTCTCTTGTCTCTCTCTCTCTTGCTTTGAGATTATACACCACAAAATTCAAAAAAATTTCCAATATCCACAATAACAATAATGAAATCAAAACAAAAACTCAATGCAATCCACATGACACGTTAGAAATTCTTTAAAGTATTTAAAAATACTCCAATTTCTCATTCTATCATTAAATTTTATTTTTCCTTTTTCCTTTTTTTTTGTATAATCATTACATATTAATAACCAAAAATGGCTAGAACTAAACAAACTGCTAGAAAATCTACCGGTGGTAAAGCACCAAGAAAACAATTAGCTTCCAAAGCTGCTAGAAAATCCGCCCCATCTACTGGTGGTGTCAAGAAACCACACAGATATAAGCCAGGTACCGTTGCCTTGAGAGAAATTAGAAGATTCCAAAAATCTACTGAATTGTTAATTAGAAAATTACCATTCCAAAGATTGGTTAGAGAAATTGCTCAAGATTTCAAAACTGATTTGAGATTCCAATCTTCCGCTATTGGTGCTTTACAAGAAGCTGTTGAAGCTTACTTGGTTGGTTTATTCGAAGATACTAACTTGTGTGCTATCCACGCCAAGAGAGTTACCATCCAAAAGAAAGATATGCAATTAGCTAGAAGATTGAGAGGTGAAAGATCTTAGAGGTTAAGGGTTGAGGCAATATTGATTTTTAATTCTTTTGTATTATTTAGGTATCTTATATTTTTATTATTTCTTTTTATATAAGTAATGTATTTTAGTTGAGATTTTTTTGATGTTTGAATTTATTTTGAAGTTTTATAATTGTAGATTCATATTTGCTTGAGTAGGCGCTACCAAGGAACTATCAAACACTCACTCACTCACTCACTCACTCACTCACTCACAAACACATTACTATTATTGCTAGAAAAACACTCTTTAACATTAACAGTAAAAAAACAGACAAACAAACAAAACTACATACACTATGAATTAGAATGGCCAATTAGTTGGTTCTTTTGAATAATCCAATCCTCTCTCTTCTTGTTCTTTAGCTTTTTGTTCCAAGAATGGAATTAATACTTTTTCAAATGTATGGAATCCTTTATATTCACGAATATCTGGAGTCCAACTTAAAAGACCATCCAATAATCTTTTTGGAACATAATCTTCTTCAACTAGTTTTACAATTGGAATAAAATAAGTTCTAACAGTAAAACAAAGAGCACCACTAATTGGTAATCTTCTTAAACTTTGTCTTTCACTTCTGAAATAAACTTCATTAATATCAGTAGCTTCTTTAGCAATTCTCCAACCAATTTCACCATCATCTTCATCACCAATAGAATGAGACCAATCTAATCTACCATCAGTTTGAATAAAATAATTATTACGAACAACAGGTGAATCAACTTCAATTCTACGGAAAAGTTTATTCATACCAGTTTTTAATTGTTTTTCATATTGTGGTACTCCACTAGTAACATGAATATCATCTAATTTTAACCCAACTTTTTCACGAAGTCTCCAAAATCCAGCAAGTGTAGAACATCCACCTTCAAGATAATAAGCACCATCTTCTTTTTCAACCATAATTATAATATCATCTTGAATCAATTTAGCAGCTGATAAAATTGGATTTAAACTACTATCATTCAAATTAAATTTTTCACCAGTTGATAAAATTTCCATAATTCTATTTTCATATTTAAACATTGATGGATATCTTTGAGGTAAATAATTACATAATTCTTCTAAAATTTCCCAAGCTGCAGTAACTGTTAAAGCATTTAAATGCCATGCTTTATCACCTCTTTCTTCAATTCTTTTTAATTTTAAATTATGAAAATATTCCCATTCATTATCAAGTTCAATCCATGAATCAGATTCCATTCCTCTAATTCCCATAGTAACAAAATATTTATGTTTAAATGCACGATATGGAATTGGTTTTGTTGTTTTTAAATCAAATCCTGGATATGGTGCTACTTTAGGATATTTGAAATTATAATCTGGTTTCCAAAATCCAAATGGTCTTTCAGATGCTTTATAATCAGTTAATATTGGATGAGTTTTCTTTTCTGATAATGTTAATTTACCATTGGAAGATGATTTAAGATCAGATTGTTTTTTGGAATATGCATAATATGCTGCTAATACAATAATAGGTATAGAAAAGATAGCAAAGTTATCTAATGACATTATAGTTGATTCAATTGGTTGTGGAACCATATCCTTAGTGAAGTTATTCATGATTGATATACAGAAGAAAGACAAATAATAATAATAATAATAATAATAAAAGAACAACAAGAAATATTATCAGGAATATCTATTAAACTTTATATAAATGGTTTTTTTTTTTTGGCTGTTGTCTATATAGTCCTTTAGGGGTTTATGTAAATGAATCTTATCAATATTGTTCCTATTCGCATTTCGTAAATTTAATCTGTTTTGGGATAAAATTTGCATCCCACTTAATGTCGCAGAAAATACAGGAAATCCAATCCTTGGCTAACCCCAATATCCATCCATCAATCAATCAATCATCAATTAACTCCCCATCACCAAATAAGGAAATTGATTACGCGGGAGGTAAAAATCCAGCAAATAATACTGTTTGAATCAAACTCCACATTATTGAATAATAAATAACATATTTAACCCAATATTTTTTCTTTACCAAATTGTCCGCTAATGTCCAATAAATCAAAGGTGAAAAACTTGTAATTCTATTCAAAATTTGAATATTCCAAAAGAAAATCCCTCCTATTAAAGTTAATCCATTGATTATTATAATAGGTAATAATTTTCTATATTTAGGCAAATATTGAATCATGTAGATAATTGAATAAATATTAAAAGATAAAACAGGTAAAACTAATAAAAAATTAGGAATATTGTTTATAGTCCAATATTTCAAAAATCCAACATTCCAATAATGATCTTGTGCATATTGAAATAAACTTGGAAACATTTTATTACACCATTCACCTCTATTAGGACAAAATTTCATATAATGGTATAAATTTGTACCTAAAAATGTGAAAAATAACAATGATCCAGTTATTAATGAATAAACAATTTCAATTATACCTTGTTTTCTATTTCTTTTCATATTTTGTAAGAAATGATATAAATCTAAAAGATATAATATTCCAAGAAACAAACTATTAGCTCTAACTGTAAATCCAATTGAACAAATTATTCCACTTAAAACATATAATGATTTACTTCTTATAGATTTATTACTAAATTGTTTAACATCATTGAAATTAATAGCTTTAAAATAAATAAAAATCGTCAATAATATTAATAAATTACTGAAATTTTCAGAATAATTCGTAGTTAAAAATATTCCAGCTGGTGAAATAATCATTAATAAACTACTATAATAACTTAATTTCCCATTTCCATTTCCATTCCCATAAATTTCATTAGTTAAATAATATAATATAATCAATGATATAAAATGAAATATATTGGATAATAAAACACTTAATAATTGAAATCTATAATAATTAATATCTTTATTTTGACCAAATATTTTGATAAATTTAATCCATCCTGGACAAAATACAAATTGATGTTCAAAACGAATAGGATTTATAAATAAATCATTAAAATAAACTGAATCCCAAACAATAAGTTTATTTAATATATTTGTGATTATTGAATTATATGATGAACTACTTAAATTATTAATTATTATTTGTGATGATGTATCAAATTGACATGGTGTGAAATATACAAGAATTAATTGAATCCCTTTAAATAAAACAAATAATCTTAGTAGTTTCCCAAACAAGTTCATACTTCTGTGTTGACAATGTTGAACCTATATGAAGTTGATGACGATCTATATGATTTCGTGAAAGAAAAATTTTGAAAAAAAAAAAAAAAAAAATAAAAATCCATACAAACAAAACAGACGAGTTGATGCGAAAATCATGATTCTTCCAGACTTACATAATCAGGTACAAATTATCACGATTCATAAAAAAAAAATTGTTTCTCTTATTTATTTTTTTAACATTTCTATATATATATATAATCAAAGTTGATGGTATACTTACCAGTAAATTCTATACTCTATTACTTTCTACCGAATTGTGCGCTGAAAGCAGAAATGATACCTTCAACAGAACCTGGGTTTTGTAAAGTAGTAATGTCACCCAATTGATCAGCTTCATTGGAACTGACTTTTCTTAAAATTCTTCTCATAATCTTACCTGATCTAGTCTTTGGCAAGTCTTGAACCAAGATAACAGATTTTGGAGCAGCAAATGGACCAATTTCTTTTCTAACCAAAAGAATCAATTCTTTTCTTAAAGCATCTTCATCTGGAACATCACCGGTTTTCAAGGCAACATAGGCAACAACAGCTTGACCAGTAAGATCATCATTGATACCAACAACAGCTGATTCACCAACTCTTGGATCTTCAATCAAAGCAGATTCAATTTCAGCAGTAGATAATCTGTGACCGGAAACATTAACAACATCATCAACTCTACCTCTGATCCAGTAGTAACCATCATTATCTCTGGCAGCACCATCACCAGTGAAATAGTAGCCTGGGTATGGGTTCATGTAGGTATCCATATATTTGACGTGGTTGTTGAAAACAGTTCTTGCCATGGATGGCCAGTGGTCTTTGACAACCAAAACACCTTCAACATCGTTACCGGTAATTTCAACACCAGAGACTGGGTCAATCAAAGCAGCATCAATACCAAAGAATGGGTAAGAAGCAGAACCTGGTTTGTTGGCAATGACACCAGCTAATGGAGCAATCAAATGAGAACCAGATTCAGTTTGCCAGTATGTATCGGAAATATGACATTGGTCTTTACCGACAAATTCATTGTACCATTCCCAAATATCTGGGGAAATTGGTTCACCAACAGAACCCAAAGTTCTCAAAGAACTCAAGTCGTATTTGGCAATTTCTTGTTCACCAGCTTTACGCAATAATCTTAAAGCAGTTGGAGCAACATAGAAATGGGTGGCCTTGTGTTTTTCAACAATTTGCCAGAATCTACCGTAATCTGGGTAAGCTGGAGTACCTTCAAAAACAACAGATGGAACACCCAATAACAATGGACCATACAAAGCATAGGTGTGACCAGTAATCCAACCGACATCACCAGCAGTGAAGAAGATATCTTCTGGGTGGACATCAAAGATGTATTTGGTGGTAAGGGCAGCACCCAACAAGTAACCAGCAGTTGAGTGGACAACACCCTTTGGAGTACCAGTAGAACCAGAAGTATACAACAAGAATAATGGATCTTCTGAATCAACAGCAACTGGTGGGAAGTAACCAGAGAATTTGGCAGTTTCTTCATCCCAGTAGTAATCTCTACCTTCAACCAATTTGATATCTGGGTTACCAGTTCTTCTGTGGACCAAAACTTTTTGGACAGTTGGACATTGTTTCAAAGCTTCATCACACAATTTCTTGATGTTGGTAGTTCTACCACCTCTTCTACCTTCATCACAAGTAATAAGAGCTTTACAGCTGGCATCATTGACTCTGTCTTTAATAGAACCAGAAGAGAAACCAGCAAAAATAACAGAATGGGCAGCACCCAATCTAGCAATAGCCAACATAGCAATGAGAGCTTGAGCATTCATTGGCAAGTAGACAGCAACAGTGTCACCTTTTCTAACACCCCAAGAGTGCAAGACACCAGCAACTTTAGAAACTTCTCTTAATAAATCACCATAAGTTAAAATGTAAGAATCTTTTTCTTCATCAGCTTCGTAGATAATGGCTGGTTTGTTTGGGTTAGCCAAAGCGTGTCTATCAACACAATTGTAAGAAGCATTCAATTTACCACCCAAGAACCAAGCAGCATCACCGTTTTTAAGGGTACCTGACTTGACAGTATGGAAATCACTATCCCAAGACAACAATTCTTTGGCCAATGGACCAAAGAAACCTTGAGGATCTTTTATGGATTGTTCATACATTTTCTTGTATTCTTCAGTATCTTGAATATGTCCTTTGTTTGGTTGTCTTTGGAAGAATTCCTTTGGAGTTTCTCTTAATTGAACCCCATTGGCTTCGTGGACAACCTTATGATTGTTGGATTCTGTAGTCATGGCGGAAGGAGTCACTTGATTAAAAGAATGTGTTAGTAACAAAAAAGAACAACTGGTATCAGTAGTTATATAGAATGAAAGAAAGAATAGTTTGGGGCCACTTCAATTAAAGCTTGTGCTATTGGTTGATTAGACTCGACTGTGGTTGTAAAAAAAAAAAAATAAAAACACAATTTGGTGATCCTTTTTTTTTTTCCAAATTTAATTTATTCTACTTTGTTTGTTTCTTTCTTCTTCTTCTTCCTATTGAAAAATTTTCCTGTGTAGTAAAAATAACTTGTGAGTTACTTTGATTTCTTTTTTTTTTTTTCAGTCAGTCAGTCAATCAAATTTTTTTTTTTTTCATCTAAGGCTTCCCCTCTTTTGAAATTCCAACTTTGCAACCGGCCAATTGGTTGTCAAATGTCATCACGATCTGGATCGATTCAATTGAATCAATTGCATTGATCTTGACTAAATCGACAATGTTTTGGAGTTGCCTAAGTATTAAAACACCAGGGGTTTAACAACTATCAGGGATCTCAAAACGGTTCAATTGAGCTTATTCATTGATTGGGAATAACTATCAATTTGGAAATTCTCCTTTATTTAGTGTTATCTTTCAACGACGATAATGAAAAAAAAGCCTGAAAATTTTTTGTTGGGTGTGGTACCACTCAACCGATTTCACTATTTATCGGAGTTTTTTCCCGTCTCTCTTTCTCCCCTATGTTGTGTGCTTGATTACGACCAAATATGGAAAAAAAAAAGCCGCAAACTTATTCTCTCTTAATTTGTTTTCTTAGTAAAAATGTAAGTAATACATACTAATTGAATATTTATATCAGGTAATTTGAGTAAATTGGAAACAAACAAAAATAAAAAAAAAAAATTAGACAAGATTGTAAATTATAAAACAAGAATTGAAAATATAAATTAATATTCTTCAAGAAGATAGATAGATAAATAAGTAAATAAATAAGTAGAAAAATATGAAATAAAATCCTTTTTCTATATAAGAGTACAAAAAGTTTATAAAAAAAGGGAACTTTCTTTTTACAGGATCGAAAATTGTTGGGTGAAAAACTTGAATCCTTTTATACCCAGATATTTACTATTGGTTAGCGTCCCCCCAGAGAATTCGCGCCTGAATAATAAATTATATTTTTTTGTTGAGATTTTTCTTTTTCTTCTTCTTCTTCAAACTCTAACTCCAGAATTCGCTCGCGCGTACCGGCGAGAATTTACAGTAACCTGTTTAATTAATTAATTCATACATATTTCTTGGATTGAATCACACGACTCACTCATGCCCCACCTATGAAATATAACGGTTCACGAACATTTACGTAATCAACCAAAGTTCCTCTCTTTCACACACACACACACACAGACTTCCATAGTATACTTTTTCTTTCACTTATAGTTATTTCAAAGAATAACTATTGAATACAACAGCATATTAACAAATACTTTGATTGAGTCACTCCGGAGTCAAAGTAATATTTTTAGTTTAGTCACCCTATTATTATTCAACTTCCGTAAACCCATTGCATACATTATTCAAAATTACATTAGCTAATTATTCAAAAAAACTCCGGTGATTAGAAAATTATTTTTCTTTTTTTTTTTTTCTTCTGCTTCTATTCATTATCGTCCAATAAGAGAAACTCCATAAGGGAGAGAGAAAGAAAAAAAAAAAAAAGAAACGCAATATAATGAAAATCTGGGGTAAAAGGAAGTTCAATCTATACCGATTATAACTCCTTTGAAAATTTCCTAATTTGGTGATTTTTTTTTATTTGTATAAACGTATTATACACCAAAAGTCATATATTCCTTAGTAATACGTAATCTTACATAGGATATCGTCATCCGGAGAACAATAGTTTATGGGTTCGGAGTTTTTTCTTTTTATTGTTCAATTTCATTGCTCCTATTTCTTTATTTTTATTTTTACTGTAACTATTTCCACGGAAAGTAATTTACACATTCTACACCTATACTCTCCACAATTTAGCCTGAGAATTTACTTGGATTTACTCCTCCCCCTTACTTTAACTCACTGCAGTTTACATTGCATGGTACCGTACCAAGAGTTAGCGATAAATCAAACAATTTTCTACATCAAAAAAGTCAAATTCTATATCATTATTTATATCTATTATTTTGTTTTTGTCTAAGAAAAAAAATAATTATCTAATATACAAAAGAACGTCATTACATTTAATCAACTTCTTCAACAGTTGGACCATCGTTAGCTGGTTCTGGAGCAGAACCTGGGAATCCACCTGGAGCAGCACCAGCAGCACCAGAAGGAGTAGCACCAGCTTGGTAAGCTTTAGTCATAACTGGGTTAGCTTTACCTTCCAATTCTTTTTGTTTGTCAGAGAATTCTTCTTCAGTGGCAGTTTGGTTGGAATCTAACCAAGAAATAACTTCATCAGCAGCCTTGGTAACTTCTTCAATTTCAGAAGCTTCCAATTTAGATTTGAATTGTTCTTCACCCAAGGTGCTCTTCAAAGAGTAAGCATAGGTTTCCAATTGGTTCTTAGCTTGAACTCTAGCAGCTTCCTTTTCATCTTCTTCCTTGAATTTTTCAGCTTCACTGACCATCTTTTCGATATCTTCTTTAGATAATCTACCTTTATCGTTGGTAATGGTAATCTTTTGACTCTTACCGGTACCCTTTTCCAAAGCAGAAACATTCAAGATACCATTGGCATCAATATCGAAAGTAACTTCGATTTGTGGAACACCTCTTGGAGCTGGTGGAATACCAGACAATTCGAATTTACCCAACAAGTTGTTGTCTTTAGTTTGAGCTCTTTCACCTTCAAAGACTTGAATCAAGACACCTGGTTGGTTATCAGCATAAGTGGAGAAGGTTTCGGATTTCTTGGTTGGAATGGTGGAGTTTCTTGGAATCAATTTGGTCATGATACCACCAGCAGTTTCAATACCCAAAGATAATGGAGCAACATCCAACAACAACAAGTCTTGAGTCTTAGAAGAAGTGTCACCAGACAAAATAGCAGCTTGGACAGCAGCACCATAAGCAACAGCTTCATCTGGGTTAATAGATCTGTTTGGTTCTTTACCGTTGAAGAAGTCAGAAACCAATTTTTGGACCTTTGGAATTCTAGTAGAACCACCAACCAAAACAATTTCGTGGACTTGAGCTTTGTCAATCTTAGCATCTTTCAAAACTTTTTCAACTGGGTCCAAAGTGGATCTGAACAAGTCAGCACACAATTCTTCGAATCTAGCTCTGGTAATAGAAGTGTAGAAGTCAATACCTTCGTACAAGGAATCAATTTCAATAGAAGTTTGAGCAGAAGAAGACAAGGTTCTCTTAGCTCTTTCACAAGCAGTTCTCAATCTTCTCAAAGCTCTTTGGTTGGTAGAGATATCCTTCTTGTTCTTTCTCTTGAATTCTTGGATGAAAAAGTTAACCAATCTGTTATCGAAATCTTCACCACCCAAGTGAGTATCACCAGCAGTAGCTTTAACTTCAAAGATACCATCTTCAATGGACAACAAGGAGACATCGAAAGTACCACCACCCAAATCGAAAATCAAAACATTCTTTTCTTCTTCGGATTTCTTGTCCAAACCGTAAGCAATGGCAGCAGCGGTTGGTTCGTTAATAATTCTCATAACGTTCAAACCAGCAATCAAACCAGCATCTTTGGTAGCTTGTCTTTGAGAATCGTTAAAGTAAGCTGGGACAGTGACAACAGCATCTTTGACAGTAGTACCCAAGTAACCTTCAGCGGTTTCCTTCATCTTACCCAAGATCATAGAAGAGATTTCTTCTGGAGTGAAGACTTTGGTTTCACCTTTGTATTCAACTTCAATGTTTGGTTTACCACCTTTGTCAACAACTTTGAATGGGAAGTGTTTAACATCAGTTTGGACTTCTGGGTCGTTGAATTTTCTACCAATCAAACGTTTGGCATCGAAAACAGTGTTAGCTGGGTTCATAGCAGCTTGATTCTTAGCAGCATCACCAATCAATCTTTCAGTATCAGTGAAAGCGACAAAGGATGGAGTAGTTCTGTTACCTTGGTCATTGGCAATAATTTCAACTCTATCGTTAGCGAAATGAGCGACACAGGAGTAGGTAGTACCTAAATCAATACCAACAGCTTTAGACATTATAATAAATTAATCAATTGTTAGTTAATTAAAACAAAAAAACAAGAAGAAGAAGAAGAAGAAAAGGAAAAGAAAGAAATAAAATGAAAAATTTTTAAATCTAAAGGAATTGATTGAAATTTTATAATTTTTTTTTGGGAAATTTGATTACTTGTCGAGAAATTCCAATCGTTGCAAAATTTTTCATAATAATCTAAATCTTTGGTCTAGCGTGGAACATTTTAGAAGGTTGTAGAACTTTTTTTTTTTCTTCTTCTTCTTCTTCTCTCTCTCTCTCTCTCATACACATCAAATCGTACACACAGTGTGAAATTTTTCTCATTTCAGTTTTTGTGCTAGCAAACTCTAGAATTTGCTGGAAGCGGTAAATGTTGATGATGATTAATTATGACGACATATTAGAAATGTCGTGCAACATGATGAATGAATGATGACGACATGTTGCTTAATCATCGTTTCTGTCAGATTTGACAACCTGCTACAATTCTTACAACTATTGTATTCTTTGAATGACGTATATGTATTAGCTATGATTTCTTACTACAAACAAACTAGTAATCTATAAGTTTTTATAATCCTCTAAAGTCAAGACTTCCCCACTTCCACCAATCAACTCCTCAATGAACTTGTCATCAACGTCTCGTAAAATGACATGAATATGACTAATGGCTCTAACACTTTGTAAAGTTAACCAATTTTTGAACCATACAATTTGATCCCATGAAAGACCACCTTTTTCAACAAATGTTTTTTCAAGATATCTATGAATAATTTTTCTTGTTCTATTAGAAATATCACCATCTGGACTATTCTTATCAACAGGGATTCTTAATTTAGACCAAATACACAAATGCTTTACATTTGTATCGAAATAATATGGGAATTTATTGTATAATATTGAGATATCATCTTTATTGTAAAAAATTAAATCTTGTGGATATTCAATAGAATATTCTTGTGGTAAATCATGTTCTTGATCTCTAATATCAGATTCTTTCCAATGTAATTCATGATTCAATAGATAATCATTAACCAGTGTATTTGAATCTTTTAACCATCGTTTGAAATTATGATATTTTATAGTTTGTTCTTCTGATCTAGCAAAAATCTCAAGTTGATTGGTTTTGATAATAAATTCAATTTCTGACCATGAGAATGGTTCTTCTGATTTTATCTTGGATGGTTGTGGCATTAAATCACTATGATGTAACTGTATTTTAAATTGGGTATAATATTTTTCAAAACCTACTGGTGATGCTGGTGGTGTATTTAATTGTTGATTGGTATTTGATAAAGATTTGGTATCAGTAATTAAAGATTTGGTATTAGCAGATAAAGTCATGGTCTTTTATAAATCTGAAATTGCTTTTAATTTTTCTTTTTTTTAGTGAGACGGAGGGAAAAATAAAAAAAAAAGAAACTAAAGATTGATTGATTGTGCTGCCGATTAGTTGGATAAAGTCCGATTCAGTGCAGAGGAGCAATGAGTGAAATATAGGAAAAACAAACAAACAATCCAAGAATAAAATAACGACCGATAAAATTTGGATGTTTGAATAAGAGGTATTCATTCTGGTATTTATACAATGACCATCGCAAATACGCCAGAATTAACTTTCATGGAAAAACGTGGATCTTGTGGGTAAAGATAGAAAAGAAATACCCGCAGATTGCAAAGATATTGTTCCGCACATACAACAATGTTGCAATTTACCATACAAATTGCAAAAAACAAAAAACAAAAAAAAAAATTAGAAATCGAATAATCCGATTAACAAGTCACCAATATAGATAATGTAAAAAAAAAAAGAAATACACTCACAACGTTTTCATTGAGAGGATGTCAAACAATAAAAGACGCGTGATTTCTTTTTCATTCTGCTTTTTTTACTACATGCTTGCTGTGTAGTTGTGTATATTCAGGAAACACACCATTAAATAACAATAACCGAACCCTCCCCCCTTTATCTTCTGAGATTACAAGATAAGGTATTCCATGCTTGGAACGGCATGATTTGAATGGTCTCTTTTTCAATTGGAACCACAGGAATGTTAAACTCATGGAAAAATAACATCAATTGATTATTTATATCCTGATCAATTTCAATATTTTCTATACTAATTTGAGGAATCCATATTTCTGAACCATCAGGTATCGGTCGACACATGTCTCTAAAAGTATCTCTTATAAAACTGGGCACATAATAATGCTGATTTTGAGGTATTTTATCAAGTAATGTAGCATGATTGAAAAATTGAGATAAATTTAATAAGGCATAAATATAAAATAGATTTATTATATAATTTGATGATTGATCTATTGATATCTTGAATGTGGAGAGTGAATTATTATTTATGGTGTGTAGTAGTATGTAACAAGATCTATGTAGTTCTGATAACTTTGGTTGATAAGGCTTGACTTTACCTTCAAATGGATCTCTTTTAAACATCGATGATGGGATTTGACAATATAAGAAAAAGAGATGAGTAATATATGAGATCTGATAAAATTTTATATAGAAAAAAAAAGAATCACTATTTATTTGTCAAGAATCATCACGAAATTGTTGCTACATTATAATTTTTTCCATAACCTTCTCCACAAAGAAAAAGAAAAAAAAAAGCAAGAATGGATAAACGTACAATTGTGTGTAATGGTTATGTTATTCATTATGGGTGCTTGATTGTTGGGTAAATCAAATAGGCAGAACATAACTGAATATATAGAGGTGTACATTTTTATGATATTCTAATTGGGTGCAAATTTTTGTAACAGACGATTGAGTTCCTTTTCCCCGAATAGTTAGTACTTCATCATCCCGAGAGATGAAGAGAGAGAACGAAAAAAATAAGGAAGCTCGGATTCCTGCATCCAAAGATCCTCTCTTTTTTCTGTTAGCAATAAATCACTTGATGGTATGTTGGTCAAGAATGTGATTTTTTTTTCGTTCCTTTTTATTTTTTTGATCTCATGACGGCAGGCCAAATTGGATATAATTTAACATAAAAACCATCGTTGAATAGAATAGTTTTCAATTTTAATTTCTTTGTTCATCTACTTGTATTACTTTTTTTAATATTTCTAATTCAAAATTAGTTCATAAATGACAGTACATAAACTTATTATCTTAAGACACGGAGAATCGCAATGGAACCACGAGAACAAATTTTGTGGGTGGATAGATATTCCATTATCAGATAAGGGTAAAACAGAAGCCGTTTATGCTGGCGAATTAATTAAACAACATAATCTTGATCCAGACATCTTATTCACATCCAAATTAAAAAGATCAATTGAAACCGGGTTGAGTATATTGGAAGTTTTACATAAACCTTGGATAGATCATATTAAAACTTGGAGATTGAATGAACGTCATTATGGGAAATATCAAGGAAGAGATAAACATGAAGTTTTCCTTGAATTGGGTAAAGATAAAGAAAAATTCCAATATATCAGAAGAAATTATCATGGATTACCTCCATTAGTTGAAATTGGCCAAGATGGATCAATTGATGAAAGATATAACGATATTATGAATAAAGAAATATTACCACGTGGAGAATCATTGCTGATGGTTATGGAAAGATTGATTCCATTTTTCAAATATGAAATCTTGGATAATGAGATGATTCAAAAGAATAAAACCGTTTTAATTGTGACACATGGATCAATTGTCAGAAGTTTAATCAAATATCTTAACCATGTAAGTGACGATGACATTTCCAAGATTAATGTACCTACAGGAATCCCATTGGTATTTGAATTGAATGATAGGGGAGAATTGATCAAACCATATTATTATCTAGATAAAGAAAAGGCAGAAAAAGGAATTGCAAAAGTTAAAATGGAAGGTCTTGAAACAAACAGACCCCAGGAGGGTAAATTATAAATCTACAAAGAAAAAAAAAATAAATAAAAATTCAATAGAAATGAAAACAAACCAACAAATAAATAAACGAGGTCAGTAATAGAACATGATAGATCAATAAAGACGACCGATTATCAATAGTTGATAAACATTTTATTTTTTTTGGGTCGAACACTTTATTGAGTATTTTTTGTTGTTGTTTCACTTTTATTGCAGTTTTTCTTTATGGAGAAATTAGGGCTATGCAGATTATGTAGGATTCAATTTTATTTTTGGGTTTATACGACATTTTTTTTTTTTTTTTTTTGGTTCCAAAGACGGATGTAAAGTTTTTCCTGTAATGGATCAACAAGAAATGCGGACATCGGATAATTGTGAAACTAGCCGTAAATTAACAAAAAGATCAAATTATTCCCTTTTATTCCCTTTATTTCCTGTCATCTAATTATCTGCACTTTTTTTTTTGTGATGGGCTAATTATGGAGAATAGGGGAACGGACATTGCTTCTTGAATCAGATAACCGGCCGAATCGCAAACCAAACGCAACGCAACGAAACGAAGCGAAATGAAATTCAAACGACACGACGAGTGACTATAACCATAACCACTAATTTGACAGGCCGATAGTCTAGAACCTGAGAAATAGAGCAACTAAAGAAAAAAAAAAATAGAATGAAACAGGTTCAGGTATTATCCTATATGCGCATACGAGATTTGAATTTTGTCTGTTTGTAGTTTGCTTGGTTACAGTCAAGTGACTCATCTTTGATCTGTTTATTATTGTTTTACTTGGAGCCCCTCTAGATTCTCCTCATTACCCTTTGGAGGTGTGACAAGAAGAAAAGCAAAAAAAAAGTACACCTCTTTAAACGTATAGACATGAACAATAAGGTGTTAAACATGAAAACTTTAACTGTATAATACCATCTCTACGAGGAAAGTGAGCTTATTTTCTTTTAGTTATAGGGGGAGTTTATGTTAGCGGTTGAACAACGATATACACTCATCGTTCCAATATGCGGTATTTCTATTAATTGCGTTTTAAGATCTTCATATTCTTCTCTTTGTCTCTCTCTACAATTGCCGGTAATAATATTGTTGCTAAGCATTACAACAGTAAAGCACAAGAAGAAGAAGAAAAAAAAAAGAAACAAAGGGCTGACAAAGCGAGACATTGGGTCATTCATATTCATTTAACTAGAGCATCTCCTCCGGTACACAATAATTTGACAGAAATCCGACTCAACCCAACATCCACACACACAAAAAAAGGGAAATGAATAAAAATGGTACAATGATTCGAGGACGGACTTGGGTTTCGCTTACCTAGGTTATGAGAATAGGGGGGGGGGGAGAAGATGGAATACGGAATAAGGATATGTTAATTGTAACAGTTTCATTACTCTCATTCTTTTGTAATGTAAACTATGATATGTGTAGATCAATTGGTTTGAGTATGTGGTGAGAGTAGTGTGCGATAGGAGAATGTTTACGTAATTAAAGATTATAGAATGTCATGGAATATTAAGGAACTTACTTTGTTAGGCATTTTGCCCACACTACACTACCCTGCAGTAGTAATGAGGGCAGTGTGTGTGTGTGTCTGTGAAGAGTGAGTGTTTCTTTTTTTTTGTTGTTGTCTTCTTTAATGATTTCCGTTTTTGTCATTTTGTGTAACATATGCAATAGTGTACACATCATCCAAAAAAATAATACTGAGTTGTAGCAGCATACGACATTACTAACAAAAAAGAGATTAATAAGCGGATATCTCACCCAGACACACGCACTTTATCACTTACACATAGATTATACATACATACAACAAAAAAAGAGGAGACAAGACAGAGAGAGACATTTTTCTTCTTACATATATATAAAAGGAACTTGCGTATATATAAAATACTCACACTCCTTTTTTTTTTTATGATTTTACCACCACTTTTTTTTTCCTTTTACTTTCACGTTATTTTTTTTACAACACAACTTTTTACAACACTTATAGAGTAATGACTTCATTGGCTATCTTACCACAATTAAAGAGAACTATAACAGACATCATGGATGAAGAATTGTATCAATCTCCTTCATCACCTACCGTCAACAATATTAACGGTAGTAATTTTAACTCCAACAGCAACCTTACAGCTAATGCAAGCAATAATAACAATTTTAATCAAACCAATAGTCCCAACACATTTTATAATGCCCCTTTTAATAATAACAGCCAACAAACAAATTATAACTACAACTCATCAAGAAACTCATTCAACTCATCACCAAATTTAACTACTACATCTAATTTACCTCCGCCTCCTCCATCTACAAACTTCAATTTAGGTAATGTTCTAAATATACCTGACTCATTTTTAGAACAATTGGCATCACAAGAATATATTGATCATTTGAAATCACAACAGCAACAACAACAACAACAAGTTATGTTTGATTCGGATGATTTTTTTGCTCAAGATTTCACATCTCAACAACCTCAACAAATTAATCCATTCAACGATTACGGTAACCCAAACTCATTTATCAGACCACTTCAACAACAACAGCAACAACAACAACAAGCTCAACAAGATGCTAATGCCAACGCGTCATTACCACAAACATTCCCAACTAGAAGAAGAAGAAAGATTACTTTGTTGAATGAAGGTATTGACGGTGCATCTTCTCATAAAAAGAAGCATTTTGACGAAGAATACATGTTGTACAATCCAGACATTTCTCCAGGTCAAATCATTAACCAAAATGAGTTTGACTCATCTTTGATTATTCCACCAAACAGTAATGACTTGTTTTTATCTGAACAAGATCAATCTAATGCTGCTGCCAGTGATTTGATTATTCCTGGTTACGAAAATGATTATTTGTTTTTGGATGAAGATGATGAACAAATAGAAGAGGATGTTTCTGATGATGAAGGTGACGATAATTACTTTCAAGTTGACGAAGAATTTGACGACTTTATGATGACAAATGGTAACTCCAACTTTGATGATTTCTCCAACTTTGATAATTACAACAATGATACCATGAATGGTGCCATCAAACTTGAAGAAGATGTACTGGAATTTGAGCAACCAAGAGAAGTCTCTCCATCTGCTATTTCTTCCCAAGATAATGATGATATGATGGTTGATGTTGAAGAAGAAGCTGTTGCTGATAAACCAGAACCAGCTGTAACTCCAGCACCACCTGCGAAACACACAACCAAAAAGTCTAGTGGTAAGGAAGGTTCTAGTAAATCCAGGAAACATCATTCTTCTCATTCTATTTCTGGTGCTGAAATCACTGCTAATAATCCAAATCATCAATGTAATTTGATCAATCCAAGTACTGGTGAACCATGTAACAAGCAATTTTCTCGTCCATATGATTTAATTAGACATCAAGATACTATTCATGCAACCATGAAGAAGATTTTTAGATGTGTTATTTGTGAAGATAGATTACATGGTGGTCCAGGTAATTGTAAGGACAAAACATTTTCAAGAGGTGATGCATTATCTAGACATATTAAGATAAAACATGGTTTGGTTGGTCAAGATGCTTTAGATTTAATCAACGAAGCCAAAGCTAATGTTGAATATATTCCAGTATAATCACTGGGTAGTTCAAGGGGATTCGGTAATATTTTTTTTTAAGGGTTTTATTTTTTCTTCTTTCTTATTTTTAATTAAAGGGTTTATTAATAATTTTTATGGCGTACAAACTGGTTTGATTTTTTTTTTTTTTTAATTTTTATTTGTTAATAAGAATTTATCTTTTTTATTATTTTATCTTATACCTTTATACACTTATATATAGTTCTTATCTATTTTTTTTTTAACGATATATCATTCAAATACATGTACATAGTATTCGTTATAGATACTTTGTACTCTTAAAACTTTACTTATAATTAATATATATATATACATTATCTTATTACTATTGTCTAAACAAAAAGTTATGTAAAATGCTGTCTCTATAAATAGAATAATGGAATGGATTAGGTCTTAAACGATCATTGAACCAGATCGTGATCTAGATCGAGATGATCTAATTTTATTACCGATTGAATCTGTATGTTTCTCTGTGAAATCGTCCATTTCTATTTCTGAAGAAGATGGTGTTATCATTTGTTGAACGATTTCACTAATCAGTTGATTACGTCTATCCAGTGATTCAACAAATCCCACTTCTTTATTTGTTTGATAATCATCCAAATATTTAAATTTCAAATATTGATATGCAATATAAAAATCTAAACTCATTTGAAATAATCCAGCAATTAAGAAAATTATCAGAATATTTTGAGCACCATATAATAAATATGAAATTTTAGTACAATCACCACATAACCAACTTAATAACAATATGATTTTGAAATTTTTAACCAGTTGTAATCTATTTAATAATAAAATTTGAGGTAATGGTAATAAACTTTCAATAAATAAACCCAACATTCCAATAATATTTGTATAAATTAAATTATCTTTTAAAAAAATTGTTAATATCCCAAAAATCCCAATAAACCAAGTTATAAATAACCAATAATTACGTTCATATTTCCATTGCCAAAAATTAAAAGGTCTTTTATAATAAACATCAAAAAATCTTAAACCTTGATTGAAATAAGTTATAAAATATCCCCAAATATATTTTAAAGTATCTAATGATAATAATTCCATTGAATTAATCCAATCACCTCTCCAATACAGTTCATGTTCTAAAGTTGCACTACTTAATCTTCTTGGAATTCTTAAATTTAATTCATTTTCAAAAACAGGTAATGGATTTAATAATTCAGGATCATAATTATTTGGTCTATATTTTAATGAAATTTTTAATAATATACTTTGAATAAATATCATTACTATTGATTGTCGTAATAATGTTGGTTCATAAGGGGAACAAATATAATAATAAATACGTAATATAGCTGCCATAAACATAGTACAACATATATCAATTGAAAACCCTACTGATGTTTGTCGTTTTTGTATACTATAACATGTTGATCCATATGAAAATAATGGCGTAAAAGTCATAATTATATTGATACATAGTTGTAAATCTGGTAGATATTCTAAATATGGCCGATAGTCTTCAGGTAAGATTTTTAACATGATTTTTTTAAAATAGGAATAGCAGTAGTAGAATTAGAATGGTTAATGTCACAAAGTTCTTATTATACATAGGTATACTGAGTTTGAAAAGTAATTTGAAATCTATACTTGGTTAGGATATGTCTTTTGAATAAAAAGGAGTATTCGGATGTTCTTCGTTTGATTACTTGCTTCTTTCTTTCTTTTTTTTTTTCGTTTCTCTCCGTGATGTGTGGGAAATCGAGTGAAAGATATAGGAGGTTTTTTTTTTCTTCGGGTTGTACTCAAAGCGACTTCTTATACGAGCCGGCTGGTTGGAAAATTTTTTTTCTTCTTACTTGTTTCCTTTTCTCTGATTTTGTTGCTCTTCCTCTTTATCATTCTCTCCGATTGAAAGTTACAGAAACCATCGAGGCGAAGTATGTTTCAAAATTATAGGGGAGCAAAGAGGGAGGCAGGGAGGAAAGTATCCAATTACTTCGCCGTATGGCTTAAGATTTAAACCAAAAGAAGTAGGCTTAAATTAATGCATACATAATCCCATTCGGGATTCCAAAAAAAAAAAATGAAAAAAAAAATTGAGACAAATGCAAACACTTCTTGGTGCAAAATTAAAAAAATAGTCTTACACAAACTATACAGATAACCCACGGCGAGCAGTTATAAACGACGATGTTGATGATTGAGTATGATGTGGTAATGAATAACCAAACCGAGGTGCAGGTAATAATCCATTCTGACGCGATTGATGGCTTTCAGTATACAATTCTGAAATAGCTTGATCAACATCAATAAATTCGTCTTCATTCTCTTCCAGTTCATCTGTAACAAGCTCATCATCATCCTCATCATCATCTTGGCTTGCGATCTGTTCAAGAACAGGAGAGTCAATAACTTCTTCAGCAGCTCGACTCATTCTTGATTGATTATACCTAAACCCTCTAAGTAATTCACGTCTTATGGCTGATTCATCTTCTTCTCTTGGTTGTTCTTGTCGTTCTAGTTCAGATGCATCCATAAATCTACCATGATTCAAATCAAAATCTGGAAATTGAACAATCTGTTCAATCACTCTGTTATTTGATCGTTCTTGATATCTGAAACCTCTATACAATTCACGTTGATTTTCTTCTTCTAATGATATTGCAAGTGCACGTTGTATATCATTTTCATATTCTTCCGGTCTTTGTTGTAATCGTTCTTCACGTTGTTGTTCTTCAAAACTATGAATCAATCCAGGCAAGATACTATAAAACTCACCATCATCAACTTTATTAATTTCCCATAAATTGACATCTTCAGGAACAATTCTTAATTTTATCAATTTTCGAATCACTTTCTTTAAATTCTTTTTATTTTTTATTAATTTTTTATTAATTCTTAATACTGGAACAGAATATCTTGGATCAAATGAAATTAAATCAACTTTACGATGTAGATGTTCCCTATATGGTGGTGAATATTCTGTTGTGGTTTCAGTTTCCATTAATGAAGGTGAATATTCATCCAATGGTGGAGGATCAATCAAATCCATTGAAAACATTGAAATATCAACTCGTGCGTTCAATCTTGCAAGTATCGCGTTTCTTGTTTCTTCTAATGTACTCAATGGTCGTTGATTTTCGTCTTGCTGTTGGTGAGGTATACTAGGAGTATTATATGGTTGTTGTTGTTGTTGTTCTTCTTCTTCCTGTTGAATAGGTGTTTCCAGAATATTAGGTACCTGCAGTTGGTGTTGCTGCAAATTTATGTCAGTTGAATGCCGTTCATGTTCATTAATATTCGGTGTTAATAAAAGTGGAAGACGGATATCGGAAATAGGACGCATATTAGTATCACGGGTACTACTATTATTATTTGATTGATGATTATTGGAACTTCCTTCCTCAATAGTTTCTTGATGTCTCAACTCCATTGCTCTCCTTGCTCTTCGACTGTTTCTTGCTTGACTCCCTGTTCTTTCTAAGATGCATGCAACTGCTTCCGTTTGGGTTGGTTGAGGAGCATCATAATAATAATTGTCTGTGTTGTTTGTAATTTGCAGTGAAGTTGACGGTTCCATAGTTGTGGAGGTAGTAGCATTGCTTCTAGGTGTTTCCAATTGTCTGGCGGTAGCTCTTCTAGCTAGTTCCATCTTTTTATTTTTCCGTTTTGGACGGGTGCTGGTAGATATCATTTGATTCCGTGCCGCTGTCGTTGCAGTGCCACTAGAATTAATTTGACCGGATATATATGTTGTCAGTGAATCATTTTCATGATCTTCATCACTGACTAAATCGGCAATGTCATTAATTGGGTATGGTGGATTTGGTTGCGGGGTTCTTCTTTGTTGTCGATTATTATTATTATTATTGTTATTGGATTTAATGGTCTGTTTAATTTTCCGTTCTCTTAAATTGAGTGATTCTCTTGAAGATATACTTGATCTTCTATCTCGGTAACTACCCCTTAATGGCCTTGTCCTATTATTAACTGCTCTTTCTCGTTCACGATTTCTAATGCGAGTTGCCGATGATGATGATGATGATGAAGACGATGGGCGTTGATCTCCATTGATGGAGTCCAGAGAGTTGGATTTCTTGGATTTGTAAGTAGTTGTATTAGGTGATGATTGCCTTTTCTTTCTTTGTCCGCGTGGTGTAGTACATGGCTGTGGTCGTTGTTCCTCTGGAGATGGAGTTTGATTTATTGATAAGCTACCACCTGGGATAATTATTCTTGTTGATTTATAAGCGATTCCTTTGTTTGAATCAGTAGTCGTAGAGCTTCCAATTTGAGGTGATGTACGTGGTGATGCTTTCTTTGATTTTGGAGTTGGTTCCTTTGGCGATGAGGATGTTATTGTTCTTGTTGGTGTTGCAGGCGCCAGTGATGCAGCTGGAGCCACCGATTTCTTGCTAAATATATTAAGCACCATTACCCCATGAAACAAAATAGAAACGAAACTAAGTAACCGTTGTTTCAATTAACAAAGACAGAAGTAGCTGATATATTTTCTATTTTTATTTTTTGACGTTATATTCTGATGGGACTTTTTTTTTTTAAATTTGCTACTGAAAGGTTTATTGGTGCCAAATTCGGTCGAGATGATTCTAGTACAAAAGAAAAAGTTGGGGCCCCAAAATAGGAGATATAGCACGAAAGAAAAAAAATAAAATAAAATAAAACCAAAAATTAGATATCCGAATTAGGAAATAAACCACTGTTTTGTGACCCGATGTTTGATCGTAGTGATTGATATTATAGACAACCAAATATATATATAAAAAAAGGAGAGCTGATATCAACACCTAACCGATGAAGAATGATGAGTATGAATTAATGAACAGGGAGTATTTAATTTTTGTAATTGTAGCTAGAAACTGATGATACCACAAATTCTTCAGATGAAATGAGTGTGACAAGAAAACAGCAAAGAAAGAACAATACACATTCAACAACAAAACTACGTAATTATTATTTATACAAAGTAGATCTTGTTGTTCACTTTCTAAACACCGATTCACACCCCCTCCTTATACTTCTTATTAACGGATACTGTTTACACAAGTTCTACAAAGCTGTAAATACATTATGTGTGGTTAATTTTTTTTTTTGATTTATATGTTAGCCAATGTATCATCTTATGTATCATGTGATCTGAGTTTCCTAAAGTTAAAATTAAACAATTGATTGTGATTATATATAATTTTCACAAGAAAGTATAATTTGTATGTGTGGAACCACCTTCCTCCAGATCCTTGTTGTTAACCATCTATTGACGAGTTTTGTATCACTTGATATCAATGGCTTCGTTCAGTTTTTGCAACATTTGATACGGATTGATAGCTTCATCTATCGTTTGTGAAACATATTGTAATAACTACAATGGAGTCTTGTAGTATTTGCGATTAGAATGTACAATTCTTTGTCCATAGTCAATTGGACAAGAGAGAGTAAAACAGCTAGATCTCCGGTTAACAATTGATTTTGTATGAAACATCACAACCAGTTAACGTGAGTAAGATTTTTGAATATGTAAATATTATACTATTATAAATAAACAATATATATAAATGATTTCAATAAATTAGAACTTTCAAGGTGTTGTATAGGTTAAACCCCCCACAACCACAATCAATTCCTTCTTTTTCTTTATTCTTCAATGGCAAATCAATTTAAACCAATCAAAATATTAATTAACTAATAAATAAATAATGAATGTGATAAGCTTCCCATGTGTCCTAATCAATTGATACCATTATTATCATTATTTTTTTTTCTTCTTCTTTTTCAATGATAACTTTTAAAATTAGTTACCAGCTTTACCGTTCTTATGGTCATCCAATTCTTTTTCCAATTTTTCAATGGTTTCCTTTTGTTGTTGTAATTTTTCTTTCAACTTCTTCAATTGAGCAGCTTCTTGTTTCTTGATGTAAACATTTTCTTGAGCTCTTTCCTTTTCAGCAAAGGCATCTTTGGATTGTGAGATAGCACCTTCAGTTAAAGCAATTCTGGAAGTGGAGAATAATCTGACACCTCTGATTGATGATCTGGTAATTTGAGATAACATTGTTGATGTTTTGAATTGAATAATTAATTAATTTAATTGAAACTTTCAAAAGAGAAAATACTAAACGAATCAACAAAAGAAGGAGTGTGAGGGAAAGACAAAAAATTGTAAAGAAAAAGTTCAATTGGTGGAGAGAGAGCGAATAATAGAAGAGAATGATTGTCACTGAGCAAATGTTCAATGAAGTAGAAGAAAAAAAAAATAAATAAAAAAAAAAATAAATCTGGCCATAAGTTCTTCTTGTGCTGGCGGTGGAGTTGGTGGTAGTGGTGATGGAGGAGGTGGTGGTGTGGGACTAGGGAAAGAATCAGAGTGAGTGACTGCAAGAAAAAAAAAAAAAATAGCCAAAGGACACTACTAACAATTTCACACACATCCACACAAAAGAAAAGAACACGGGCTGTGGAGCAATCGCGAGTTTCTATTGGTCAATAACTCCGGTTCATGGGGGAAGCACTTCTCTAATACTTAACATCTATTCTTTTTTTTTCTTTTTTGTTACATATGAACTTGATTCTAATAAGTATTGACACATTAAATTCGATTAATTGTATATTATGTACATGAGAATAGTTAAAGAAATAACTAGAAAACAGAAACAAATTCACACCACCTCACATGTTTCTGGATGGCATATATCTTGCATGTCTATGTTTGGAAGACAACAATCCTAAACTTCTAGCATACTTAATTGCCATAGCTAGTTTCTTTTGGTTTTCAGCACTACAACCAGTCACATCACGTGACAATATTTGACCAGTAGAAGTTAAGAATTTGGATAAGATTTCTGGCATCAAGTATAATGTTTTAGGATCGATTCCTGACTTAGCAAATGGGTCAACCAATTTCTTTTTGTTTTTGGCCTTTTGTTCCATAGTGAATCTATTCATACTGAAATCAAATGGAGTATAAGTATCTCCCATTCTGAAATGCCTGTGTAATGATGGGGCAATGTAGATTGGTGGATCAGTAGATTTGGTCATTGTATTTGTAATTTTAGTCATATTTTCATTTAAATCAACTGGAGTCGATGATTCAGCATCTCCCCAAGTAGTTTCACTTTTCAAAGCTTCAACATCATCTGGATTTAATGATTGTTGCTTAGATACTTTTCCTGCACTGAATTTGACAATACTAGAAGACAAAAAACGTCTACTAGTTGGAGCAATGATAGATCTCCCAGATACTCTTAATGAAGGAAACATATCAAAATTAGAAGTAGTTTATTGGAAAAACTGTTTGTATCTAGATTGACAGACGTGCTTCACTTATCCTCTTACCCAGTAAAATTTTTCATATTCTCTCTCTCTCACACACACTAACCATTTCGCAAATCAATGGAAAAAAAAAAAAACAACCAAGGGTCGTGTGAAACTTCCCATTCAGCGAACAAAAAATTTTGTGCGTGGTTTGAACAATTATCATCGATCATCATTTGAATATTAATTATCAACATAAAATTACAATTCAGAAGCAACTACACCCTTTCTTTTTTTCTTTTGTTTAAAGGGTTTCAATCTAGATTATAAATTATTAAATAATTTATAAATTAAAAGAGTTGCTTAGTTCCTTTATCTATTTGTTTGCAACTTATATCATTTTAGAATCATTCAGTATTTTTTCCCATTTTATTTACATTGCCGTGGCAAAATAACAATAGTTTTAATTATTAATTAAACCCATATTTTTCATATATTTTTATATATATATATATTCGATTAACATATTACCATAACCAAGAAGATTATATAATATGGGAGAACGAGGACCAGACCAGTGGTTGGAACAAATCAAAAAATGTATAGCATTGTCAGAATCTGACATGAAACAATTATGTGAATTAGTCAAAGAGTTATTGATGGAAGAATCCAACATTCAACCAGTTCAATCTCCAGTTACAGTATGTGGTGACATTCATGGTCAATTTCATGATTTATTAGAATTATTCAGAACAGCCGGAGGATTACCATCAGATGATAATCAAACAAATTTTATATTTTTAGGTGATTATGTTGATCGTGGTTATTTCTCCTTGGAAACATTTACATTATTGATGGTTTTGAAAGTTAAATATCCTCATAGAATTACTTTAGTTAGAGGAAATCACGAATCAAGACAAATTACCCAAGTTTATGGGTTTTATGAAGAATGTTTAACCAAATATGGATCAACAACTGTGTGGAAATATTGTTGTCAGGTTTTTGATTTCTTAACATTAGCAGCTATAATAGATGGTAAGATATTATGTGTTCATGGTGGTTTATCACCAGAAATCAGAATGTTGGATCAAATTAGAGTCTTGTCCAGAGCTCAAGAAGTTCCTCATGAAGGTGGATTTTGTGATCTTGTTTGGTCCGACCCTGATAATATTGATACTTGGGCAGTTTCACCAAGAGGTGCAGGATGGTTGTTTGGATCCAAAGTTTCACGTGAATTTAACCATATCAATAATTTACAATTGATTGCCAGAGCACATCAATTGGTAATGGAAGGGTTCCGTTATCATTTCAAAGAGAAAGATGTGGTAACTGTTTGGTCAGCTCCTAATTATTGTTATAGATGTGGTAATGTTGCAAGTGTTATGCAAGTGGATGAAGATTTAGACCCTAATTTCAAGATATTCAGTGCTGTTCAAGATGGTGATTTGGCAGTAAAGAACAATACCAACAAAACACAAAGAAGTGATTATTTCTTGTAACGAATGATGATTGAATATGTTCCCCCCCTTCTTTTTTTAATTAGATATTTTAATTTTATTCTGTAACTATGATTTTTTTTATTTTTATTAATGTTAAACTACAATTAACGGTTATTTTTTTTGCTTATTTTAATAGAAGAAGGTACTGATATGCAAATTTATTTCTTTGCTGAAGAAAGTTTTTTCCAAACCAAACATTTATTGTTATTCTACATTTTGAACCATATCTTGAATTTGCATTAATCACTTCAATTTATGTTATGTCATGAGTGAAATAAGTGTATCATGTTGGTTTGTGAAAGTATTATTTGCATTTACACCAATTTTTGGTTTACATTTTTATTGTTTTCCACCTCCACTTTCTTACAATCTGTATAATAGTTCAATATTTCTGAATATTGGTATATAATTTAATATAAACAAGTTCTATCTTAGATTACTACTTCTTTGACTTTCTTCTCATTCTCTTTATACCAATGATCTTTTTCACATCATCAGAAAGTCCAGATTTCTTCTTTGGCTCACTTTTAGCAGCATTATCATTGGATTTACCACCTTTGTTCATGTTACCCTTGTTCATATTACCTTTCTTTTGAGAACCTTTTCTACCTTTCTTTTGTCTCTTTGAATCAAATTTTGAATCTTTATTGTTTTTTTGGTTATCATCATCTTCATCACTGTCTTCTCTCTTTCTCTTTTTACCACCATCTTTGTTTATATTACGAGCAATCATTTCCTTTTCTCTTCTTCTTTTAACAACTTGAGCATTTTCAATGGCAAATTCAACAATTAATCTTCTTTTACTTAATCCTTCCAATTCAGCCATCTTCTTTTGTTCATCACTTAAACCTTCTAAAATTTCTGGAATAGATACTTCATGAGCATTCAACCATCTTAAACCCATCAATGCAGCTTTATGATCTCGGAATTCAATGAAACCATAACCTCTACTACGTCCAGTTTCACCTGAACCTTTAACTTCCATGATAACTTTGGCTTGTTTCACAACACCTTTATGTTTTGAATTTTTAGATTTGACAGGTTCTTCTTCTCCTTCTTTATCACCAAAGGAATGCTTGAATTTAACAGATCTATTAACTTCTTCTTTAGATAATGGTTGTCTTTTTTCTTCTTTAACTTCAGTAGCAAATTGGACAACAGCTTTTCTACCTAATGCTTTCAAAGCTTTGGCATTCATTGCTCTTGGTAAGTTTCTGATAGCTAATCTAGTTAATGATAAATGTAAAGTTGGATTCTTGTTTAGTTGTTGAACTCTCAATTTGTAAGATTTTTCTCTCAATTCTAAATCAGTTTTCGAGATAAATTGTGCCAATTTGGAATTTTCAGTAATTCTACCTTCGTTCAACAAGAACAAATTACGTTTATCCTTTTCACCTGGTGCTTTACCCAAAGCTTCTTTTCTTTTCAATGAATTTCTTTCAGCTAATTTATTGGCGGATTCTCTGTCAACAGCAGAAGCAATTGATAAAATTCTACCTTGGTATACATATGATGGAGAAACATCATCAGCAATCAACATAGATGTAGAAGCAACACTTGGTGCATTATCAAGACAATCAAGATAAGCAGATTCTTTGGCAAATGCAACAAAAGCAGAACCTTTAGACAATCCAGTTTCCTTGTCGACAACAGGTAAGGCATATTTAACTGGACCAAAAGTACTGAAATGTTCTTTCAAAGATTCAGCATCAGCATCGTATGGAATATTTCTAACAAACACAGAATAAGCTTCTTGTTTATTTAATTTCTTTCTAGGCTTACGTTCTTCCTCCTCCTCTTCTTCTTCTTCAATGTCAATTTCAATATCATCAGAACTATCAGGTTCATCATCGGAATTTATTTCGTTCAATTTATCAAAATCTTCATTTTCATCATCATCATTCTCTTCATCTTCTTCTTCATCATCAGATTCCTTATCGTCTTTTATTTCTTGCTCATCATCTTCTTTTTCATCTTCTTTGGCTTCTTCAGATTCTTCCTCTTCTTCATCTTGATCATCTTCTTCGTCTTTCAATTGTTCCCATTTAGATTTTTCAACCGCAAAATCAACAGCAACTTCTCTACCATCAATTTTTAAACCTTGACATTCTTTAACGGCTTTTTCTGCAGCAGATTTCTTCTTCATGATAACAAATGCAAACCCACACATTTGACCACCTTTTTTCTTTGGAATATAAGCATCAAAAACAGCACCATATTTATTGAAAATTTTCTTCAATTGATCTGGTTTCTTACAAGACCATGGTAAATTTCTAATAATTAATCTTGCTCTTCTTTTTTCAATAGGAGTAATTTTTGAATTATCATTAGATTTATTTCTTCCTTCTTGTGTTGATTGATCTTTTCTATCTCTTCTTTTAGCAACATCTACTCGTAATAAACGTCCTTTAAATTTAGTTTTCCTACTTTCAACTAAAGCAGTTAAACAATCATCATCCAATGTAAATGAAACAAAACCAAATCCTCTACTCTTTTTTTCATTATCTGTAACTATAACTGCATGTTTAACAGGGACAAATTGGGAGAAAAATTCTGATAATTCTTCTGATGTTGCTTCAAATGGAATTGAACGAACAAATAATGTCTTATGATCTAAACCATCTTCTGATGGTGTACTTTTAGTACTAACTGGTTCTTCAGACTTGACTGTCTCAACATGAACACTTTTATCTTCTTCAGTTGACATCGTGGTTTGATAATTAAAGTGGTTCAAATATTCAATGTTAAGAAGATCATCTCAAAAATCAAAAAAAAAAAAAAATTATTCAAAGAAAAAATAAAACATCAAAAAAAAAAAAAGCTACAGCCAAATTTGGTACAAAAATAACCCGCAATCGCTACCAGATGGAAATATCTCTTTATAATTCACATTGCTAGAATAGATTCACCCCAAAAAATAAAATTATTAACATATTTATATTTAACTCAGATTTACATGACTATTTAAGAGAGTTAAAATTTGAAAAGAACAAAATTCGTAACTTACTTTGTGTAACCGTTAGCTTCGAGCCATTTGTAAATAGCTTTAGAGTCACGGTCAGCCCATTTAATTTTAGTGGTGATCATATCCAAGGATTGAGCCAAACTTTGGTCGAAACCTTTGGTGTTTTTAGAAGCAAAGAATTCTTCAACTTCTTTTCTTTGTTCAGCTTTGGTGAAACCAGAAGTTGACAAAGTGACGATGGAACCTAACATTGACAAACCTGGTGGGAAAAGTTCATAGACTTTATCCCAGTTACCAGACAACCAAGCCCAAGTTTTTTCAACACCCAATTTAGTGGCACGTAAACCTTGAATTGGAATATAGACATCTTGTTGTTTGACAATTTCAGTGTTCAACAACAAACCGGTGACCTTGTCCAAGATTTCTGGTTTAGAGAATCTACCAAAAGCTCTCAAAGCAGCAATCTTTTCTTCGATAGCCAGTGGGTTGGAGTAAATTTCAAACAATTGGTCAAAGGTCTTTTCATCACCAGATTTGGCAACAGTGTTAAAGATAGAACCTCTCAAGTTTGGATTAACAGCTTGTTTATCACCAGCAACAAATTTAGCAAAGGCTTCTTTAGCATATTCAACAGCTTTTGGTTCATCAGCGTTAACGGCAGAGGCAAACAAGGATGATTTCAATTGTTGTTCAGCAAAGGATTCTTTACCAGTGAATTCCCAACCGATTTCATTCAATTTGGCACTGATTAAATCTCTAGTGAAGAATTTCAAAGCATCTTGAGTAGCTTCATCTTCAAACAAAAGAGCAGCTTTAATGGCACCAATTCTGGTCAAGATTTCATTCCAAACAACATAATTGGATTCCTTGGACCAGGATTTGACCAAGTCCAACAAACTGGAGGTTTCAATGAAACCAGTGGAGGCCAAAGAACCAGCATCAGCAACTAGACCAACACGGTCTTCAACAGTAAGCTTACCTTGAACACCAGCTTCTCCAAGTTTGTTCCAACGAGATGGTTCATATGCAGTTCTGTAAATACCAGTTTGGTTGGCATTAATCTTGAAGAAATCATCAGAAGTTGCAACTTTGAAAGTCTTGGATCTGGTGTCCAAAACCAAGGATTCGTCAACACCTTCACTGGTCTTCAATCCCAAGAAAACTGGGTATAAAGTCTTGTCTTCTTCTTCCTTAACATCACCAGTAGCCAAGAAACGGTTCTGAGTAACCTTAATTTCACCGTTACCAGTTTCTTCAACTTTAACAATTGGGAAACCAGTGTTCTTGGTCCAGATATCCATGACCTTGACAACATCCTTTCCAGAAGCTTCACCCAAAGCTTCCCACAAGTCAGAGGTTTGAGTGTTACCCCATTTATGTTTCTTCAAGTAGTTAGAGACACCTTTAATGAAAACGTCTTCACCCAACCAGTTGGAGATCATCTTCAACAAGGAAGAACCCTTGGAGTAAGAAATGGCATCAAAAATTTGGTTAATTTCATCAGCTCTCTTGACTGGAACTTCAATTGGGTGGGAGGATCTCAAGGCATCCAAGGACAAAGCATGTTGCAAAGAATCAGAAACATAGGATTCCCAAACTTTCCAGTCTGGGAACAAGGCATCACAAGCGTACCAACTCATCCAGGTAGCAAAACCTTCGTTCAACCACAAACCATCCCAGAAGTCCATAGTAACCAAATCACCAAACCATTGATGGGCCAATTCGTGCATAACGACTTCAGTGACTCTTTGTTTGGTGTTAACATTGGTGTTGTTTTCGTCAATCAACAAATCAACAGAACGGAAAGTAACAAGACCAGAGTTTTCCATAGCACCGGCACTAAATTCTGGAATGGCAGCCATATCCAATTTGTCATATGGGTATGGAATGTCAAATTTACTGTCAAAGAATTTCAAGGTCTTAGCAGCAATATCAGCAGAGTATTTACCCAAGTGTTCAGATCCTGGGACGGCATAAACTCTAATTGGAACTCTGTAGTCGTCATTGGTAATGTATCTCAAGTCACCAACAATAAAAGCCACAAGGTAGGTGGACATCAATGGAGTAACAGTGAAAGAAACCTTTTTCTTGTCATCACCGAGTAAAGTAGTTTCCTTTTCTGGTTGGTTAGAAAGACAGACCAAATCTTTGTGGGCAATCAAGGAAATGGAAAATTTGGCTTTAGCAGCTGGTTCATCATAACATGGGAAAGCTCTACGACAATCAGTTGGTTCCATCTGGGTGGTGGCCAAATATTTGGTCTTACCATCTTCTTGGTAAGCAGCTCTGTAAAAACCAGCCATCTTGTCATTCAATTCACCAGTGAACTTAAGGTATAATCTAGCAGTTTTACCAGCTTGCAAGTGGTCATCAAATTTGAAAGTAACGGTTTGCTTGTCAGTATCAAAAGTAATATTCTTAATTTCAATATCTTCAATTTTAGCTTCATGAATTTCAATTTCCAAAGTGTTTAAAGTAATGAAATCTGTTCTTTCGTTAACTTGGAATTCAATGGTTTCTTCACCATTGAACTTGAAAGTTTCAAAAATTGGTTCCATAGTAACATCATAATGTAATGGTTTAACGTTGGTTGGCAAGACTTCACGGTCTGCAGGGACAATTGAAGCAGAATTACCTGCGGAATCAGTATGGCGGCACATTGAACAATAATGGGACCTTTGTTGGAGTTGTTTAATCGAAAAAAAGGAACTTGTGTGAAAAGTTGGGGGAGATGGCAATTTATTTGTAGAATTTCGTGTCGATTGTTGGCGAGGAATGTTGTGCCTAACGAGTGCGTGTGTGCCCAAATTTCTGATTATCAGGAATTGATTTTGTTTCCAGGAAACAGTTTGGGCAGTGTCAGCGAGAGTCACTAACCGTTTAAACATTTCACAATTTTAAGTATATATACAAGACAAGGGGAGGGGGTGAGCAGGCCACTTCAGTCTACGGCAAGATCTAATGCAATTAGCTATAATTATGTCAAATAGGACCGTAGTTTTTTTTATTGTCTACCAATATGAATTGAATCTCCTTAGAATATATAAAATCCGCTTGTTAGCGATTTTTTCCAAAATTTTTTATTTTCTATGGAATTTGAAACTTTGCGCACACACCAAGATTTTTTTTTTCCCCTTCGCTCTCTTCCCAGCGAACCAGAGAAGGAAAAATTGTATTGGTTCATACGGCAAATGGTTCTCGTGCCAGCTGGCTCGTGGATTTTTGTGCCATGGACCTGAATTAAAGCCGTTGGGTTATATGGACATTGAGATACAAACCTATTCTTATTTCTACAAATCGAAATATCGCCGTAGACCAATTCGTTAAGTTAATCTTGATTTCTGATCAATGTGTATATATTGTCTACATATTATCTTTATTTCTTAATATCCATAATATTTAGATTATCCTGTTCTTTGAAGAATGTGAATACCACTATTGGTTTCAACAATATTACTGACTTCACCAACGTGTAAATTAAATGCTGCTTCTTCAAATGGTGGTTGCATTTGTCCCTTACTGAAAAATCCAAGATCACCACCTCTTTCATGAGAACTACAATCACTTTCAGTAACAGCTAAATCACCAAGTTTGACTTCTCCATTCTTTATTTTAGCCAAATGTTTTTTGGTTTGTTGTATTGCTTCATCTCTAGTTCTTGTAATACCTTCTGGAGATTTCCATGATTTTGGTTTTCTTGATTGATTATGTTTAAGTAATAAATGTGATACTCTAACTTGTCCATCTTTATTGACAACTGGTTTGTATCCATTGTTCTTGAATTTTGCAATATAAGCATTTAACACTTCAGTATCAGTACCATATGGTGGATCCCAGGAGGATTCATTTGTTGATTGATTTAAAAAATACTCCTTATTATGTGTACGAGAGACTTTAATTGTCCAATTAGGAGGTAAACCTGTAGATGTAGATGACATTATGACGATTTGATAGCTAAATTGATTTGGTCAAGTAGAATGATGACAAATTTATTGTCCCTTCAAATTCCAGCAGTGCTTTCTCTATTTTTTTTTTTTTGCCTAACGCAGCACAACAGGAATTTTATCATAACTACACGACTTAAAAATAGTACCTCTAATATCTAATAATAATAATAATAATGTATAAATTTATACATATTGTCTAAATACCTCTAGATTTTAATGCTTCTTTGACATGACCGTAAACAACATCAACTGGTTCATCACATCTGACTTTAACAACTTTGCCTTGTTTTTCAAAGTAGTCAACAACAGGCATAGAAGTGTCAATAAAGGTCTTGAATCTTTTCTTGATACTTTCAATATTATCGTCAGTTCTTCCACTAGTCTTACCTCTTTCCAATAATCTATTTAACATGACTTGTTCTGGACATTCAAAGAATAAAGTAAAAGCAGACTTGGCAATGGTTTCTTCAAAAGTGATTGCTTGATCCATTTTTCTTGGGAACCCATCAACCAAGAATTTGGTGTTACCACTAGCATAGTTTTCTTGAATAGCTTGTTTTAATAATGCAACAGTTACTTCTTGTGGGACAATTTCACCTTCTCTAATATATTTGGCAATCAATTCACCATATTTTGATCCTGGTCTTTTTTGTTCAGCTCTCAACAAATCACCTGCTGATAAGTGAACAAATCCTTTATCTTTAACCAATTTGTCGGATTGAGTACCTTTACCTGAACCAGGACCTCCCAAAACAAAGATAACTGAAACTTTACCATCGGCAAATTCGGGACCTTGTTTGGTTTCACTTGGTTCAAAAGCTGATTTAGGGGTTTCTTTATCCAACATTGAAGCTGCAATAGTAGAACCAACAGCTAAGGCACCTACTATCAAAAGGATCTTACCTTTGGAGAATCCACCAGTTGGAGGTGTAGGGTTAGATTTGGTAGAATTGAATCTTCTAAAACATTGAGTGGTGATTCTTTGTTTAACAAAGTTTCTAGAAACTTGTCTAGCAACAAATGTTTGTCTTGGAAACATTATCGAATGAAAGTGTACAGAAGTCAAGGGACTGTGATTCTGATTGGGTAAGGTAAAGGTGGGAAATAAATTTTTCGTTTTCTTTTTTTTTTTCTTTGGTTTTGGTTTAGTTCACGATTCGTGTTTTGAATTTCTTTTTTTTCACGTCTATTGGTAACATAAAAGATTTCAGATCTAATCAAGTTCACTGAACGTACTATTATTTATTCACCTATACTTATTCCTGATAACTCTTAAGAACTTCATCATTATATCTTAAGTATTTACCATTCAATTCTTGTGGCCAGCCTTTCAACGCCAAATTAGCATAAACAGTTCCAGGTTCTTCCGGTGCAGCCAATTGTTTCTTTTCATGCAAATCAATAAATCTTTGTAAACCTTCAGCACTCATTCCTTTTCCAAATTTCTCCCTAATATCAACTTGCATTTCAGTATTAACAACACCAGGTGCAATTGAAATGGCTTGAATATCTTTCTCTTCTGCTGCCAAGGACATGATCAAATGATTTAATGCAGCTTTAGATGATCCATAGGCATACCAACCACTATATGGTTTTGTAGATGCACCAGATGAAACAGCAAGTACTCTACCATTAGTTTTCTTTAAATGGGTTAAACTTTGTTTAATCAACTCAACAATAGAAAATAAATTTATATCAAATAACCTCTTCCATTCTTCAACAGTTATGGAATCAATTGATCCAACAGGTTCCAAAACACCAGCATTAGCAATGATGGAATTCAATTGTCCAAATTTAGAAATTGCTAATTCAACTGCTTTTTTTGAAGTTTGTGGATCTGTTATATCACCAGTGACAATCCCAACTCTATCTGAACCAAATTGTTTTTCTAATGCTTTCAATGGAGCTTGAGTTCTGGCGATAACAATTACTTTGGAAGTAGGAGTTTTCAATAAGATTTCGGCAATTGCTTTACCAATACCTCTTGAGGCACCAGTCACAATTGATACATGGGACGACATTTTATTTTGATGATAAGAATTTTACGTTTGTGAAGATTATAAACGAACTAAAGAAGATATTGAACGAAGGAAACTTGAACGATCTTATATCTCTGATTTTTAGTTTGTCGCATTTTTTTTTTCTTTTTGTTGGTTCTGATTTATCCGATTTTGGATTTTTGATTGAAACTGAAGAATGATTGTTTTGCATTCCATCTATACTTTATTCTATAAATAATTCTATTTCTAAACTATCGGCAGTTGTATTTACATTTGGTATTCCTTAAGGATTTCATTGTCGAAATCGTAGTATTTACCATTGAGTTCAGCAGGCCAACCTTTCAAAGCCAAGTTAGCGTAAACAGTACCTGGAGCTTCAGGTGGAACTAATTTTTGACCTTCGTGTAAGTCAACAAATTGTTGGAAGTTATCTGGGTTCATGTTTTTACCGTGAACAGATCTGATTTCAACTTGCATTTCAGTATCAACAACACCTGGAGCAACAGCAATAGCTTGGATTTCTTTTTCTTCAGCAGCCAAAGAAAGCATCAAGTGGTTCAAAGCAGCTTTGGAAGAACCATAAGCGTACCAACCACTGAATTCAACAAAGGCGGCAATGGAAGAAACACCAATAACTTTACCGTTGGTTTTCTTCAAGTGTGGTAAACTTTGTTTGATCAATTCAACCACAGAGAAGAAGTTGATATCGTATAATTGTTTCCATTTTTGAACATCGGTGGTTTCAATTGGACCAATTGGGTCCAAGACACCAGCATTGGCAATAACAGCATTTAATTGACCAAATTTAGAAATAGCCAATTCAACAGCTTTTTTGGAAGTTTCTGGAGCAGTGATATCACCAGCAATAAATGCAACTCTATCGCTAGAGTATTTTTGTTGAAGAGCTTCTAATGGAGCTTGGGATCTGGCAACAATGACAACTTTTGAAGTTTCATTTTTTAAAAGGATTTCAACAATAGCTTTACCAATACCTCTGGAAGCACCTGTAACAAGAGTAACGTGGGACATTATGATTTGATTATAGAATATATTCGTTGATAATAAAGAAAGAAAAAAAAAAGTAGATGAGATAAGAAAGAAAAAGTAACGTAAATGAATGATCTTTTTTTTTTTACTTCTTCTTCTCTTTAACTCTATTTATGCAGATGGGATGCCAGGAATGCATCATATGAGTTTGATTCTAATTTTCAACCGTCCGGTAGTATGTATTGACTAAAGGGTAAAAAGTTTTGTGTACTATTTTTTTTTTTTGGAAGCAAATGTTCCGTGGCTAAGCTGGTGGAATTTCGTAATTGCATCAAGCACTCAAAAGAAATAAAATATTCGGAAAAAACGAATCGAAAACCGATTAAGCTTATGAATTACAACAGCGACAAACTAACGAAAATGGACGATATGGGATCCAAAAAGAGAACCACCGTTGTTTATGCATAAGGAAGGTTGGTAATGGCATACTGGGGGGTTGCATTAACAAAGGCCCATCATAGTTATAGTTCTATAAACATATACCCAACGTTTATCCTGTTTTGCGTTCGGAATATTCAAAATGAATAAAGGTACAAAGTAAATAACCACCTAAATTAAAAAGAATAAAAAGAATTCTACACACAGTGTAATATTTATGACTCACCAATAACAGTAATAATAATCTAGAAATGGGCGGCTGGTGCGTTATTGTGGGCACCACCATCGAGGGGAATAACAACACCATTAATGTAATTAGATTGCTTGGAACACAAGAAAATCAACAAATTTTGAAGATCTTCTTTTTCACCTAATCTTCCTCTTGGATTGGTTTCAACAATCATATCACCAGCAGCTTCAATTAAACCATTTGCCATTTTAGAAGGGAACCAACCTGGGGCAATTGAATTGACATTGATATGCCTTGGAGCAAATTGAACAGACAAGTTTCTACCCAAGTGAGACACAGCCGCTTTTGAACTCAAGTATCCATAAACACCAACTACATCATTGGTAGTAAGACTGATAACTGAAGACATGAGAATGATTCTTGATGGATCTTCCTTAGTTGCTGCTTTTTCCAATAATGGAACAAACAATTTGATGGTGTGGAAGACAGAAACAACATTCAAATCGAGAACTTTCTTAACGGCTGAAACTGGATGATCTTCTAAAGCTGCACCCCAGGTGGCACCAGCATTAGCTATTAAAATGTCAACTTTATCTACTTTTTCAGCAACATACTTATAGAATGCTTCACATTGTTCTTCAACAGCAAGATCAGCTGGGAATGAAATGATTGTGGTGGATTTTCCATTATCTTTAGCTAATTTCTCCAAATGTGCTTTTGCTTCATCACATGCTTTTTTCTTTCTTGAAGTAATTGCAACTGTGGAAGCACCATTCAAAACCAAAGCTTCAGCACAGTATAATCCCAAACCTCTAGTACCACCAGTGACGACGGCGATCTTTCCTTCTGTGTTTACTTCAACCATTGTGTCTGTATATAACTTCTTGATAGTGGATACAAGTAAGAAAAGGGAGAAAAAAGAATGATAAAGGTGGAGTAATTAAATAAAGCAATTCTGGAGTATTTATACTGTACTTCCCTTTCTATGATTTTTTTTTCTCTCTCTTTCTCTGTTGGTTTTTGGCGCGACTAACTAAATTCGTGTGTGGTTAAAAATACGGGGTAATCTTAAAGTAATCCTTTATCCACCAACCGTAGTGGGGGGGGGGGGCGCGCGGACTACTACGAAGTCTCCGCACTAAGCATACTTGGTACCGAGGGACACACAGTAGAAGAAAAACTACACCGTTGGTACTTTCCAACACGTTATATATAATGCATCGTTACTATTAATATGCCTGTTACACTCCAGATTCTATATGAATAAAGAATCCAAATACACTGTAAATGAATGAAAAAATCAAAGTAAAATATAAAAAGAAAATGACCGGATTAATTTGGATAAATCCGTTAACTGAATTGTGAAAATAATATCAAACTTGCAAAACCAAAAAAGAATATATCCGTTGATAGTTTAACCCGATAAAAAAAATTAAGGGACAAACAAATGAACAAAAAAAAAAAAAATATAGTTGCAAACGCCTCCACACATGAATCTGATCAATGGTGCTAATCTGTTAATCGTCTTCTTTTTGAAAAACTATTTGTAACACCGGTAGTAATTGCTGAATGATCACAAGTTGGGTTTAATAACAGGAAAAATTCAATTATCAGGGAATAATTAATTTCCAACAATACTTTACCACTATTGACAATTAGTCGTAGCATTCCAATTGCGGTTAATCCTATAAAAGTGACAATAAGATTGGTGATATATGTAGCTACTTTATTGGCGAATAAAAACTTCAACAAGTCTAAGATAATGATCCATGCTTTATTTGGTTTATGTTTCAAATGCAATGAAGGTGGTGATGTTGAAGATTTCTTATTTTCAGATGATGGTTCTATTATTTCTTCTACAAATGGGAAAGGTTCTGTTCTTGGAGGTTTTAGAATGGACTTTTTCTGAGGATATTGGTGATATGAACTTGTGATTATCGTATTCTCCTGAATTACAGTAAATAACGGACTTGCCCAATTTATATTCTTCATGATTTTGACCTAACGTTGTTAAGGGATCTTTTTACTTTTTATTGAATGAATGGTTGATCTAATTTTTGAGAAAGGGTATGGAGTGGTGATTAGAAGATCATGAAAATTAACCCAATAATTGATTTTTTTTTTTTGTCTTTGAATGGTTTTTGATTTAAAGGGTGATTTTCTTATATTTTTTGTATTAAGGAAATACCAAGCTCATAACTTAATGATCCAGTCACTAACATACATATATATATATATATATATAAAAGAATGGAAAACCAATAGAAAAGTCAAGAAAAAGTATAATGAAACGAATTAGAAGAAACTTTTCACTCTCCTATATAAAAATATTTTTTGACCTGCCAACCGATGATGCCATTGTTAATTGTTAATGAAATCAAACTTATCGTTCCGAAAGGGAAATTGTGCTAAAATTGAGCTTCTTGCAGATATTTTTATCTGTCGCACCTTGGATCTTGGGTTTATGTGTAATAACGCGCAAAATCATCATTCCCTTACAAATTGCCAAAACCCGCAAATTAGGAGATAAAGTTTTTACACATTATCCATAAGATTATTGCTACATTACTAATTCTTATTATTACTAACTGAAAACTCAAATTCAAACCAGGGTTTGTAATGTCATGAAATAACTTAAATGACAAGGAAAAAAAAACCTGAATTGTACACATTCCTATACCTAGTTTTGTACGTGACTTATTTTTCACTAGCTAATCTAATAACCAATTGTAAACCAGGAACTAAAGGATTAGCCATGGTAAAACCATTATCTCCAAGGTGTTTGATATCCTTACCAACGATCACTTGTGCAATCTTTGGCTGATCACCAATCTGCCAGATCTCAATCAACAGGTCATTGACAACAAACAAGTAATTATTGTCAAAATATACACTTTGTGCTTTGAAGTGAATGATAGAATCTCTTGATAATTTACCATGCTTGTTGATGAATATAGCGTATTCTCTGTAGACCAAAAAAAACTCTTTGTTATTGCTCAATTTAAACATCCCCATTGGTTTATAATTAGCATTTAGCAATTTCCGAATCGTGTCAACCAGTGAAGCTTGAGCCGAGGTGCTTTTCCTTGTCGCATAAGGATCGGCTTTCTTCTTATCTGCATCACTTGGTGGTGGTAATTCAGGCACAGAGCTTGGAATCAATTTGTCCAATTCCAAAATTTCAAAACCCTTATTTGTGTGCACCGCAAATGAAGAATTGAATATGGAAATACCATAACACTCAGCTTCAATATAGAACCTAGCATGGTCCTTGAACCTGCTAAATATACCAGAATTATCCAACTGCGGAATCACAACTTTAAAGTGAATACTTCCATTTGTCTTCTTTTTTGCATAAAACAACATATTAACATTCTTATGACGACCCATTTTAAAAAACAACACATGATCTTTAGATAATGATATACCAGTAAGATCCAGCTTTACCTCTTTATAAACATTAATGACTTGACGTATTGGATAATATCTCAAATACTTATCACTCAACACAATAACGATACCAATGTCACTATCAACATATGTTTGAATATAGTCCGCACCACCGAGAATTTTCTTCCATCTTCCTTGAGCACAACACATATACAAACCTGTTTCAAGGGCAACAAGACTGTACTTCAAGTAGTCATACTCAAAAGTACTCATACACTGTATTTTGCTGAAAACAATCCTGTTTCTAGATAATTGTGGGTTGTAAATGTCATAGGATAACTTTAATTTCTTCATTTTGTTTACCGAGTCTTCACATACATTATAAATTGGATCAAATGGAGCAATTAACTGCAATTTTGTGACACGATTATTGTATTCATATCCAAATACAGTATTCGAAACAGGTTCCACTCTAAATGGGTTAGAAGCTTGCAATCTCTTTCCTAGATTCTCCTTTGTTGCAAGGAAGTAACTTTCCCATCCATTACGTTCCCTTTCGCTTTTGCATGAAAATGTGTATGCTCGTTTAGATCTACCAGCATATCTTATCTTAATTTGAAAGGCATCAGCATCGTCCTCGTCTTCTTCATTGGCAGTCATTTTGCCATTAGATGGTGGAATTGGTGACCTATTCGGAGACATTGGAGAAACCGTAGATGTAAGTCCCGCATTTGGCAGTGTTCCACTGCTTGCATTCTTTTCTTCTACTATTAAATATTCAATTGGGATTGGATCTTCAACTATTTTATACACGGGGTCTCCATATTTATTTCTCGATCTATTGGTGATCAACATATAATTATCAAGTAATATAATATGATCCAAGTTGGATGTTTGAAGCTTCTTCAAGTCACTTCGCCTTGTCAAATCTCCACGACAAACAAATCTTCTATTAGGGGAATTCAAATGCAAATTTATTTGAAGTAATCCACTTTTCCATACCAACTGGTTCTTAATGTTGTTCAACGCATATAAATTATCAGCTGATTTTTTGGTATCATTGATACGGGCACTTAATTGTTTTATTTCATCAGCTGCCTTGTGCATGGCAATATATCCCGGATCATTCTCGTCAATTTTTTTATAAATATCATGCAATTGTAATGGTAATTGTAAGAATCTTGAACTGAAAGTACTAATAAAAAGAATACCAACATTTACTTTCAAATCCTTCACACGTGGAAGATTACCAATTTGTTTGTCAACGTAACTCTTCAAAGTGGAAATGTTTAAAAGTTCTTGAATCATTGGCATACAGCTCATGTACTTGATTAATGGCAGTCTAATCTCGTATGCCCAATGACTGTATGCATTACCAATACCTATCAAATCGTGAATAAATTTTCCTTCAGCAACTAAGATTTTTAACAAAGGTTCAAACAAAGTTTTTTGATGAATGTCAACAATTTGTTTCCCAGTACTGACAACATCTTGTTGAAAATTGTTTATCTTAGTACTGTTTTTACCAAGATAATTTCTAGCAGCTTTAATAAACTCGGGTGCAACAATTTCCACAAAACACTTTGCCCTCTGAATGAAGGTTTGTTCGTATCTTAGCAAATCAAAGATCAACGATTGCTTTTTACTAAGTGCAGGATCAATAGCATGAAGATGATCAACCGTTAAGCGCCAATGACTAGCCCAGTCATTCTCTAAAACAATGTCCTTGATGTTGGTGTTTCTCATTTTACGTTCCAAATTCATGGACTTACTCAACGTACAGCATGTTGAGTAACATGTCATGTTTGATTGTTCTACTTCTTTAGTATGGGCAAAATTGGAGTAACATTCTGTAAGCAAAGGTAAAACACCATTCACATAAATACACTCGTTCATTACAACAAACATCTTGTCATTGCCTTCTGCTTCAACATCTTCCACTAATGAAATAGCACCAGATGCAACGAAATTGTCAAAAACCACCCTAGCACTACTGCTGACAATATCCAAAGGAGTGTCTCTTCGATGGAAAGCCAACAATCCACTCAATGCTTTCTTCAATTCAGTTCCTGAGATTGTCAGATCACGTAGCCATATCCTCAACTTCAAACACCACTTGAAAAGTTCAGAAAGTGACCAGATCCTGGTGCACACTTCGAAATGCTGTGATTGCAAGAAAGCAGCACTAAATGGCAATTCTGGTAACACCAATGGTAACGCGGGTAACTCTTCCTCTTGCTTCAGTGCTGGTACCATTGGGAGCTTTGCAGGTCTTGGGGGGACAACCGGTTGTGTGAAAGGTAACTCTGGCAACATTGCATAATCAAAATACTCCGTTGCAGGAGATTCAGATTCTCCTTGTAGTTCTTCATCCCAAAATAGATTATCAGTTTCATGATTATACGTAGCTCTCAGGTGTATGGAGTTCCATCTAGAACTTGGGCCCTGTTCAATGCCAAATTCATTATAACCATCAGCTATTTCAGAATATTCACTTTCTCTGTACGTAAAACCCAGAGATACTGTTTTTGTTCGATCCACATTTGGTCTCGTAGGTGAAGGAGATCTACTATACGACAGGTCCAGACCATAACTCATTCTATTGCTTTTTGGTGAGGTTTTGTTGTAGAAAAACGTTTGTGAGTTTCTCGATGCCAAATGCCGAAGGTTGGGTTTTGGTGGGGATCCCAATGGTGACGTATTAATTGGTAATATGGGGGTACCACCAGCGCCATAGTCCACTTTATTATATGAATTCACCAGATTTGTTCGAGAATGTGAGGTCCACAGGTCGTTTCTTGAATTGATCGTATTAATCAGATTTCTGTTTGACGTTAAATCAGGAACATCATCAATCTGGGGAGAACTATCAGCAACAACTTTATCTATGATCTCTTGTGTCCGAATTTGGGATGGAGATGGAACACCAAATGTATATCCCAAATTTGGTTCATGATATTCAGCAAGTGATTCCTCAAAATTTGTAGTTGGATATGGTACTGAAGACTCTAGTGTTGATTGGGATGTATCTTCTGTAGGGTACGGTGCAGTAACAATGGATGCATCCGATTTAGAAGCAGATGAAATTTGTTGGTATGCCCTTGGACGCGACTTGTAGTCGATGCTACTGACGGAAGTATTTCTGATTGGTGTAAGTAAGCTGTTGTTCTGGCCATCATATTCATCGTCTTCGTATTCCCATATTTGTTTTGGTCCTTTTGGCCTTATTGAGTCTGAAACTGATATGAACGATTCTTCAAAAGAATAATCACTAGAATAAGAATTAGCCGATTGGTTAACCGGTCTCGGCGGTGTCGCTGTTACTTGAGGGATCGATGGTTTTTTCAGGATACGAGGATCTAGTACCAGTACAGGGATTGATGGAGGAGATGTAGTAGGGATTGGGGGTCTATAATTTGGTGATGAAGCTGAGATTTGTGGTCCAATATTTTGGGATGAAGTTGTCACTGGTGGAACGGGTCTATGACTTGGCGGCGAATTCGGTGTTGGCAATTGAGTTCGGGTTGCATTGAAACTATGAAAAAATTCAAATTGTTGTGGTTGTTGTTCAGGTGAACTTGAAAGATAGATATCCGATGAGTCCACTACATCCAGTGGAGGGGGTTTCCTCCTTAAGGATCTTTTGATTGGTTCGTTAGGCATTAGATGGAAATTAGCAACAAATAATACAAAATACGGTAATGATACAAAACAATTAATGAATGGATGCTGATTTATAATGAAAGAAAAAGGAGGGAGAATTAAAGGACTAATAAATAAAAAAAAAACTAGTTGATAATACACAGTAGGAAATGGGTAATTGTTACGATTGGTAGTATGTCACTATCCGGTGGTTGTTTATTCTCTGGAAAAAGAAAAAAAAAAAAAATTATATTTGAAAATCGACACTAACCGTGAACAATTACTAAAACAAAAAAAAAAAAATAAAAAAATAAAAATACAAAAAAGACTACACACAACGAACAGACAAGTTGAATTTCGGTTGGAAAACAACCAAATAAATATGATAGAAGGAAATCTTTTGGTTGATTGGAACAGTTAGTGATGGTTATTAATACAAAAACTGGAGATATCCTGATATTTAGTGTAATTAGAGTAGGCGTTCTTCTGTACGCTTGCGGAATACCAAAAAAAAAAGAAAGAAATAAATATTTGCACAAATTGTTTCAAACTTTTGGCTGTAATCATCATTTTGTAATTTTTCTGTTGCTGCTGCTTTCGTTATTATTGATGCGACCAGTTCCCATCCCATCTTTACGCTGTAGTATATTTTATATGTATCAAAGTTTGAATAATTTTGTCTCCTTTTATTCTGTCAAACTGCTTATGTAATCGAGGAATGAAACCATCACATAAAAACGTGATTGATCCTTGTTGTTATCCTTTTAAAACAAAAAAAAAATTACGACCCTTTGATTTTGATTTGCAAAAAGTGATTACTGCAACGAACCTCCACACGATTATTGTTGAAATGGGCAACAATGTAATTAAATACTCTAAAAGCCTAATAATAAAAAGCTGATAATAAAACAATATCGGGGCTCAGCTCAAAATTTTACCAGAAAGTTTGTAGGAGTGGAGAACAATAACAATAAAGTCTTTAATAATCATTAATAAACCAAACGTATATGACCCCGTATCTCTGAGCTATTGAAAAGTCCCATCTTAATGTGAATGGTTCATGTTATAGGTTATCCAATTCAATTCTAGAACCAATCAGATGTTCGACTCTGAGATAACATTGGAATTATGCATATGGACAGCAACTTATTCCAGTATCTCAAATTTCATCTAAACCCAAAAAAAACCGGAACAATATGTAGATAAAAGAAAACAGCAATTCAAGAAAACAGCCATCAAAGGGACTGTGCAACCAAGGACAATAACAAGAACAACAACAATAATAATAATGATAATACGATTTGTCCTCGTTATGATTTAAGGTGCGTAAGCCGTGCTTCCTGTTATAATCATAATTGTTTACAATGACCTGATTACGAAATAAGCATTACCTCATATGGGTTGATTTATGACTTTAATTGAAAGTGTTCAAAAGAAATGTCTACCAATGATAATTTGGTTTTCTTTATTTTATTTTTGACTTCATGCAAACCAACTAATCTTCATCTATTGCAATTATAGGCAACTACAAAAAGAAAAAATGTGTGCCACACGCGTCCAGAGTTCTGGCCCTAATCTAAAAATTTAGGAACACCAACACGAACGAGCAACAGACAGGAAGAACAAAAAAAAAAAGGTAAAATGTAAACAAAAGAAATTCTGAATCTTCTCTCTCTCTCCGTTACTCTCAATACTACGATCCATAAATCTCCAATGTCAGTTTTGGGAAAGCCTACCAGGCAGCATAAGAATGTTTTGCCAAATACTTACATCCCGCTATTAGATCACAAAACTTTGTATAACATCATAGATCGACTATCAAAGAACTCCATTCTTCAATTCATAATCCTATGGACCAAACTTAAAAATACACAACCAAAACCACCTACTAAATACACACGACAAGGATTCATCAATAAAATTTTGAAAGAAGTCAAAGAATTTCAAAATGATTTTAATCGAATACCAAAACGTAGACTTATTGATAAAATAATTTATGAATATTGGTCTCAAGGTTTGAATTTATTACAGATTTCACAAATTGATTGTCAATTGATTGTTGACAAATCAACTAATGCTCCACCATGGGTATACTCGACTGTGAAAGATATGAATGATGAAAATGTACCTATTACTATTAATCCATCGCAATTCTTACAACTGTTGGTTGAAAATTTAACTAATTTATACTTGTCTTACATCTACATTTGTAAACATCCAAAACTACCAATCATACTCATTAGAATACAGGTTTTTGATTTGAATGGAATGGATATAACTCAAAAACCTCATATTGTATCATATAAACCATATTTTTTTGGTATACTTGTGAATTCTCCACATATAATTCATTCGATAAATAACGATGTCATGATCCATAGTATAGTAATGCAAGTGTTTGAAAGAAGTCTTCCCCAAAGCCATCAAAATTTATTGAAGTTACTCACTCCAGAAAACCAATTCCCAATTAAATCCATTGAATCGATGAATATTCTTAAAGGGAACAGCAGGTTTGGAAATAGTTTGGGTATCTGGACTCCTTATGCCGATGGAACGGTTGATATGCTACCACTTGGAGCAATTGAACACCATCAAGTATTCAAACAACAAGAAAAAGAAGAAACTCCGTCAGATGACGAGAATGTAGAGGATATTAAATTAAGAAGATTGAAGAAAATAGCTAATCTTAGATTTAAAGGTACGATAACAGGAAATGTGCTGCTGATGAATAATGGAGATAATAAATCACTGAATGGTCAAGATTATCATGGAAAAGATGACACTGAATTTGATTCTATTGCTCCTATACAATATACCGAATTTACGATTAGGGAAAATACCAAGTCAAGTAGATTAGAAAGAGGTCTTAATGATGATGGAAGAACGTCTATTCGTTTCAAAATCACAGGTTCAGACGTTTTTGGTGGTCTACATGAATTATCAGTACGAACAACTGAACAAGATAAGATGATCTTAAATCCAGAAGAAATCCCTCATTGGTTAACTGGAGAAGAAGGGGCATCATTTGGTGATATCATAGATGGTACTTTTATTAAACGGTAATTAAATCTTTTGATTGTAGTTTTTATATATATATATATATATATAGCTCTAGTAGCCAAGTTTTTGTATATAACTATTTATTACTCTGGTTGCCAGTGTATTAGAATTTGGAATTCCCAGTTGTAAATTCTTTAAAATGTCGATATCTTTGTTTTTGAACGCTTCAGATGCAGCAGCTTCGTAGTCTTGATTTTTAACATACATCCTAACCTTTTCGTCATATTTGTACTTGACACAATTCTTAATATAAGTGCTAATATGACTTGGTGGTGCATGTGTTTGAAGTCCCAATTCAACAAATGGTTCAAATCCAATAGGTGATTTCCCAACAGTTGCATCATTAGATCCAAATGCAAATTCATACACTTGGTCAAATTCTTTCCTTTTCATTAATATATTCAATACAAGATACCAGAACTTTTCCTGGGCCACTTGAAAATTTGAAACAATTTTTTTGGCCTGTTTTATCTGATTCATTGTAATCAATCGAGCAAGAATATCAAGTAATGACTTTTCTTGATAAAAATCTGCTAAATAAGTTTCACTGAGTTTCTTTTGTAATTCCAAGATTTGTAGTTCTCTGTTTAAAGCCTTGGAAGTTCTCTTGTTCAAAGTTCGATTTGTGCTTTTGGTCAATAATGATTTATAAGCATCATGATACGACTCTCCGGTTGAATGATTTTCGCGTCTAAAATTTTGCAATTTAATCAAGTTCAATTCATTTACTTTATCCTCATGTTTAAGATAAGTTTCTAATAATTGAGGGGTTGATTGCTTACCAATAGATTCTTGCCATGTATGTCCAATTACATCCCCTGTTACTGCCATATTTTCTGTTCTGGACAAATTTATATCTAGCTTGTTCAAGGTTTCTTTGGTTATTGTTTCCTCTTTCCATACATTCTCATTTTGATTCAAGATCTTAAAAAATTGAGAAATTGACAATTTATCTTGCAAATACAATAAAATCAAGATAGATAAATTGTAGTTCCCAGATTCAAATGATTTGATTAATGCCAACAGCTCTTCATCAATTTCTAACAACTTGTTCACTTTCTTGGTAGCAGAAGGTTCTAGTTCTATCAACAACTTGCACAACATATTTCTTCCTTCTTCATAAGCAATATCTGAAATTTGGTCCATTGATATATAGTTAACTCTATTCTTGGTTAGTGATGTCAATCTTTCACTGATAATTTCAAATAATTCCAAATCCAGCATGTCCAATTCTTTACGGATTTTATAACAACACCAATGAATATGTACCAATGGCCTAACATTTTCCAATTTTAGTTTGTCGATGAATTCCAAACTCAAATCATGTTGACTTCTTCGTAAAAGCATCTTTATGACTTGATCCCAACCACCCATATCCTCTATTTGACGGTATGTTAGGAATAGACCAAGTTCTGGGGAACGAATTTGGTTCAAGACTCTTATCGCAGTAAGTACTTGCAAATATTTATCTGCATCAAAATAGTCATCATAGTAAATCTTACCAAATGATACTGCTTGTAAGGCTCGTCGTTGCCACTCTGGCGCAAACTCGTCTAATGCAACCTCAAGACAATCATTCATAGCTGTCAACAAAGTTTCATCAGCTTTTAATAACGCCATATTCCCATGAGCTTTTGATGCGTTACTAGAAAACTTATCAACACAATCCAGTAATATGCTACTTGGAGAACTTGACCCTATTTGATACATCTGTACACTGGTTTCTGGCACTCTGCTCAAAAACTGGACTTTGTTAGTAGTAACAATTTTCAAACCATCAACACAGCTTTGGAAAATAGGAATTGTGAAAAGCAAATCGTCATTTTTCTTTGAGTCTTTCTCTTTGCTATCGACTTTTATCAATAAATTATCTAAATCAAAATCATCGTCATCTTCAATATCGTAGAAAAATGATATAGATTGTTGCCCTGGACCAATAATCTTGATCTCATCTTTGATGGACAACACAATTGCATCGTTTCCACACCATTCAACTTGGTATGGTGAACTACTTTCATTTGAAGTATCATATTCTAATAAGACTTGATCGAATCGGTTATTTATAACGAAAATCTTCTTCAACTGCTTGTTGAACAATGAGATTAATTGGCCACTAGGGGAAATTGAAATAGTATCAAAGGGGCCATCTGTCAACTCTTGGTCAATGATTTCAAAATTGTTTAGCCCAAAATCGACGTTTATAGAAAGTATACTTGTTTTGTAACCCATTTGCAAAATTAGTGCTTCTTCTAACTTGTCGAGATTCGGATTTGTTTGAACGCTGAAGCTTTTAATATCCCCAGAATTATAATACTTCAAAGGCACTTCATAATTTATAGCTTTATTCAAATCTGTAATTATCAATCTTCCGTCTAATCTAACAATCAAGTATTGGTCCCACGTTTTAGCTTCAAATATTTCCACAATCTCTTCTGTTTCGTTGTTCTCCAAGTTTGTAATCACTCTTGTGCCATTAAATCCTGAATCAATCTGACTATTTTCGTCATTATTGTTATTCAAGTTATCCATCTTGGACAAATTCTCCAAGAAATTATGCTCGTTGAAGTTACCCATTAAATCATAGTAGTGTCTGTATTTTCCATTGTTCATTAAAATAATCAAATCTTCATCACTGGTAAAATGGAAACTTTCTATATAATCATCATGACTGCTATTATACACAATAGACCATATCTTGTTTCCACTATTGGAGTATATTTCAATTAGATTAGGATGTGGGATATTCTTGGACGCAATAGCTATTAATGTAGTATTTGGAGAAAAAGACACAATGTAGTTGGAATATAAATTGTCAATGGACCAACTTAAATCTTCGTAGCATGTTCTTATATTATAGTAGACATTCTGTAGTTTCAGCCAACTGAAACTTGGATTGGGAGGCATTGATAATTGGTAGAATGGTATAGTTGTTGTTCAGGTAAAGAAAATTGTTTCGGACAGAAAAACAAATGCAGGGCGAACTTTATCGTAAGCCAAAGCGTATTTTTAATTTTTTTTTTTTTTCTTTCCTTTGGTAAACCAATTACCATTGATTCCTATTCATTAGACGTGTCTCAGTCGAGTTATTCGTCATTCACTATATATTATCTACAACCATACAAATGTCTTCAAAGGAATATATTACATTAGTATCGTCAGATAATTTTAAGTTTATCGTATTAAAAGAGGTGGCATCTATATCATCATTCATACGAAACTCTCAGGGATTTGAAGAAGGTAGAACTGGTAAGATTAGATTAGACATGTATGGTGATATACTAGAGTGTATTGTGGAGTATTTGTATTATCATTATAAGTATAAAGATTTGGTTGCCGAAGGTAGAGATATTCCTGAGTTTGATATACCAACACACTTGGCATTAGAGTTGCTAGTGCAGGCTGATTATTTGGATATATAGTTGGAATACGACCCAATATAAATAAGAGATGTATAAAAGCCATAACCAATTCATATGGTTTGAATTAGGTTACATATATGTAGAGGTGTGGTTTTAATTGTATAAAGGGGTGGGATTGGAATCCAATGCTTACAAAAACAGAAAAATAAAACAACAATGTCATATAGGGGCCGTACTTTTTACAATACTATACTCCCTCACTTTCCCACACAAATTTTCTGGCACTCTTTTTTTTGGTGTTTCCTTATCACTTTCTTTTTTTTTGTCTTTACAACCCACTTTTTAATACTCTATCCTTAATAGTGAATTAAGGCCCCTATATCATCATGACGAGTTTATTGGACACTTTAACATCTGAAGTCACCACTTTCAATCAATCAGGTGCTGACAATTTGAACGACTTGCTACAAGACTGTAATGAATTCCTTACAGAATTAAGATCAATTGAGTCTGATTTGGTGGAAGAAATTAAGAAAGAAGAAAACGGAGAAACGACTACTACAACGGGAAAGATGAGGACATCATTGGATCAACTTCCAAAGCTATCTGATAAATGGTACAAGTCATCGATATCGCGATTAAAATCATACAACTCCGCCAACAATAAATTCACCAAGAATATTCTCAATAACAACCGATTCAACATCGATCTAGATGACGCTTATACATATCCATTGTTATTGAATAGCTATCCCGATAGTAATTTTTCTGGTGTCAAGCATGAAATTAACCCTTCTAATGGAAATACGGCTCCATTAATTTCTAATGATGTTGACTCCGCGTTATCATCCGAGTTACAATTGAAGAAAATTAAATCGGAAAATAGAGAGGAGCTAATTAAATCAATAATTCTTCATTTGTTGAAAGTGGGACAATGTGATATTGTTCCATCAATTTTAAAAGAATTACCACTGGATTCACCAATTGTGATTGATGAGTCGTTGTCTCAGAAATTTGCCATCTTGAATAAGATAGTGGACAATATTGTCAATAATCATGATTTGAATATGGCGTTAAGCTGGTTTGATGAGAAATACAATGAAAGAATTGCTTTAAACTCTGGTGATCACAGTGGCTCGCTGGCAGAGACTAATATTGGTACAATAAAATCACAAACCTCTATTGGGTCAGTTGCGCAGTTTGATTCCATGAATGAAATTGAGTTCAAGTTTCATATGCTTCAGTTTACAATATTATTAAATGGTAAGAGTTCGTCATTTACATTAGATGATGCATTAGCTGCATACTTATATTCCAAAGATAACTTTGCTAGGTTTTTCAAGGACTACATCAATGAAATCTCGCCGTTGATGACATTGCTATTATTTAAAACAGACAAGGATACAGACACAAACGATGATTTTTCAAAGAAACATATGCTTGCTACTGTTAAGAATTTTATTTCAAAAATGAAGCAAGGGTTCCATTTGGAAAATGAACAAAAGAAAAGAAGTTCAAATCACGGTAATGAAGTACAATTTGTTGGGGAATTGTTGTCCAGTTTTGAAAAAATTCATGAAAATAACAGCTTATTTGTTAATCTTGCCAATGAATTTATATCTGAGTACTGTAAGGATTTGAAATTATCAAATGATTCCTCATTATTCCAAAGCATTTTGGCTGGTCACCTTTACTTACCAAGTTTCTATAAATACAACCAAATACAACTGAAATTGAAAAAGTTGAAGACAATATCTAATGAAAAGGTTCATGAAGAACACACTGGCCAATCATCTTCAAATAATAGTGGTTCTAGTCATGCGGAACATCAAATGGCAAACTTAGTAGCTCCATATCAATTTGAATTACCGTTCCAATTACCGGATTCTAACCGATTTTTGTTCAAGTATCATCCTATTTTTATCTGTCCAGTATCCCGAGAGCAGTCTATTCCTATTACTGAAACGTTAGTACAAACTACTATAAGGGAAGATAATATAATAAAGAAAAGGAAATATGTAGTGGAGAATCCATCTAAAACCCAGGTGGTAATTTTGAACTATTGTCAACACTTGGCTTTAAGAGATAGTATTTGGCAATTGTCTAAGAAAGGAATGGAGGTTTTTAAATGTCATTACTGTTACAAGAAACACAAGTACAGTGACATTTCCGATGCATATTTTATTGATTTATAATGATGAGTAACGAGTTTTATTATGTACATACACATTCTAGTATTTCTAAATGTTTTTGACCTATTTTTGGTGTTATCGTTTACCTTCTATAGCCCCAGTCTCACGATCAAACAGGAACAGAGAAGAAGATGAAGCAAAAAAAGGAAAAAAAAAAAAAATTTTTTTTTTTTTTTAATCAAGCAGTTTTATATTTTCACCAAAACATCTCTATACTCCACGTTTACTATGACAAAAGGAAAGAAGTCGGCTATCCAACCAACACTATTGACTTCTGGTGAATCTGAATTGGGCCCGTCATGGATTCCACTTTATGAGAGTCCGGTTGATTTTAATGCGGAGCACTTTGAAGCTGCGATGTTAAATATTATCCGTCAGCCAAACATCAATTCTACAGTTATTATGAGGGCAGATATTCTTAAAGAAAATGTATATGATCCAGAAAAAGGTGATACGATGTTTACGAGTAAAATGATTAATGAAATTCCTGAATTTCCAACTAATGATGACTCGCCATTATTGATGCGAGATTTAAGTGATGTTAATATCAGATCAATTCCAGAATCTTCTCAAGTACATTTTGCCAAAAGATATGAAATAGTTCGAAGAATCATTCCTCGAAACCCCTTTAAGGATTACATTATAAATCAGACTTGTCTAATGTTCACCAATAATAATGATTCAAATTTGGTTGTTTATATTCCCCATATTAGGTCACACGAAGAAACACCTTACTATTTACCTCCAGTTTACGGAATTGGTATATATTATAACAAATCAAAAGTATCTATTCACTATTTGCCATTCGGATATGAAGAAGGAGTTGGTAATAGTCAAGAGAAATTGTTAAGATCCATGTCAGATCAAGAAAGACCAATAAGAATTGCCTTAAAATTATTAACCACAGCATCAAAGCATTCAAGAGGAACTAAATTGGGATATGAAAAAAGAGTTAATCATGATTTAGTTGTTCCAAAAGTGAATTTCCAGAATCAGTACATCACTTTAAAGAAAAAATACCTGGAGTATTTCATGAGTAATTGGGGAGAATCAACCGATCCAAGAAAGCATGTGTTTGAAGATATAGCAATTGCCGCATTCATGATAGAATATTGGAAATTGAATAATTTTGAACCTGAGAACTTTGAATTTAGAGATTTGGGTTGTGGTAATGGATTATTGGTTTATATATTAATGCAAGAAGGTTATAAAGGCAAAGGAATAGATGCACGTGCTAGGAAATCATGGAAATTGTATCCAAAAGATGTTCAAGAGAACTTGTTGGAACAAATTATTGTACCAAATATTCTTTTGGAGCCACATCCTTCAGCTGCCAGATTAATGAGTGAAGAACAAGTTATTAATAACCCATTGCTAAAATCGAACCAAATCTGTACCACTAATGATTTCCCAAAAAATACATTCATTATTGGGAATCATTCAGATGAACTATCGTGTTGGATTCCATTATTGGGATTTCCATTCATAGTTATTCCATGTTGTTCATTTGGCTTAGATGGTGTAAGAAAAAGATACCCACCAAGAAAGAACACTGGTCTGAAAACAGCACCTTCTACATATAAAGCATTAGTCGATCGTGTTGAAGATATTGCTATACTGAATGGATGGAAGGTTGAAAAAGAAATGCTACGTATTCCAAGTACAAGAAACGCTGCCATTATGAGTTGTATTAAAATTCCAACCTTGATTGCTGAACCAGAAGAAATTACAAAATTGCGTACACTTGATATAATTGCATTAGAAGGTGGAGCCAATGGCTGGGTTGAAAATTGTATCAACTTGATGAAGAAAGACCCTAGAAGTCATTAAGAAATATATGTTATATATTATTTGGTAGATTATAGAGCAAAAGATAATTTATGTGTAATATTTTGCAATATGTATATACCATACGACATTTGTCGCATTATGAAACAGACATTGAAAGGAGGCGATATTTTCTATTTTTTTTTTTTTTTTTTTTTTTCCCTTTGAATATTTTTACCCATAGAATGTTGGAAGGAAAAATTACTTGCAGTTTGATTAACTTTATCTTCTGAACATCTGACTGTACTTCTTCGGCTTCTTTCACTTCTACAAGAACAACAACAACAACATCTTCACAACCATTATCAAGAAGTATAAGACTAACAGATTATGACTGGTTCATCTTCTCAGTATGTTATTCATTATCAACTTTAAATTTATCTTGGTTTTAATTTGATTTTTTCTTTTTACTAACTCCGCATTAGATTTCAACAACTTGAAAAGTTGGGTGAAGGTACTTATGCCACAGTGTACAAAGGTAGAAATAGAACCACCGGTGCATTGGTTGCCTTGAAAGAAATTAGTCTAGATTCTGAAGAAGGTACTCCTTCAACTGCAATCAGAGAAATTTCTTTAATGAAAGAGTTGGACCATGAGAATATTGTGACTTTATATGATGTTATTCACACTGAAAATAAATTAACCTTGGTTTTTGAATATATGGATAAAGATTTGAAGAAATATATGGAAGTTCATGGTCAACAAGGTGCTTTGGATTTGAAAATTGTCAAGTCATTTATGTTTCAATTATTGAAAGGGATTATGTTCTGTCACGATAATAGAGTTTTACATCGTGATTTGAAACCTCAGAATTTATTAATCAATAATAAAGGTGAATTAAAATTAGGTGATTTTGGTTTAGCTCGTGCATTCGGTATTCCATTCAATACTTTTTCTAATGAAGTTGTCACCTTATGGTATAGAGCCCCTGATGTTTTATTAGGCTCCAGAGCTTATACTACTTCTATTGATATTTGGTCTGCTGGGTGTATTTTTGCAGAAATGTGTACTGGTAAACCATTATTCCCAGGTACTGCAAATGAAGATCAATTGATCAAAATTTTCAGATTAATGGGTACTCCAAATGAAAGAACTTGGCCAGGAATTAGTCAATATACTAATTATAAGAATAATTGGCAAATTTTTGTTCCTCAAGATTTAAGATTGATTGTTCCAAATCTTGACTCTATGGGTTTGAATTTATTGCAAAGCTTGTTGCAAATGAGACCAGAATCAAGAATTACTGCTAGACAAGCTTTGCAACATCCTTGGTTCCATGAAATTACCATGCCTAACCCAGTGCCACATCATTTGAGTGATCCTTACCAGCAACAGCCTCAACAACAACATCCACATCACCAACCAATAATTGATCAACAATATTAGAATTATATATAAATATACAATTTAACAAGAAGTTCAAAATGCAAAAAAGAAAAAAAGAAAAAAAACTTAGTAGTATACAAGTAGTGTATAATAAAATTTATATAAATCTATGTAGAATGTCATAATCTGGAGTATCATCAAACTCACGTAATAAGTCAGTAATATGTATGTTCTTTAACTCCATTGCAGTTATCCATAATTGTCTTTTCTCTTCAGTTGTAGGATCATGGTCAAAGAAATATTGTAATAGCATAGTCATTGCCTTTGCTATGAAATTAGGAAAGCTTTTGCCTTGTTTTGATTTAGAAGTTGAATAATCCCTTTTGACACAAGACTCGTAGAGTTTAAAGAACAGCGATACTGTCTCGGTGAATTTATTTTGAACATCATTAAAAGTCATAATCATTTCAATAATTCCATTCAACCGTGGCCAATATGCTGTAGGGAAATTATCTGGTTTTTCAAGTATGTCCAACATCTCAACCATAACTTGAGGACCATCAATAGTACCAAATTCAAATGATTGTGTTATAAATTTCAACACATCGTAATGTCTTTCAGAATATATGCTTTTAATGAAATAAAAATATGGAATTCTTACTCTTCCAAAAGCTTGCTTTTCCACTGTTTCAAATCCTTCATTGTATACAATGTAATTATCATGGAGTTTAATATATTGTTCACTAATCGACCAAAAGAATCCTTCAGTAGGGAAATTTTCATCATTATAGATTTTAATCTCTGGATTTGTTTCATCTTCCAATTCATCAGAAACTGAATCAACTATGCAATTTAAATTTTCGTATGTTATTCGTGGCACTGGCTCATCATTAGACAATTCTTCTATACTTTTTTTTAAATTCAATCCTAATTCTTTGAATTTGAATCGCAAGAATTTTAATCTCAGTTTTTGTAAGAGTAATATCTCTTGTTTAGATTTAATTGGCATGTAAACATTATCCTTTTTGTATCGTCTTTGGTTTAATGTTTTTAATAGTCGAGTCGATATGAATTTAAAATTCAAAATGTCCACTGTTAGAACCTCATGGTTGAAGATAAATGCATCTAGTGATTGTCTGATAATGTTTAAATTATCTACTAATCTTTGAAAAGTATGGCTCCGATTAAAATTGGGGAATTTCTCTTTGAGTTGTTTAATTTGATTATCATAATAATCTAGTTTCATATCTATTACTTCCATATCAATTCTTTCATTGAGATCATAAAGGAAATAATCTTTGACTATTCTTTCAAATAATGTAAAATTATACCATGAGTCACTAGAAGTATTATTACCCGTGAAATAAAGTATTGAATGTAGTCTTTTGTTAACTAATGGTAAAGTATTATCATAAGGTCCAATATATGCAAATATCTTGTGTAGTATTTCAATTGGTAATGAGTCTAATGTAAAATGATCTGAAGGCATCTCTTGTTGTGATGATGGAATGAATGTTCCTTTTGATTCAGTAAGCTTCATTAGCTTAGATGGCTTTTTAGGTGATAGTAAATCATTTCGTTTAGCCTTTCTTTTATTTAGAGGTTTTCCTGGATTGATAAATCCCATCTTAGGTATAGCATTTCTTGTAGAAAGCAAGGGGTTCAGATGCTTTCATCTTTTTTTTTTTTTTTGAGTTGTAATCTCCGATAGTGATGAGGTTGCGATAGTTGTACACAAAAATGCTACAGTTTCATCAAAGTGGAAAATAAATATTGGAATTCCTTCTACATAAACTATGGAATCGGCAAAAATTAAATAAATATATATATAAATAAAAAAAATAAACTAAAAGTCATACAAGGTTTCATCTCAAATGAAGTTTCTTTAAATGTTTACATTCTTTTTAAACTTTAGCTTTGGTATCTTTGAATTGATCTTCAGTAACACCTTTACCCATAGCAGCAGTAGAGGTGACACCACCACTGACCATTCTCAACAAACCATCAATATAGTTAGCACCAGACCATTTTTGATGTTTAACAACTTCAACACCCTTTTCAATTTCTGGTTGTTGAACAGTTTGACCATAAGCTCTCATGCCAATTTGAGAGTATTGGTTAGCAAAGTCATCAACAGCCAAAGCAGTTGTGTGCAAACCAGCCAAAGTGATGAATTGCCATACGTAACCCAATTTACCCAATCTCTTGATATAAGTTTCTTGTTCATCGGCTGGCATAGCTTTGTTCCAGTTGAAAGATGGAGACAAGTTGTAAGCCAACCATTGGTCTGGAACAGCAGCTTTAACACCGTCAGCAAATTCTTTAGCTTGGTTGTAGTCTGGCAAAGCAGATTCCATCCAGATTAAATCAGCGTATGGAGCAAAAGCTCTACCTCTCATAACGGCACATTGAGTACCACCTTGGTATCTGTAGTAACCTTCTCTGGCTCTAGCAACATCCCAGTTGAAGTAAATATCTTTACCAGTCAATTCTTTGGCCAATTTCTTAGCTTCTTTGTGAGAAGTACAGGACAATGGGTTAACTTTGTCGGTGAATTGTTTAATCAAAGCTTCTTTATTGGAGTAGTTACCAGCCTTGATTTCATCAATGACAGCTTCGTGGAACAATTTCAAGCCAGCTTTCTTGGTCCATTCAGTTTCAATAGCAGCCAATTCGTCACCGTAGATACCTTTAGCTTCAGCTTCAGACATCAAAGCAGACAAATCACCAGCTTCTGGGTTGGTAGCACCAATGATAAAGTAGTGGTCTCTGTGATCAATAGTGGAGGTAATCAAAGTAGCAGCTTCAGAATCGGTTCTGGCAACTGCCAACAAGTTAGAACCAAAGATATCAGCAGAAGCTCTGATAGCAACCAATCTGTTAATGTGTTCTTGAACTGGAACCAAAACTTTACCAGCCATGTGACCACATTTCTTGGTACCTGGAGCTTGATCTTCAATGTGGATACCAGCAGCACCTCTTTCAATGAACAATTTGGTCAATTTAATGATGGCAGTAATACCACCATGACCAGTATCGGCATCAGCAATGATTGGTCTTAAGAAATCAATGTATGGAGTCTTGGCTCTTTCTTCTTTGGTCATGTTCAATCTTTCTTCTCTTTGTTTTCTGTCGTGGAACAATTGGGCAAACCACAAGTGTTCAACCTTGTTTGGAACAGTGTCCATAGGGTAATCGGCTAAATCTGGGGATGGTTCGTTAGAAGTAGAAGCAGTAGAAGAACATTGCCAACCGGAAACATAGATCGAGTCCAAGTATTTGGCCATTTGAGCAACGTGGATTGGGTCCAAAGCACCAAATGTGAAAGAAACGGACTTTTCAGCATCGTGTTGTTCCAATAATTTGAACAATTTGTCGGCTTGTTGGGAAGATGGGTAACTAATCTTTAAGGAACCTCTCTTCTTAGCAATATCTTCAGCAGAATAGATTCTCTTGGTCTTTCTCCATCTTGGTTCAGACCACCATTTTTTAATTTCAGCAACTTCTTTTTGGAAGTCAGCGTCTTCTTGGTTAACGTCGATTTTTGTGTAAGCCATGGTTAAATAAATATTACTATTAAGTTGTTGTAGATGAACAATTATAGAATAATAAAGATAGAAAAGAAGAAAAGAAAAAGAGTAAATGTAAAAAAAAAGAAAATTTAGAAGAAAGGAAAAAGTACCGATATTTATAGATTGTAAAAACAAACTATGTCGACATTAAAACAAAACTTATCACGACTCATTTTTCCTTGTTCATTTTCCTTTTTTTTCACATTGTAGTTAATTTAGTTTCAGCATAATTATGTGAGTGTGATGAAAAATAAATTTCACAATACTAGGACGACTCATTTTTTTTCCCCAGATTTTTTTTTTCTTTGTGCGTTCCACTGATCCTAAATTACACACTCATTTTTTTTTCTGTTTCTTTAACTACTATACTTTCGGATAGATGGATAATTTTCTTTTTTTTTTCACCAACAAAATAAGTCATCTTTTAAGTAAGTTTTATCGGACTTAAACCAAAGGGTACTAATTAGGAGTCAGCTAAAGAAGTACTCTGTTGTACCTTATAATATTACATCTTTTGTTGTTACTGTGAATACAAGTTAAGTAGGGTTAAGTAAATAATTAATCCCCTGGGTATTACTCTACCCAACAATATCATATGATTCATGAATCATTTGAAAGGGCAAATATGATAACCATAATGCCGGTGCCGAAATCGAAATATTGTATAAAACTCCGAGGTTTAAAGCAAAAATGCAAAAATAAAAAAAAAAAGAAAGAAACTGACCCACAATGGAAAACTCGAACTATTTTTATTTGTTATTACTTAGTCAAACACCGTTGGATATTTCCAAATTAGGAAAGTTGTGCGGTGAACTAGTTGTCTCTATTTTTTCTCGCGCTTTCTTATTGGGTTTTGTTCATCCACGCAATTTGTTTTTTTTTTTGTACTTCAATTAATTTTTCTGGGGTCAAATGGATGAAGAAATAGGGGGGGTCATTGATGATCAATAGACAATTCAACATAAACCTTGATTTATAGAAACTATGATGGTAAGCGTTTGTAAACCATTACCTACCCATGTATAAGATCATTCCGTAAATTAGTAAGACATACTTTGGTGTTGATCGGTATTATTGTAAATTTTCCGGGGAAATTTGATACTGATAGTACACCTCCGACAATGATTTTGTGAATTGTTCTTTTTTTCTAAACTATTGCTTTTTTGGCAATGATGATTCACAGTCATCACTATTATGTCATACCAAATATTCGGAGCTATACTTTAAAATTAGATTATCTATTAAGCGATGATTCCTAATTACTCTTACATTTTATTATATCTCGGAGTTCTTTTTCTTCGTTTATTGTTCTCTCTCTCTTAGTCATATATATACGTCTATATTCCATCACTTCGATTATTTCTTTGCTTTCTTTGATTTGTCCTGTTGGTCTGTCTTTTTTCTTTTCCTCACTGATCCGGACAAATCATTCACAACTGGTTTGTCATTCTTCTTCTTAACCATGGATTGAAGGTTGTTAACTATAGCAGCACCAACATTTTGGGTATTACTACTACCACCACTTGAAGCTTCTTCTCCCAATATACCTTTAATGATATCCAATTGTTGATTCTTGAGTTCTTCAGAAGGATCCTTTAACAAATCTCTGTATTTCTCCTTCATTTCATCAATCATTTCTTGGTTATCCTTCTTCTTGTCGGCTTCACTTTCTTTGGCATTTCTTCTTTCCAAGGCTTCAATGGCTAATTTCATTTGCTCAGCGGATTTCTTTCTCAGCTCCATATCATCCGATTGAAATTCTAATGCTAACGCCAATTTATAATGTGCTTCTGTAATCAAAGATGATGTATCAGGATACAATTCTAATCTTAATTCTAGACTCTTTTTCAAATCTTCGGCAGCTTGGTTGAAATTTTCAGCCTCTAATGAAACCTCACCCAAAATATCATAAGTTTCAGATAATTTCCTTACTGTAACAATATATTCGTTTTCCGTTTCTTCTGTATCTTTGGATAAATATGGCGGTTTCAAATCCCCTTTATCTAATGACTTAACCTTATTTTCAAACAAAGATCTAGCCAAGTCCAACAATTCCCATGCAATTTCAAAATCACTTTGATTTTCACCTTCATCTTCTTCGCCTTCTCCAGATGCCAATTGAGGACCTTCTTGCTCTTCTTCTTGTTGTTGTTGTTCCTCTTCCTCATCACCATCTGCATAGAATTGAAACTTGTCATCATCCTTTTCGTCTTCCTTGTCATTTTGTTTGTCACCAACATCCTTGGTACTGTCACCTGTTTCTTCTTCTAAATCTTGTCCAGCAGATGGGTTTCCTCCAAAAACTTCTGATTTACTAACACCACTCTGGAAAACTGCCTTACCATATAACAACAACAAGTCACCATCTTCGTTACCATCATGGGTTTCAGAAAATTTTGCACATGCATCACCATATTTCTCAGCAGCAAGATCAAAATCCTTAGCGGAATAAGCTCTAGAACCGTCAGATATTAATTTAGATATTTCTGTTGAATATGTTGTCATTGTATTTGTCTAGTTGTCTAGGTTGAGATGAAGTGCAACTCTAGGTTTTGTTATTTTTTTTTTTTTTTTTTTGACTTTTTTTTTCCACGACGTTCCTTGTGGATTTTGTTGCTGGCGAGTAAGCACGCGAATGTGGATAAAATTACTTGTAGAATCAAGAACGAATGGCTTTCTAGTGACTACATCAGTAAGTCAATGGTGTATGAAAAACAAGTATTGATGAACTGTTGGTAATCCTGCTCTGAATACAACATTTGTACATTCAGTAGAATCACGTGCATTAGGTCAATATCAATATTCTTGATGGCTCAATTATGTTAAAAATATTACGCGCCCAAGAGACGCGATCATATGCGGCGTTCACCAATATTACCACATTAGTAGGTTAGGACTATCAACAAATGAAGCAACGTATCAGTATGTTCAAAAATGATGTATCCTAATCGACAAGCTTTAGATGATATTTTAAGTGCACTCTGGATGAAATTCATGTAATGGTTACCTAGTTTTATGTAATTTTTTATTTTCTCAAAGTATTTCGTATCAAATTTGTTTAAAAATTAGATGAAATCAACAATGTGTACAGTCAATATGAGTATGTTAAACAAATCTAAATGACGTCATACAATAGACACCCCAATATCTATTCTGTTTTTATATTTCTAAAGTACAACATCTATATGTCTATCTATATTGATCTCTCTTTCCAAGAACGAGATATGAAAATCCCTTGCTGCTAAAACACCCTTTTCAAATATACCTTCTGCAGCTTTCATATCTTCAGCAACAGTAACATGAACATCTGGTCTTAACGATTGTACGAAGGAACATTTCTTTGTATAATATTCAACCAAACCATGTTCTTTAATCACATCAGCATGAATAACAATCTTATTATAGTCGTTCAAGAGCCCTGCTTGAGACAACTTTGCAAATCTGTCTTCGTTTAATAGACAATTGTTAATTACAAAATTCAAAAATGCTGGAGCTGTATTTCTCATAAATGATGTGAATGCAGTTAATTCAAATTCTTTAATACCTGATTTCAGTTTATCATGAAACGATCTTAAACCTACACTTGCAATACATCTATTCAAGACGTCATTAGTGAGTTCAAACTCTTCATCGGCAAAAACAATACCAGCATTAGACAATTGACCAAGATCAAATACAGAGTAGTACCTTTCAGGAATGTCATTACTAAACGCCTGAGTCACGTTAATTGACTCCTTTGTCAAATCTCGCTTGTACCCATCTTTGTCAAATAGATCTTCAAAAATTTCGTCTTTACCAAGTAACAAATAAATACAAATCTCATCATCCACTCCTATAGCCAAGTCCAGTAATATTGATTGATTATTCTTTATTCTTGGGGTTTTAATAATGCCAAACTTATAGCGTGGTTTATTGTACGACGCATTGATGAGGTTCAGGAGATTTTCAAATCTTGATGATGATCCTTTCTTGTGTATCCAAGAATATGGTAATGCAATAACTTCAAACGACATGTATGTTTAAAGAAAGAATAAAATGAACGTTGGGACCACTGGGGTACGTCATATTCGGTCGACAACGACAACAGAAAAAGTAAAACTGTAATCCGATTACAGTCGTCAGTTACAGAGAATGACTCAAAAGAAAAAAACAAAAACCTTGATTGTGTATGTAAGACTCAATTGACTCGCAATTACTAAATTAGGATAAGGAATTGAATCAACTTACTTGGTGAAAGAATTCCACCAATTAAATAACTGATTGAACAACACAATTTATCCTTCCATATCTAATTGATATTCGAGATTCGGGCTAAGAAATCATAGAATTGCAATTGTCTAAATTGAAGTTTACTTATAGTTTCAATTAGTTTTGCTCCTGCGTAAAGAGAGGGCGAGTCTGAACAAAAAAAAACACACACACACACACACAGACACATAAACGATCGTTCCTCTCAATAACTCGTGCTCGTTTGTCCTTGTCGTTTGCAACGAGAACCATTTCAACTGTCTAGAACTGGATTTTGTGGATTTGAAGATCGTCTTTATTAGAACAGAATTCCACTGTTCTGATTTTTTTTCTTTTCTTTTTGGGTCCCCCCGTTTCTTTAGTTGTTTGTGTCCAACTCTTGTTTCTTGGCTGTAACTTTAGCCTCATTGTTGTAGACGTAGAAAGTTGCCAAATCCATAGACAAACAACAAACCAAGAAAGAGAATAAACCGGTATTAGACTTGTGGTATCTGAATCACAAAAACCAGGAACACCCAACAATCAGAATATGGTTATGTGATTGGAAGCTGACTTGTAACAATTTCCGATATCGAAAAGATCAATACACGTCTAAAAATAAATTATCTGAACGTGTTCTTCTTTACTCAAATTAAAAAAAGTCACGTAAACACGTATAGACGTGTACGGACCTAAAGAAAAACAAGTTATAGATTTCCTAAAACCCTAGAATTGTAAACAATTGATTTGTAATCTGATTTGATGGTCAAACCTTCTCCGATATTAGGATCATAGAATGAGAATGAGAACAACAACAACAACAACAACAACAACAGAAACACAATTAGATTGATCTAATTAAAGAGAAGGCGCACTAACAAAGTGATTGAGAATTTACAATAGAGTAGCTATGTTGCCATGTTGAAAGTAAGTATATAGTAGATTAGAGAAGGCGGAGGAATGTTGTTTAAGTAAATAAGGATGCAAAGAAAGCGTTAAGAGGAGATAGAATGCAACCAAAAAAAATTGAGAACTTGTACACTACCATACTCCTGTTTGGTAAGCATCAACGTAATCACAATAACTTCATAACCACATATTTCTGACATCAGCATATTTTCCCTCTTTTTTTTTTTATCTCTGTCTTACTCTTTGTTCTTTTTTTATTTTTGCTGTGAGAACCTCTATAGTTTTATGATGCGATTATTGAACTTGTCCCACCCATCCCCTCTCTAATCCTCTCCTGTTGTTGTTGCTGCTCCTCTTATTTCAATAGTCCTTCAATACGAATTTCCGTGTGATTACATTAAAAATATGGAAAAACCAACAACAAAAAGTGAGAAGAATTGAGATGTTAAATGACATGTAGTACTTCAACTTAGTAAGGTACTGAGTAAGCATGAAATGAGGAGAATGCTAATTTAACAACCCAGCTAAAAAAAATCTTAGTAAACAATATCTCAGCGCCATCTCATTTTCTTTCTTTTTTGGCATTTCCGAATTTTTGATTTTACTAAGAGCATACATACAGAATTGTACAACTCTGCCCAAAGAAAAAAAAAAAAATAGATTTTTGATTTTTTGTAAATCGCATGATTTCTATTTTGTGTAATCATCTCTGGTCAACTGGCAACTGAGGTTCTTAACAGAAAAAAAAAAGTACGCCTAACACACTTACCGTTGTATAGGCCCACAATTATTTTATCTTTTTTTTTTGTTCCACTTTTATTATGGATTTCGCAATTCGTAACTAAAATTAAAAATCAATATAAATAATACCCCTACTTCCCACTCCATCTCTCAGTTTTTTTTTTTGTTATAATTCTACTTCCTCTTCTTCTTTTCTTTCTTTATCTTATCATTCATACTCCGACTTTACAGTTTAACTTTTTATAACAATTACAACTTCCAAATGTACTCAATCTATATGAAACCAACTCCGTTCCACTCCAGATCATCAGCTGCTTTACTATTAGGTTACTTGGCCATTTCAACCACAGTCCCATTCTTATTATCCTACAAAGAAACAAACACAGCTAATGACAATAGTATAAAGGGCACCATTTCTGCTAGATCTTTATTCACCAAGATATAAATATTCCTTATCATCATAATCTGTTTTCACAGTCAAGTTCATTCTCCGAGAGGTTTTTAGTTGCTTTTTATTTTGTTTCCTTACAATAGTATTATGTTTTTTTTTTGGGTATAATCTTTATTTTGGTGTTTTAGGGTAAGTTATCTTTACGTTGTTGTTTTTATTAGTATCATGCAACCTGTTTCAATTTGATCTGGCACAATGATTTCATGGTCAATCCCAGTTTTGCATTGGTTACGTTTTGGGCTTTTTTTTATTTTATTTTTATTATTCGTTTACTGTTATTTTCTTTCATTAATGTTCATACATCAAACTATTCATTTACTTAGATTGTCTTTTATTTTATCTAATTTTAAAATAAAAATATATATATTAATCTTTACAATTTCAAAGTCATAGCCTGTTTTTCCTTCGATGCAGTGAAGTCTCCTTATTCTTGCTTGTAATTTTATGCATTAAGACAAGTTTGTACTGCCAAATTCGGCACAAACCGGTTGGAGTTTTTCCACACTTTTACAAGGGAAAAAAAAAATAAGTCGAGAACGTCCTCTGACCCGACAATAGTGGAGAACGAGAAAAACTCCGACGGTATCCCTTTGGAATCAATTGAGAAAGGTGAGAATTAATAGGGAGACTGATTGATGTGTGTGTGTTTGCTCACCCATACACTTTCACCGATTGGCTAGTTCCATCTATTGATAGGAAGTTAAACAAGACAATAATGATCGCCAGTTATTGTTCTGTATGGTTGCAAAGTATATTTGTGTGTATGAAGTGTAATGGCAACCAAGACCGAAGACAAGAAACGAGAAAGCATAAATTAAGAAACATTCTTTAAAGAAGGATACACGCATAATGTTCTCCGCCTTTACTGTTCAATGTATGTATTTATACATTCAATTAGTACAATATACATTGAATCTAATTTCATCTTTAAAATTCCTCCCTTTAATCAGATTGATCATCAACACCATAAGTATTGAATTCTCTTATGCAAGACTTTGTTCCCCGTTCATCAAAGGCGGATCATGCTAGTAAAAAGAATATTTTACACATCAATTGCACATCATGTACAACCAGTGAATTACAACTGTCTACCTTATTGTTGTTTTAATTTAATTTAGTTCTAAATTAGAATAAGTACTATTTACATGCCAATTATAGAAACTCCACCTCCTATTTACTAGCTTGCTTTTTCCAAGGAGCATCCTTGAAAATACTCTTGATATCTTGTAATCCATTGACAATCTTAAACATGGCGTCTTTTTGTTCAAGGCTCAAATCTGGATTAAGGTTGATATTGTGAAGGGTTTTATCGGCCAATTCGGATTTTTCACCAGCAATTTCCAAATCCTTCTTTTGACCCAAGGCAATAGTTTGAATTCTTTCTTTTAAGACATCTTGATCTGGGTTGATTTTCCAGTTCTTCTGCAATATGTACTTGTTTTTGCTTTCACGTGCAGCTTGAGCAATAACCTCTTTTGGTAACAAGTATGGATACTTAGAATCATCTAAAGTCAATTTGGCAATAGAGGCCAATCTACCACTGACAGTTGAGTTGATACTTGGGACTTTACCATAGAAGAAATCTTCAGCAACAATCTTTGGTGACAATGGTGTGGCTGACACTTCTTTTGAATGGATTGGTTTGGCAACTGTTGGTTTACGGATTTCCAGTTTAGCACCTGGACCTCTAGCTACTTTTCTTGGAGAAGACTTTCTAAATGAAGGTCCATTAGTTCCACTACTTCTGTTATTGATTCGTGGAGCGAAGCGGGGTTCTTCTTTGCTGCTCTTCTTTTGGGAGAACGCTGGAGCGACTCTGTCACTAGTTTCAAAACTTCTTCTTGGTCTGTTGTTAACGGCTTCACGGTTGCTCGCTTCTTGGTCTTTTTGGAATCGATTACGAAAAGTCTTTTCACTTTTAGGTTGTGATTCTTCATTAGAAGTAGTTTGTTTCTCTACTGCTTCATTTTCACCAGAAGCTCTTTTTGGAAGTCTTCTAACGGATGCAGCGTTTTGATGACTTACTTTCTTAAGTCTATTATGAGCTTGTTGAGCTTGTTGTTTCAATTTGTCACTTTCTTGTTTTCTTTTTAATTCAGCAGCTTTCAAGGTGACTTGATCGATTTTTTTGAAAAGTTCACCAATGTTCAACTCACTATTGTTTCCATTGTTTGATGAGTTTAATCTGACAAATTGCCTTCTAGATCCAGCAACTATTACTCTTTTAGCAGTTGAACCCAACATCTTGTATATGTAAACAAAAGTTTCGATACCCAATTAAAGGAATGACAGTGATTTGCTGAAAATTTTTCGGTGGAACTTTTTCTAAGATTTTTTTTTTTTCTCCTTTCTCTTCCTCCCTCTCTTTGTCTTGCGTCTTACAAGGTCAATAGATTAGATCAACAATTGACTATACGTAGATACACCTAGTGTTCTTTCTACAAGAGAAAATAATCAAATTGATGTTCATCAGTCTACCTATAATCAATTGGTGATATTTCTTTATATTTCTGTAATCGGCATTTATTGAAGTAAATTTGTATACACTTTGATAACAATTCAAACGTTTTTTTCTCCTTCTTCTTTTTCTTTTTACAATATAAGCTAGCAGCTTGTAAGAAACACAATTGATCGATAACTTACTCTGGTTTTCCACCACAACTGCTTTACTATGTCCATACAAATTGAACACTTTTTCAAAATTAATTTCCCGGCCACGGTTCCTGCCTCAGGTTTTTTTTATATTATTACCGTTTAGATTTTTCTTTGTGGGCATTACCAACACTCGCGCACGTGACTGGTTTTTCTCTTGGCCAATCAAATCGCGAGCGAGGGAATAGTTCGGTGAAGTGCCAATGAAAATTGAGAATCAGACACACTGGGCGCACACAAATTTTTCTTTAGAATTTTTTTCAACATAAAATTTATATAACTTCCTCTTCTTTTTCCCTTTTTCTTCTCTTCACAACTTCTATTTATCCCGAACACCAATAAAAAGAAGAAATTATAGAACAATGTTGTCAGCTCGTCCTATTTTACGTACTGCTGCTCGTTCAGCTGCTGTTGCTGCTAGATCATCATTAAGAGTTGTATGTATTCATTTACTTTGATTGATACTATAATGATTAATTCTGAAATTGAATAGCAATAGTGGGGGGACATATAACTAAAAGCTCAAATAGAAAAACATGATTTCAAGAGCAATTGAATGGAAATGACTAGTACTTACCAATCAATTGATTACTGATGATTGGTGAATAGTTTTTTTTTATCCTGGTTAACATTTCATAATAACCTTGATTAACAAAAGTTGTTGGCCCAGAGAAATCGAAAATTGCTTCAATTAAGTTTAATTATTCAACAGCAATGATTTCAAATACTAACAGTTACAATTATAGGCTCGTCCAACTTTATTAACTGCTCAAAGATTTGCCTCTGCTAAGGCTGCTCCAACTGAAGTTTCTTCAATCTTGGAAGACAGAATTAGAGGTGTTTCTGATGAAGCTAACTTAAACGAAACCGGTAGAGTTTTATCCGTTGGGTATGTATACACTTATCAATTGATTAAGATTAATAGTTGTTTACCACCGTCTGTTGTTTGCTGTGAACTGGTTGTCACATTGAAAAATTTTTGTTCAATTTTTATTGGATGAACTTTTTTTTTTCTGTGTGCGTGTGCCAACACAATACTAACGCGGACTGTGGATCAACACCACCCCTATTGATAAACAACAATAATTACTAACTTGTTAATTAATTTAGTGATGGTATTGCTCGTATTTACGGTTTAAACAACATTCAAGCCGAAGAATTGGTTGAATTCTCTTCCGGTGCTAAAGGTATGGCTTTGAACTTGGAAGCTGACCAAGTCGGGGTTGTCTTGTTCGGTTCTGATAGATTAGTCAAAGAAGGTGAAACCGTTAAGAGAACTGGTCAAATTGTCTCTGTCCCAGTTGGTCCAGAATTATTGGGTAGAGTTGTTGACGGTTTGGGTAACGCCATTGATGGTAAAGGTCCAATCAAGGCTGCTGCCTACTCCAGAGCTCAAGTTAAAGCTCCAGGTATCTTGCCAAGAAGATCCGTCCACGAACCAATGCAAACTGGTTTGAAATCCGTTGATGCTTTGGTCCCAATTGGTAGAGGTCAAAGAGAATTGATCATTGGTGATCGTCAAACTGGTAAGACCGCTGTCGCTTTGGACGCCATCTTGAACCAAAAGAGATGGAACAACGGTACTGATGAAAAGAAGAAATTGTACTGTGTCTACGTTGCCGTTGGTCAAAAGAGATCCACTGTTGCTCAATTGGTCCAAACCTTGGAACAAAATGATGCTCTTAAATACTCCGTCATTGTTGCTGCTACTGCTTCTGAAGCCGCTCCATTGCAATATATTGCTCCTTTCACTGCTTGTGCTATCGGTGAATGGTTCAGAGACAACGGTAAACACGCTTTGATTGTCTACGATGATTTGTCCAAACAAGCCGTCGCCTACCGTCAATTGTCTTTGTTGTTGAGAAGACCACCAGGTAGAGAAGCTTACCCGGGTGATGTTTTCTACTTACATTCTAGATTATTAGAAAGAGCTGCTAAGATGTCCGATGCTTACGGTGCTGGTTCTTTGACCGCTTTGCCAGTCATTGAAACCCAAGGTGGTGATGTCTCTGCTTATATTCCAACCAATGTTATTTCCATTACCGATGGTCAAATTTTCTTGGAAGCTGAATTGTTCTACAAAGGTATCAGACCAGCTATTAACGTCGGTTTGTCCGTCTCCCGTGTCGGTTCTGCTGCTCAAGTTAAAGCTATGAAACAAGTTGCTGGTTCTTTGAAATTGTTCTTGGCTCAATACAGAGAAGTTGCTGCTTTCGCCCAATTCGGTTCTGATTTGGATGCTTCTACTAAACAAACCTTGAACAGAGGTGAAAGATTGACCCAATTATTGAAACAAAAGCAATACCACCCATTGGCTGCTGAAGAACAAGTTCCATTGATTTTCGCTGGTGTTAACGGTTTCTTGGACAACATTGCTCTTGACAGAATTGGTGAATTCGAAGAAGCTTTCTTGGGTCATTTGAAATCTAACGAAGCTGGTATCTTGGAAGCCATCAAGACTAAAGGTGAATTATCTAAAGATGAATTGGAACACTTGAGAAAAGTCACTGAAGAATTCGTTTCTACTTTCTAAATGTGATTTCTCAAGAGAAAATAGGAAACGATAATTTAGCATTTGATGATTAAGTTCTTTTATTGTCTTCATTTTATTTGTTTTTTAGATAAGTGCTGCGATATCTCAAGCAATGATCAGTTTTAAAAAAGAAAAAATCAAAATATTATATATATATTTATAAATAAATATTCTTCTATTATTATTAAAAAGATAAGAATGATTGCAAAACGATTACGAAATAACGGAAAGCTTGTAGGAAGGAAAGATGTTCTAAAGATTATATGTATGTTCACAGAGTTTGTTTGGAAGGAGGAGCGGTGATATTTTTAATTTTTCATTTTTTTTTGTCGTTGGATTAGTTTTCTTTTTTTTTTGTCGTGTAATTTCCTTGAAATCTTAAAACCATATTACCTGGCAAGAAGGGGAAAAGAGATAGAAAGAACACATCACAAGTTTACATTGTTGCACATATGATACAACTCGTCTAACTAACTACGATATAGTAAAAAAAAAAACAAGGAGAGATCAGTTGAACAAGGTGTACTTTAATGTATATGCAAAATGTAAGGAATGAAGAGCCAGAACCAAAAGGGAAGAAAAAATTTTGTGGTCTTTTTTTTTTTGGTTTGGTTTTTGCATTTTGTTCTACTGTGACACGAGAATGAAAATTTTAATTTCCCGTGTTAACAATACCACTGGGTTATAATTTAGCATTCCATTAAAAATTTTTTTGGGTTCTTTTCAACTTCATTATTTCCTTTTTTTTTATTTCTTGTTCTTCATAATATATTCTATTTATTTATTCATTAAATTTCCTAATCGTGATAAATTCGAATTCGGAGTGAAAATAGTATTTTATTTATGGCACCAACTGCAGTAGCTGATCGAAGAATCAGAAGAAAAGCAAAGAAAAACTCCAATCTCGCTAACATGTCAGATAATATCGAAACATCATCAGGGGCAGAGACTCCAGAAGTTGTAGACGAACAAGAATTTGAAAATGATTTGGATTATTTATTAACAAATAAAGAGAAAACTGAAGGTGAATTGGTTTACACAAGCACTGAAGAAAACAAATCTAATGAGATTGTCATTCAAGATTCATTTCAAGACAAGGCACTGAATAAGAAAAAACAAAATGGTCAACTGACATCCAAGAAACCAAAAAAGTTCACTGTTGCCGATATAACTAAAGACATGGAAGATCTTGATTTCTCAAGTGATGAAGATGAAGATCATCAAAACGTTAAAAAGGAAGACAAATCCAATCCAAAGGCAGCAGATAAGAAGACAAAAAACAAATTGAATAAGAAAAAAAGTGAACGTAGTATTAATAAATCAAAATCGGATTCAAGGAAGAAGAATGAGTTGAGAAAATCTAAATCCACTGGTAATATAAAACCAAAGGTTGATACTAGAGACATAAAGAAAGATTTGATTGATACAAGTCTCGAAGGAAAGGATGTTGCAAAAGCCGCCGAGCAGAAACATCAAAAACCAGAAAAAAACAAAAAGTCCAAGAAGCCAAAATCTAATAAAAAGACTAAACCAACCAATACAAAAAACGAAAATGAGACCAAGTCAGAGGAGGATAAGGGCAATTCTAGTCCAAACTCACCAACACCCGAAGTTTCACAAGATTTAGATGAATCAGAACCAGGTGATGTTACAATTGATAACGACAATGAACAACCGGAAGAAACTGAAGAAGAAATCCTTAGACGTAAACTCAAAAATAAAAAGAGAAAAGATAGAAGAAAGAAACGCGCTGCTTTGCTTAAAGAAGGTGCTGCAGATACTCAAGAAGTCGAAGCTGCTGATACCACCAATGATCACTCTAAAGAAAGTACACCAGAAGTTTCACCAGAAGTTGACAACAGTAACCCATTTAGTATAAAGTTGAGATCAGTTAAGAGTACCACCAACAAGAAATATTCCGAAAACCTTCCAGAAGTGCAACCGATAAAGACAATTATTGGTATGTCTCATCAGCAAATTCTTCATTCTGATTTATCTGATGTGAAAATCAAAACTTTAATGACATCTTCATCTATTTCCAAATATGCTGCTAATTCAGTCAAGTTTGTTACTACACACGCAGAAGACTTATTTGGTGATTTTGAGAAAAAGAAGATCTTTTTAACTTTGTGTATTAATGTTGCACTTTATGAATCTTTGGGATTTAAGAAAACTGTCAAGATTTATCCTAATGTTTTAGAACTATTTGGAGGATATGATGAAATCAATTTAGAAAAAACTCGTACCAAATTAACTCCATCAAAGAAAGATATCCATCAAAATAATTTGGATTATTCTGTATTGTCATATTTTGGTCATATATTAATTTGGGCAGCACATCAACAACGTCAAGGGAAAGTTCCAATTTTCACAGAAAAATTTGATATTACATTAACTAACAATGAAGTACGCTCCAAACTTGGTGGATATCATTTATGGGATAAATTGTTTAGAGAATTAAAAGGAATGAATTCTAAAAGATGGAAACATGTCATTAAGTTCAGAAATGCTTTTCAATATGAAGAAGATCAATTTATGATTATTCTTAGATTCATGTCAATTGATGATAATATTCCTTAATGAGATTAATTGTGAAATCTAAATTGAATTCCCAAACTGTTGAATAGTTTATATATTTCTAACCTAATAATTATACATTGATTGTCAAGAAGTAAATAATTTCTGTGGTAAAATAAAGGAGATAAGAATATTAATGATATATATGGTTGGGAAATGTTGTTCTTTTTGGTGTAATCTGGATTTTTTTTTTTTTTTTTAGCCTAGTTGGGTTTACATTAGTTTTACAACCATCGAAATCAGAACTGCATATGTTATTATCATGTAGTGATGTTTTTTTTTTCTTTTTATAATTGTAGTATACCCATTATCACTAAGGCACTATTACTCAACATCATACAGTAGTTCTGATTCCACAAAATCAATTCAAATAATATCAATAAATGCTGTATAATATCGTGCATTAAAATAAACTGTATATATTTGTTAACTCAGAATTCACTTTTCTTTTGTTTTAGTCTTGTTGGACTTTGGCATAGTTTGGAGGTCTCAATCTTCTATTCAAATATTGGACAAGCCAAACTGGGAATAAGGAAATCACCAATATTACACCAACTTGCCAAATATATGCGAATGAACTAACATATGCAAGGTCAAAGTATTCCAGCAAGAATGGAATTGAACCAATATATGCTAAGAATGTGATAATAATAGTGCTGGCCATGATTTTATTCCATTTATTAATAGAAATGGCAACCATAATTAACTCATTGTATACCAAACATGAAAATGACAAAGCAACCATCGTGGTAAACTTGTCTGCCAAAAGGGTCTGTAGTTGTTGTGAAATTAATTGAATGGCACATCCTTGATACAATGAAATAAACACCCACATAAAGAAAGTCTTGTAAGATAATGACCTACCCAAAGTTAACTCTTTATATAACTCTGGATACAATTTTGTTAAATGCTCATCAATATCACAATCTAAAGTAAGGGAGAAAACTGGAGCCATTGTATAAAATGTTGAATAACCAACCATCAACCAACCTTGATATAATGCCAATGGTTCAAACTTGGATGCAATAGAATAGACAGCCTGGGCAACAGAAATCAACAAACCACGATGAATGATAAATTGTCCCAACTTGGCTGAACGTTTGTAAGAATTTCTACCGTGCCATAACAATAATTTTGACAAGTAACAGAATTGATCAATACTAAAATCAGCAGCCAAAGAAGCTTGTTTACCTTCTTTACCAACTATACCTACCCCCACATCTGCACATTGAATCATACTCACATCATTACCACCATCACCAATACAACAAACTCTCTTACCAGTCATTTTTCTAATTGCCATAGCGACATCAGCCTTTTGTTGTGGAGAGCAACGACAGGCAATAACAGCTGGTAATTTAATTGCAACTTCAAAAAATTCATCATTAAAATGTTTCATATAGGTAGCTAATGATTCACCATCGATCAATAAGCACGCATTGGTATTAATTCTCAAATATTCCAATTGATTCATGGCCATATCTGGATGCACAAGTTTCGTAATTTGATGCACATACTGACCACGAGAAATTAATCTAGCACTAATAGACACACACTTGGCTGTTTCAACTTTATCACCAGTTAACATCCAGATTTTTATACCGGCATTTCTCAACAATTCAATAGAAGTTTTGACATCTTTTTGTAATCTATCTTCAACACCAGTTAACCCAAGCAATTCTAAATCTTGTTCCAAATAATAACTCATAACTTTTTGCATGTTGCTATCTCTATCATGCATAGCTAAAGAAGCTTGTTTGTAGTTGTCAACAAAGTCATCATACATTTTATTGCTCAATTTCTTTCTTCCAATAACCAATGTACGTAAACCTTCTCTTGCCATGTTACCAGTTTCTTCATCTAACCAATCATTAGAACTAACAATAGTGGACATAACAGTATCAGCCCCCTTCTCCATAAACCAAATATCTTCTCTATTCTTATCTTTAACAATAATCCCCATACGTTTAGTTTCCGAACTAAAAGGGAAATTGTACAAAATTTCAAATTCTAAAATTTGATTACTGGAAACGTGTAACAAAGAAATAGAATGTCTATCACGTTTAAACAATCTCAATCCAACCAGTTCACAAAATTTAACAATGGCAATTTCATCAGGGGATGCTGCTTGGTAAGTAACCTCTCCAAATGCGCTAATACCATCACCATTACCATCATCATCATCGTATGTAGGAGTAACATTATGACATAATGCCAATGTTAAAACCAACTCACAAACACGAGATCCCAAGTCTCTCTTTTTTTGCCCTGAATCCAAACATTTCAATAAGCTTTTCACATAATCTGAAACGATATCCATGGATTCTCCAGCATAGCTGACAGTACCCAAGTGCAATTTTTTCAACTCCATCTCATTTTGGGTCAACGTACCAGTTTTATCACTAAGCAAGTACTCAATTCTACCCAAATCTTCCGGAATTGTTGATGTACGAACAATAGTCCCTGGAATAGCAGCATCGTTTTGAATCTGAGATGCATAAACTGATTTTGCTAAATCTAAATTAACTCTCAAGGACACCGGAATAATCGTGGAAAAAAGAATCAAGAATCGCATTATATCGACATACCAAGTACTCTTTAATGGAAACCCATGTGCCAAAACTAAAACGACTGATAATACAAAAACTACAGCACACAAAATCTTAGAGATTCTGTTGATCTCCAACTCCAATAATCCCACCTTGACACCACTTTTAGTAGTATTCATCAGCTGTCTTGTTTCAATACCAGTATAGACAACCATACCTATGGCGGTACCAGATGCTAACACAGTGTTGGCCCACAAAGTTTGATCGATGGTTAATGCGAATGCTTCATTGTTTGCATTTGGAGAGGCTGATCCAGTTGCAGAAGGAGACGAATAAATCAATTGCCCGTTAAAACTATGGATCGATTTTGACGGATTGCCGACTATTACTGCCACAGAATTAATAAGTTGTGTTACGCTTTGCAACGCTTGCGTAGCACTGGATGCTATTCTCAATTTCCAATCTGTTTCCCCATCCAATTGATCCGTTTTGATAAACACCTCACCAGTATTTTCTGAAGATTGTAGTAAAATCATATCGGCAGGTATACGCACATCTTTATGTAATCTCACTAAATCGCCTACTCGTAATCCCATAGCTGGTACAAGTTTGGTTTCAACAGTTAGGGAGTCGGCAGTACTTCTATTTAAAACTTCATATAGCTCATGATTTTGTTCCTTATCCCTTCGGCGTCTTTGAATATCATCACCAGCCTCCTTCATCATAGTAACAGTCAACACAAATGCCAATGGAACAATATAGGACGATAAATAACCAATCCTTAACTGAGGGACTATTTGAGATAATGCAACCACTAGGAAATATAAATTGAAGAAAAATTTAAATTGTTCATATAAAATAATTGGAATAAATGTAATTGGATTATACTTTGCATTGGAAATAGCATTACTTGGGTATACATTATTTGCTTTGAGATTAGTTGTTTTTGCCGAGATATAGCGCTCATCTGACACTTGAGAAAAATTGGAGCCACCTGCTTGCTTTAATCTGTCCTGATCTAACTCTCTTTTAGCATTATGGAAAAATTGTACCGATTTTCTGATTAATCTTTTGAATTTAGATGAAAAAGATCTTGCCGCCAAGTTTAGTGATGAACTTGACGAGGAAAGTGAGTGGCTGTGTGAGTTGGAATAGATATTTTGGTTATTAATCAAAGGAACATTGTCATCATGGCCATCTATACTACTATCCGAACGTAATGTTGTTAGTGGAATTGCTGATATAGATCCTTGTGAGTTACTTCGGGATCCATGGGACTTGGTGCCATTGGAATGCTTGAATAAGTTACTGGTGGCACTATTTAGTGCACGATCTAAGGAACTATCCAAATCATCAAAAGAATCCCTGTCATCAAAAGAATACGGAGTGGGCGAGGTCATCTTTATATATGAATGCTTTCCACAACAGGATTGGTATTTCTAAATAATTGAATATTAAGATAACGAAGGGTTTAAAGTTATTATGAATCTACAGAAGAAAAAGAGAAATAACAACGCTTCTTTTAGCTTCCAATTGTTTTTTTTTTTTTTTTATTTTTTCGGATTGATCGCGAGAATCAAATCGTGGTATTTTCATTTTGATTCACAGACATGGCAAGGTTTACCACAGACAAATAATCATGATGCTTCCACAGCCCCATAGTGTCGTGAATTAATTGTAATTATATACGTAATGGTTTTGAATAGCTCAGATAGTTTTAAGATGCCATGTCTCCTAAATCCAGAAATTTCTATATCGTCGATTTTAGTAACAATTAACTTGCGAACTAGAAAGGGTCATGATTTCTTTGCTAGAGATAATTAAGTTTATCTCAAATCATCTAGGTCACATATCAACTCATTTTCTAAAGCGACAAGTTACATCCTGTAAAAGGGGGCAATACCTATTGAAGATCTTAGGCTTGTGAGTGTGATATTCTTTTGTTGATATTTTGGATTGTTTCCAACCACATGTGCGAGGCGCATCCGTTCCATAATCACATTCTCCTCGTTCTCTTGAAAAAAAAAAAAACATTTATCTGTATTACTCATTTGTTTTCCCCTTGAAAATAAGAAACGACAGTCAAATCAAATCACAAAGTTATACTGATTGCTCAACGAATCGTTAATCATTGGAATTTTCAATAGTTTGATTTTTCAGTTACGTACAATATCCCCAAAATTTCATTCAGATGACCCAATTAGAAATAGATGATGCACAAGAGCGGCTTACCTCTAGTGCGTCCACCAATCATCAAAGCTTATCTCATTCTCGACATGAGAAGTCATCAGTATTAGCACATTTACAAAAACAAAAGACCTCAACATTCACCAAGAAGTTATTAGAATTTTTCAAAATTAATGCCTTGGGATATCCTAATGATTTTGAAAATTATGTTGTTCATCATGAAGCTAGTGATTGCTCTTTGATAGCCAAATACTGCGAATCCACAACCGTGGATTTGTCTAAACAAGATGCGTTATCAATTGATTCCATTACGTTAAACACAGTACATATTCCGCATCCATTGGTTAACTTTATGAAAAATGAGGCCAATCAACAAACTTCTACAGATGACCAAGTTGATGTCAGTAAAGAGTTACATGAATCACCCATTATAGTTTTCATCCATGGTTTGGGAGGACAAATGTCTCAATTTGAACCATTAATGGGATTACTTTCACAGTGTCTGGAAACTCTTTCATTGGATTTACCTGGGTTTGGAAGTTCGAAATTAAAGTTTAACGACGACTTCAAAATCGTATCCCGAATTTCTGCTGAAGATAAAATAAAGATAATGACTAGTATTGCTAGCATGAAATGGAATGATTTTACAACAGACAACATTGTCAATATTATTTATGAATTTATACAACAAAACGTACGAGAAGATAAGAAAATAGTTTTAGTGGGTCATTCTATGGGTACACATTTGTCTATTAAACTAGCAAAGAAACTACCTAAGCATAAAGTTGAGGGAATGATTTTATTGTCACCGCCAGCATTGATAGATGATACAAATTTAGAGGTTGTACAAACAAAACCACATGGTACACTGAGTATGCTCAAAATATTCACATACCTTCCTTGGTTGTTTAATTATTTTAGAACTTGGGATAGATTGGAGGGGCTCGACAGTGCTAGTGTAATTAGGCAGTTGTCGAAAATTGGAGATACAGATTATAACAAGTTACGTCAGTTTAGGTGGAATTTAGATGTTAATTCGGACATTGTTTTGAAATATATCAATGGTTTTCAGAGAGCAACTACATCAGAATTGATCACTGCCATCAGTAATTTTAATGACAATCCAGAAGATAAGCATGTTTACGAGAAAACGTTGTTTCTTTGTGGGAGTAACGATCAAATGACTCCAGTATCAACCATTTACCAATGCGATGAATTTTTGACAAAAACGTTTGGTAGAAAAGTTTCATCGGTAATTGAAGTTAAAAACGTTGGACACTCATTATTACTTGTTAAACCTGAATTTATTAGTGGAATGATCTTGAACCATCTTGACCTGAAGTTTCCTGAAAGATTACATTTATCTCCTGCATGGGTCTTGAGAGTTAAAGCCCAAGTTTCTGGTGATAAGTGGGGTTTGAAGAATGAGTTAAAATGGCTGAATTTGCAACCAATATCGCACAATATTACTAGAAACAATGGTAAAGATATTGCTCCTCTATTGGGTATGAAGACTTTAAGAGAAGAAGACCCAGTTCATTCCCCAGCAATATTAGAGGATAAATTCTATGGGGAAGCAAGCGCAACTAACGAACTAAAAGGTCACTTAATTGCAATTATTGATATATCTGCAGATATTCCACCTTATAGCCCAAAATCGTTTTCACATATAAAATATTGGAAGATGAGCACTGTCTCTAAGGAAGTACCAGATCAAAGTGCTATTAGGAGATTTATTCAATTAATTAATGAGATTCTAAATGACAATAAAGAAGTCAAGGATCCTCTTATAGCAGTACATTGCCACTATGGATTCAATAGAACAGGGTTCTTAATCTGTTGTTATTTAATTGAGGTTTTGGGTTGGTCCGTGAAGGAGGCTGTAGATGGATTTAAAGCTGCCAAACCTCCTGGTATCAAGCATCCACATTTCGTTGATGCTTTGTTTGTTAGGTATGAGAATTTAGAACGATGCTAAATGGAATTAGCACGAATATAGATGGTTAGTTAATAATACATGTTTTTGCGAGACGATATACTAGATGAGAACTTGTGTCTAGAACTGTGAATACTGTAGAATTGCACACAACAATTAATGATAACGTATCATCTTATCAACCAAGGACAATCTCTAAAGCGCGGTTAATTCAAAGTTCATATGCTTTAGTTATCAATGCTATCGCTATGTTGGAAAATCCACCATAATAATGTGATAAATTAACAGAACCACGATGCAGAACTTCATTGGTTGTATTAATAACTGCTGTTCAATAAACCATGTGATAATGATATAACAGTACTTAATCTCAATTGATAGGCCCGTGACGGCCCATTATTAATTTCTTGGATTTAAGGATATACTTGGCATCCCATATTATCATATTGATGACATTTCTTGACTTTCTCCTTACTGATTCTTTTTCCTAGTAATGTGCTACCATGTGATATCGATTAAGTTTTATGTTCATGCCTACCTACAGTTAACTGAAGTTAAGTATTACAATTCAAGAATCTAACAGTAGAAAAGTGTTTAAGATACGATTTCCATTTCAACCAAAGTTGGTTGGTTCATAAACAAGAATTATAAGCTACTGTCATAAGGCAATTTCCAGTAACAGGCAAAACCATTTGTGACAAAAAAAAAAATCCAAGAAAAAAAAAATAACACTGAAACGATATTATCAACTTTCTGAATAAATACATTTCTTAGCATCTTCTTGAACAGGAAGAATTTCTATTAAGAGAGGGATGAATGTATTAGATCGAGAAGCTTCAGTACATGAATAATGGGAACGATTATCACCGTATTTGTGATTTCGTCAGAGTCCTGTTTATCTCAAAACTGATACAAAAAACAAAAACCTTATCGTCCATAAACAGATATTTCATTTGCCCAATACCAAAAACTTGTTGTTTTCCAGAATATCAATGCCAAGGTTATCCTTTTGTTAATCATAAATATGATTGCAAAATCATTGATAACAGAGATAAAAAAAAAGACTGATATATAAGTTTGTCATTACCATTCTTTTTTTTTTGTTTGGTTTCCTAATTGCATTTGATATCCTTGAATATTGAATGAGAAGTCTTGAAATCTCTTACAAATAATATATCTACAACAACTTTACGTACATAATAATGTCTGATAATATTACTCCCTTACCACAAGGTGCTGGTTACGCCGTGGTGGTTGGCCTAGGGTTTTTCTTTGCCGTTGGTATGGTTGCAACCACGTTTGCTTTAAAGCGTTATAACAAAGAAGTTATGACTGCAGAAGAGTTTGCAACTGCTGGTAGATCTGTGAAAACCGGTTTGATTGCAGCAGCGGTGGTGTCGAGTTGGACATGGAGTGCTACATTACTTACTAGTACATCCCAAGTTTTCAGAAATGGTGTCAGTGGCTCAATATTTTATGCAGCTGGTGCAACCGCCCAGATTACCCTTTTTGCTTGTTTAGCCATTAAAGCTCGTGAAAGAGCACCTGCCGCACATACATATTTGGAAATTGTTAAAGGTAGATACGGTACCATCACCCATTGTGTTTATATTTTCTGGGGATTCTGTACCAATATCTTGGTGACCGTGATGTTGCTTGCTGGTGGTAGTGCCACAGTTAATGATTTGACAGGTGTGCATCCAGTTGCGGCTTGTTTACTTATTCCTTTGGGTGTTGTTGTTTACACCCTTTTTGGAGGACTTAAGGCTACCATCTTGACTGATTATGCCCATAATGTTGTGATGATTGTGGTGATCATGATTTTTGGATTTGTCACGTGGGCCACGTCTTCCAAATTAGGTTCACCAGGAGCAGTGTGGGACTTGGTAACTGCGTATGCTGAAACAAATCCAAGAGAGGGCAATTCACAAGGTTCTTATTTGACTTTACGTTCCAGATCAGGAGGGATGTTTTTCGTTATCAACATCATTGGTAATTTCGGTACCGTTTTCTTGGATAATGGTTATTTCAACAAAGCATTCTCCGCAAATCCGGTTTCTAGCTACAAAGGTTACATTTTGGGATCTCTTGCCTGGTTGCCTGTTCCTGCTTTCACTTCGCTTACTATGGGTCTTGCTGCTTTAGCATTACAAAACACCGAGTATTGGCCACTGGGTAGAGGAGGAATAACTGATGCTGAAGTAGCCGCAGGGTTAGTTCTTCCAAACGCTGCATCAGCTCTTCTAGGGCAAGCTGGGGCTGTTTTGGCTTTGATTATGGTCTTTATGGCTGTCACATCTGCCATGAGTTCGGAATTGATCGCTGTATCCACTATTGCCACCTATGATATTTACAGAACTTATGTCAACCCAAATGCTACTGGTAAGAAATTAATCTGGTATTCACATGTATCTGTTATTATTTTTGCTTATTCTATGGCTGGTTTTGCTATTGGCCTTTATTATGCAAAGGTTGCCATGGGTTATTTATATGAAATGATGGGTGTTATTATTGGTGGTGCAGTGTTATCATCTACATTAACAATATTGTCTAAGAAGCAGAATTGGCACGCTGCTACATTTACTCCAATCATTTCCACTTCTTTAGCTATCATGGCTTGGTTGGTCTGTACCAAAACACAAGAAGGATCTGTGAATTATTTGAACACATTCTTGGATGATCCGATGTTGACTGGGAATTGTGTTGCGTTGTTATCTCCACTTGTCATCATTCCAGTTCTTACTTTTGCATTTAAACCACAAAATTTTGACTGGAGTTTATTAGATCTGAGAATTACCAGGGTCGACGAAAATGAAGAATTAGCAGATGCCTTGGGAGAAGTAAACTCCAGTGATCCAGAAAGATTGAGTCCTATTAAATCCCAGATCTCTGTTATTGCTAGTCAATTGGTTGAGGGTGAAAGAGAAAGGTATGCTGAAGAAAGAGCAACATTGAAGAAAGCATTTAAGCTTTGTGTTATCATTTGTGTCACCATCACCATTTGTCTTTTAGTGTTGTTCCCAATGCCAATGTATGGTACCGGATATGTTTTCTCCAAAAAGTTCTTCACCGGTTGGGTTGCTGTCTTTTTCCTTTGGTTGTGGTATTCGACCTTTCAAATTGTTGTTTTCCCAATATATGAAGGAAGACATGAATTATACCACACATTCAGAGGTATCTATTGGGATTTGACTGGTCAAACATACAAATTAAGAGCATGGCAAAATGAACATCCTGAAGAGATGCATGCTGTTAGATCTCAATTACAAGCACAATTATCTGGTACTGCAACTAGTCATGTTGTTGTCGATGGTAAAGCATTTAGAAGATGAATCCACAACCCCGATAAACATTGACGATGCTTTAGACGATGTGAAGAAAGGGTAGATAATTCATTAATTATTGGTATTTTCACGTGAAGATTTGTGTATTAGTTTGAAGATGTCCTTATATAAATGTAGAAATAGAAGGGCCGGGATTGAAGAGTTAGATAAGAGTAGAATAGATCTGTATTATGTTAGTATCAATAAATCGCGTGCAACGCTTACAACTTTAATGATAAAGGTATTTCATCAACCAATAAGAGCCATTCAACGGCGGCTAACCAGACTTCACATAGTTGCCTGATTCGGCATACTTACTATCAGTTGTTATCTCTTTAATTCTAGAATGAATTAAGATGGTATGATTATACAACAATTTTTCCATGCTTTACTGAGTTAAATAATAATACTAAAAAAAGCCGTTCGAATTACCATAGTATCAAGTGAAAGGTGGTTAGGATATGCAAGGGATGATGTAAATATTAGTTGATATTTGATAGGCCCGTGACGGCCCATGTCTAAAAAAATATTTTCGTACCGATAACACGACCTCATTCGGCATCTTCAACTTTAATTTTAGTTTCTGTTTTTGTTTCATTTCCAGGATTATGGATCAGCGGTATTATCAAAAAGTTGATCGTTGTTTTTTTTGAAGGATATTATTTTTTTTGTTCATCGTCTTGGTAGTGTTAATTGTTGTTGAATAGATATCAATTTGACGGTGGACACAAATCATCACAAGAACCTGTGGACTCAAAGATATGAACTACTGTTGATTTTAATGGTTAATTAATATTGCTATTGGTCTCACAAGACGTCAATCGCGTAAACTTTCCACCAAGGTGAGTCGAAAACATAACCAGCAGGAAAAGCATTTTGCCTCATGGTTTAATTGAATGCACATACGCACACACACACACATTGAAGTTGATAAATCTTATTATCAGTTCATGTAATGTATGGTAATTCCGTATATGAGAGGGATTTACTTCATTTATCGACCAAGAGGCTTCGCAAATAATGGAGAAGATTTTGCTGTTTCTATTGTTTTTGAATTTTTTTATGTGTCATGGCTTATGCATTAAAAGAAACAAAAAAAAAAAAAAATTCAAAGTCCTGTATCAGGCACAGACAGATCTCATTATCACCAACAAATGCACATCCTTAGTTTTTGTTGTTGTTGTTGTTTGTACCGCGCCTAATATCAACTGGCAAAGATAACGATAATTGCAAAATCAGAGATAACAGATATTGAGTTATTGAAAAATTTGGTATATAAATACAAGATGGTTACTGCGATTCAATTCTTTTTTATTAATTTGGTTGAATGTTTTAGTTTCATCAATAACTTCATCTTTGTTTTTAAGTTGGTGCCAAAATTTTAATTTTCTTGTCACAACAATTTCAATAACTTTGCTTAAATAACAATGTCTGATCATATTGCTCCCTTACCACAAGGTGCTGGTTACGCCGTTGTGGTTGGTCTAGGTTTCGTTTTTGCCATTGGTATGGTTGGTACAACATATGCTTTGAAACGTTACAATAAAGAAATTATGACTGCAGAAGAGTTTGCAACTGCTGGTAGATCCGTGAAGACTGGTTTGATTGCATCTGCTGTTGTCTCAAGTTGGACATGGAGTGCAACTTTACTTACAAGTACATCTCAAGTTTTCAGAAATGGTATTGCTGGGTCTATTTTCTACGGTGCTGGTGCCACTGCTCAAATCACACTTTTTGCTTGTTTAGCCATCAAAGCTCGTGAAAGAGCACCTGCAGCACATACATACTTGGAAATTGTTAAAGGTAGATACGGTACCATCACCCATTGTGTTTATATATTCTGGGGATTCTGTACCAATATCTTGGTGACAGTGATGTTGCTTGCTGGTGGTAGTGCCACAGTTAATGATTTGACAGGTATGCATCCAGTTGCGGCTTGTTTACTTTTGCCATTAGGTGTGGTCATTTATACTCTTTTCGGTGGTATTAAAGCTACTTTCTTAACTGACTATGCCCATACTGCTGTTTTGATCATTATCATCATGATTTTTGGTTTCCTTACTTGGGCTACTTCAGATAAGTTAGGTTCTCCTAATGCTGTTTGGGAATTGGTTACAGCTTATGCCGAAGCTAATCCAAGAGAAGGTAATTCTCAAGGTTCATTCTTGACAATGCGTTCCCATTCTGGTGGTATTTTCTTTGTCATTAACATTATTGGTAACTTTGGTACAGTTTTCTTGGACAATGGTTATTTCAATAAAGCTTTTGCTGCTGATCCTGTATCAAGTTACAAAGGTTACATTTTGGGTTCCCTTGCTTGGTTACCAGTTCCTGCTTTCACCTCACTTACTATGGGTCTTGCTGCTTTGGCATTACAAAACACTGAATATTGGCCATTTGGAAGAGCAATGACTGATGCTGAGGTTGCTGCCGGTTTGGTCCTTCCAAATGCTGCATCAGCTCTTTTAGGTCAAGGAGGTGCTGTGTTGGCTTTACTTATGGTTTTCATGGCTGTTACTTCTGCTATGAGTGCTGAGTTAATTGCTGTTTCTACCATTACAACTTATGATATTTACAGAACCTATGTCAATCCAAATGCTACTGGTAAGAAATTAATTTGGTATTCACATTTGTCAGTGATTATCTTTGCCTACTCTATGGCTGGTTTTGCTATTGGTCTTTACTATGCTGAAGTTTCCATGGGATACTTGTATGAAATGATGGGTGTTATTATTGGTGGTGCAGTGTTATCATCTGCCTTGACAATATTATCCAAAAGACAAAACTGGCACGCAGCAACTTTTACACCTATTATCTCCACTTCTTTAGCTATCATGGCTTGGTTGGTCTGTACTAAGAAACAAGAAGGTTCGGTTACCTATTTGAAGACCTTTATGGATAATCCTATGTTGACCGGTAACTGTGTTGCTTTATTGTCCCCACTTGTCATTATTCCAGTTCTTACTTTTGCATTTAAACCACAAAATTTTGATTGGAAATTATTAGATCTGAGAATTACCAGAGTTGATGAAGAAGAAGAATTAGCAGATGCTTTGGGAGAAGTCAACTCCAATGATCCAGAAAGATTGAGTCCTATTAAATCCCAGATCTCTGTTATTGCTAGTCAATTGGTAGATGGCGAGAGAGAGAAATACGCAGAAGAAAGGGCTACCTTAAAGAAAGCATTTAAATTTTGTTGCATTGTCTGTGTTACTATCACCATTTGTCTTTTAGTGTTGTTCCCAATGCCAATGTATGGTACTGGATATGTTTTCTCCAAGAGATTCTTTACAGGTTGGGTTAGTGTATTTTTCATTTGGTTATGGTACTCTGCATTCCAAGTCATAGTCTATCCAATATATGAAGGAAGACATGAATTATACCACACATTCAGAGGTATCTATTGGGATTTGACTGGTCAAACATACAAATTAAGAGCATGGCAAAATGAACATCCTGAGGAAATGCATGCTGTTAGATCTCAATTACAAGCACAATTATCTGGTACTGCCATTAGTCACGATGTTGTTGATGGTAAAGCATTAGGTGATGGTTATACTACTCCTGCTAATATTGATGCTGCCTTGGATGATGAAAAGAAGGAGTAGATTTGTTTTTTGTTTATACGTAATTTTTTAGATTTATAGTTCTGTTTGTTTACTTTTTAGTTATAATTTTAAGGTGATTATTTTTAGTTGTCATAAATTAATGTCATATGCAAGGAATCGCCATCATCATGATAGATTACCTATGGTAGTAGTTCTAAGTTTACAGCCGTTTATTTTTTTTTACTAAATAATTAATTTTGTTATCAAAAAATTCTTTTAATTCTGTTGCAAACTTTGTTGCAAAAAAATAATACATCAATAAAATCCCAGTGATAAAGGAATTATGTAATCAAATTGATAAAACCTTAAATAGGCAATCTAATCAGGATCATCCCGATAGGACAGGTCATAAAAACTCTTATCAGTGCCCTATAATTTTTTTTTTGTTGCTCCTTTGATTGCGCGCTAAACGTTTCTTTCTATTGTGTATTTCGGTATCAAATGATTGTGATTGGTTGACGATAAATCTCGCTTATGTAAGACAAATAATAGTGCCCTCTAATGGAATACAAACTTCACTAGAGTTGTGTATTACTATTTTAACAAATGTAACATTTTGTGGGGGTAAGGGAGACACTTGTTTGATAAAACTGAACAGAAATGAAATGAAATGAAATAAAAAAAAAAGTTGTGGGTTAACCCTGTGTTGATAATCATGTGGGGCTAGGGATTGCCAAGGTAGAGGAATTTTTTTTGCTTATCAGTTGTGTGAGATTTGGTTCTCTACTGCAAGTATTAGAACACTTAATATTCCAGTGTATTGAACTACTATATTAATGTCACAGGCTTTGTAGCCAATGAGAATGTCAGAATGGTTAGATCAAGTTACACAATGAGTCCAAATGGTTTTTAATCTGAAGAAGACTGGCAAAACCAATTTGGTAAGAAATTAGTTCACCATGGCCCGACGGGGAGAAGTCAGTTTAGGAAATCGCCGAGATTTGGACAATCTCACACGACCATATCGGGTTCTCGCGTTTAGATGTAATTTTCAATTGAAAAATAAGTAAGCGGGTTTGATCTAATCTTTAATCTTATCAGGTGTACCTATACGGAAATCTTCATCACTATTAATCAACATTGATTTTTTTTTTTTAATAAAGAAGTTAATAAATATTGCAATGATTTCCGTCCTGATACCCGATTTTTTTTTGTTGTTTTTCTTTTCTTCTTCTTCTTTTAGTTTATTATTCAAATAAGATCAACTGAATTTGAATTACTATTTTTTTTTTTTCAATTTAATATCTCCTACTAATACTATTATACATTTCCAACTTATATTTATTCCATAATGTCATTTCTTGGTTGGTCTGTTGAAGATTGGAAAAAATTCCATTACGAATCAACTCCAGATGAGTCCTTTGATTTATTATCGCAATTATTAAAATCTCAACAAAGTGCCCCAGAAGATCCAGCATGGATTTCATTAGCTAGTTTAGAAAATTTGGAACATCAATGGAAATTTTTACAATCTAAATCAAATAAACGTGATTTACCATTATATGGTGTCCCAATTGCTGTTAAGGACAATATAGATGCAAAATATTTCGAAACTACTGCCGCTTGTCCATCATTTGCTTATTCTCCACAACAAGATGCCACTACTGTGAGGTTATTGAGAGAAGCTGGGGCAATAATTATTGGTAAGACAAATTTAGATCAATTTGCAACTGGTTTAGTTGGTACTAGATCTCCATATGGTATAACACCAAACACTTTTAATTCGAAATATGTTAGTGGTGGATCTTCTGCTGGATCAGCCTCTGTTGTTGCAAGAGGTATTGTTCCAATTGCATTAGGTACTGACACTGCTGGATCAGGTAGAGTTCCTGCTGCTTTAAACAATCTCATTGGTTTAAAACCTACAAAGGGGGTATTTTCCTGTTCTGGGGTGGTGCCTGCTTGTAAATCTTTAGATTGTGTGTCTATATTTGCATTGAACTTACAAGATGCTCAATTGACTTTTAATATAATGGCACAAGAAGATGATGATGATGAATTTTCAAGATCAATGCCAGAAAATCCTTTATTGAAATTTCCTGCAAAACCAAGAATTGTTGTTCCTACTAATTTATTATGGTATGGAGAAGAAGAAAATCCAAAAATTTATAGAAAAGCAGTCGAAGAATTTGAAAAAATTGGCTGTGAATTGGTTTCTTTGGATATTGAACCATTATTAGAATTGGCCAGATGTTTATATGAAGGTCCTTGGGTTACTGAAAGATGGGTTGCATGTAAGGATTTCCTCAGTACAAATCCACCAGAAAAGGATTTAGATCCAACAGTAATGAAAATTATCAAAGGTGGTGAAAACTATACAGCAGCTACTGCATTTGAATTTGAATACAAGAGACAAAGAATTTTGAAAAAAGTTACAAAATTATTGAAAGGTACAGATGCAATTATTGTTCCTACAGCACCATTAAACCCTACAATTGAACAAGTCACTAAAGAACCAATCAAAGTCAATTCATATCAAGGTACTTATACAAACTTTGTCAACTTGGCTGATATGTCAGCTTTGGCCATTCCTGCCGGTTTCAGAAGTGACGGTCTTCCATTTGGTATCACTTTATTATCTGATAAATTCAATGATTATGCTTTATTAGAATTAGCAAGTCGTTACTTGAAGACTAATAGTTTGCGTACTTGTGGTGTTTCGGAAAAGAAAGTTTCAACTATTCATGATGTATTGTATCAGTTACCAAAACCAGCTCCTGAAGAAACAGTTAAATTGGCCGTTGTTGGCGCTCATCTTAAAGGGTTTGAATTACATTGGCAGTTGGAAAAAGTCGATGCCAGATTCATTGAATCCACCACTACATCTAAGAATTATAAATTATATGCATTACCAAAAACTGGCCCAGTTGCTAAACCTGGTTTAAGAAGAGTTGACTCAGACGGGGAATCTATTACTATTGAAATTTATTCTATTCCAAAAGAAAAATTTGGTGAATTTATTAAATTTGTCCCAGAACCATTGGGTATTGGTTCAGTTGAATTGAAATCTGGAGAATGGTGTAAATCATTCATCTGTGAAGAATTTGGTTATAAACAACCCGGAACTGTTGATATCACTGGATTTGGTGGTTGGAAGAATTATCAAGAAAGTTTCAAACGTGAATCACAAAAGAAACCATTCAACTCAGTATTGGTTGCTAATAGAGGTGAAATTGCAGTAAGAATTATCAAGACTTTAAAGAAATTGAACATCAAGTCTATCTCCATTTATTCAGATCCAGATAAGTATGCTCAACACGCATTAATGGCCGATGTTGCCATTCCATTACATGGTACCACTGCTGCTGAGACTTATATCAATGTTGACAAAGTCATTAAAGCTGCTAAAGAATCTGGAGCAGAAGCAATTATCCCAGGTTACGGGTTTTTATCTGAAAATGCAGACTTTTCTGATCGTTGTGCCAAAGAAGGTATTGTATTTGTTGGTCCTTCAGGTGATGCCATTAGAAAATTGGGTTTAAAACATTCTGCTAGAGAAATTGCCGAAAAAGCAGGTGTCCCATTGGTTCCAGGATCTGGATTAGTTAAAGATGCCAAAGAAGCTAGAGAAATCGCAGCTAAATTGGAATATCCAGTCATGGTTAAATCTACTGCTGGAGGTGGTGGTATTGGTTTACAAAAAGTTGATTCTGAAGAAGATATCGAAAGAGTTTTCCAAACTGTTCAACATCAAGGTAAATCATATTTCGGTGATTCAGGTGTTTTCTTGGAAAGATTTGTTGAGAATGCCAGACATGTTGAAGTTCAAATGTTGGGTGATGGTAAAGGTCATGCCATTGCTGTTGGTGAAAGAGATTGTTCTTTACAACGTAGAAATCAAAAGATTATTGAAGAGACACCAGCTCCTAATTTACCTGAAGCAACAAGAACTAAAATGAGAGAAGCTGCTGAATCTCTTGGTGCCTCCATGAATTATAAATGTGCAGGTACAGTTGAGTATATTTATGATGCTAAACGAGATGAATTTTATTTTTTGGAGGTTAATGCAAGATTACAAGTTGAACATCCAATCACTGAAATGGTTACTGGTTTGGATTTGGTTGAATGGATGCTTTTAATTGCTGCAGATATTCCACCTGATTTCAATCAAAAGATTGAAGTTAAAGGTGCTTCTATGGAAGCCAGATTATATGCTGAAAATCCAGTTAAAGATTTCATGCCTTCCCCTGGTCAATTATCTGAAGTAAAATTCCCAGAATGGGCAAGAGTTGATACTTGGGTTGAAAAAGGTACTGTTATTTCAGCTGAATATGATCCAACTTTAGCTAAAATTATTGTTCATGGTAAAGATAGAGATGATGCCTTGAAGAAATTACGTCAAGCTTTGGATGAAACTGTTGTTTATGGATGTATCACTAATGTTGATTATTTGAGATCCATTGCTAACTCCAAAATGTTTGAAGAAGCAGCTGTTGCCACTAAAGTTTTAGATTCTTATGAATACAAACCACATGCTATTGAAATCTTACAACCAGGTGCTTACACTACAGTTCAAGATTATCCAGGAAGACGTGGATATTGGCACATTGGTGTTCCTCCATCAGGTTGCATGGATCAATATTCATTCAGAGTAGCTAATAGAATTGTTGGTAATGATGCTGCTGCACCAGGAATTGAAATTACTTTGAATGGTCCTAAGCTTTTGTTCCATCAAGATTGTGTTGTTGCCGTTACTGGTGGTCGTACCACTATCGAGGTTAATGGTAAAGAAGTCAACCAATGGGAACCAATTACTATTAAGAGTGGTGATAGATTGGCTATTGGTAAGTTAACTACTGGTTGCAGAGCTTACTTGGCCATCAGAGGAGGTATTGATGTCGTTGAATATTTAGGTTCAAGATCTACATTTGCCTTGGGTAACTTGGGTGGTTATAATGGTAGAGTTTTGAAATTAGGTGATGTTTTATTTGTTGGTCAACCAGATGTTGCAAGTTCCACTTTACCAACTCCAATTTCCGAACCATCAACAGTTTCTAAATCATTAATTCCAAACTATGAAAATAAAGTTTGGAAAGTTGGTGTTACTTGTGGTCCACATGGATCTCCAGATTTTTTCAAACCAGAATCAGTTGAAGAATTTTTCTCTGAAACTTGGAAAGTTCATTACAATTCTAATAGATTTGGTGTTAGATTAATTGGTCCAAAACCTAAATGGGCAAGAAAAGATGGTGGTGAAGGTGGTTTACATCCATCCAATACCCACGATTATGTTTATTCTATGGGTGCTGTCAATTTCACTGGTGATGAACCAGTTATTTTAACATGTGATGGACCTTCATTAGGTGGATTTGTTTGTGAAGCAGTTGTTGCTGAATCTGAATTATGGAAAATCGGTCAAGTCAAACCAGGTGAACATATTCAATTTGTTCCAATTAGCTATCAATCAGCAAAAGATTTGAAGAAACAACAAAATAAGATTATTGAAGAATTGACTGGAGAATTACCTGATTTGGAATCCAATGTGTTATCCACACCAGAAAATCCAGTATTGTATGAATTCAAAGTTTCCAGTAATGCACCAAAAGTTACCTACCGTCAAGCTGGTGATAGATATATCCTTGTTGAATATGGTGACAATTTACTTGATTTGAACTTGTCCTATAGAATTCATAAATTGGATGAAATGGTTAAAGAATATAAACCAAAAGGTATTTTTGAATTATCACAAGGGGTTAGATCTGTTCTTGTTGAATTTACTGATGAAATTACTCAACAGGAAGCTTTGGATACTTTGATTTCTTATGAAAAGGAAATTGTTTTCGTTAACAAATGGAAAGTCAATTCTAGAATTATTAAATTACCAATGGCTTTTGAAGACAAGAAAACTTTGGATGCAGTCCAAAGATACCAAGAAACCATTAGAAGTGAAGCTCCATGGTTACCAAACAATGTCGATTTCATTGCCAACATTAATGGTATTAACAGAAATGATGTTAAAGATATGTTGTACACAGCTAGATTTTTGGTTTTAGGGTTGGGTGATGTTTTCTTGGGTGCTCCATGTGCTGTTCCATTAGATCCAAGACATAGATTATTGGGTACAAAGTATAATCCATCTAGAACATTTACACCAAATGGTACTGTTGGTATTGGAGGTAACTATATGTGTATTTACACCATGGAATCCCCTGGTGGTTATCAATTGGTTGGTAGAACTGTTCCAATCTGGGACAAGTTGAGTTTAGGAGAACACTCTCCAGATTCCAAACCATGGTTATTAACTCCATTTGATCAAATTGAATTCTATCCTGTTACTGAAGAAGAAGTTGATGAATTTTCAGAAGAAATGAATGCCGGTAAATTCAAGGTTGACATTATTGAAACTGTTTTTGATCATGGTAAATATTTGGAATGGATTCAAGAGAATTCTAAATCTATTCAAGAATTTCAACAAAATCAAGGTGGCGAAAAATTAGAAGAATTCAACCGTTTGATTCAAATTTCCAATAGTGAATTGGAAAAACAAGGTGTTAAAGTTCAAGATGATGAGAAATTTGATGATGATGCTGAATTGGTCTATAGTGAATATTCTGGTAGATTCTGGAAATCATTAGTTGAAATTGGAACACAAGTTGTTGCTAATCAAGCATTGGTTGTTGTTGAAGCGATGAAGACTGAAATGGTTGTTAATGCACCAAGAGATGGTAAAGTTATTAAGATTTACCATGAAAATGGAGATATGGTTGAAGCAGGTGATTTGGTGGTTGTATTATCTTAGATTGTTTTAAAATAATTTGTGTACTATAGAGAGAAATAAAGACATTATGTATAATAGATAATATGTCGTAAACTGAAAATGTCGTAGAAGTTTAAGAAACAGGGCGCGTTTCGTTGTTTGTTGTTTTTCGAGTTTTTTTTTTTTTTTTTTCTTGAATCTCTTTTTCTGAACAAAACGAAAAATCAACACAATTGGTGGTAATATAAAGACATTTGTTTAATCAATATCATCATCATCATCATCATGTCATCGGAAGAGAAATCATCACTGAATTTAAAAGTTACAGATGTAGCATCATTAAGACCTGAACAATGGACTTCATCATCAAATGATGCATTGAAATTATTTGTTACTAATAAAGAGGCGGCAGTTAATTTTCAACCCACTTTTACATATCCAATATTTGGAGATGCAGAAACTATTTATGGATATAAAGATTTAAATATTTTCTTATGTTTTGATCATTTTACATTTAAGCCATTTTTAAATATTAAATATACTGAAAAATTAAATGATGATCCAGAAATTATTGATATTAAAAAAACAATTGATGAATATTTACCAAATCTGACAATTTTTAAAGATGAAGTTAAATGGGTTGATTCAATTGAAGAAGAAAAGAAAAATGGGTATAAAATTCCTGGAGAATTAATTGATTCATTTGAATTAAAAGATAAAGAATATGAAGTTTATAAAATTGATTTGAAATCTGAAATTGGATATGAATTACATCAAAGATTACAAATCTTGGTCTTATTATTTATTGAAGCTGGTTCTTTTATTGATGCCAAGGATGAATTATGGAACTTGTATGTTTTCTATGAAAAGGGTAATAGTAAAGATAATTCCGAACCATCAATTGTTGGATTTACTACAGCTTATAATTACTGGAAATATCCTGGTGCTGAAAAATTTGACTCAGCAAATCATGAAGTTAGAATTAAAATTTCGCAATTTATAATATTACCAATGTATCAAGGTCAAGGATTGGGACAATTGTTTTATACTCATTTATTTAATAAATGGTTAAAAGACGATAGTATAATTGAAGTTGTTATTGAAGATCCAAATGAAAGTTTTGATGATTTGAGGGATAGAGCAGATTTGAAAAGATTGAATGAAGATCCTGAATTTGATTTTAATGATGTAACTACTACGGTTGATAAAAATTGGATTGAAAAAACCAGAAAGAGATTAAAATTGGAAAAGAGACAATTTTCTAGATTATTAGAGATTATTTTGTTGTATAAATTGAAACAAGGTGGATTTCCTGATATTACAAAGAAAGATGTTAGACTATTTATTAAAAAGAGATTGTATGATAAAAACAAGGAAGGTTTGGCTACATTAGATGATAATACCAAAAAGGATAAATTACAAACAGCTTATCAAGCATTAGAAGAAGATTATTATAGAATATTGGGTGAATTGAAATTGAATATCAAACGTAAATCCGATAACGATGATGATCTTGCAAACAAGAAGACAAAAACCTAGATGCAGTTGAATACAGCAGAACAGGTCCTTGTATTATTATTATTAGTAGTAGTAGTAGTAGTAGTAGTAGTGGTAGATGTTGAATACGTATATATATTATTTAAAGTAGAATAATGAACTGGTTGTAAAAACTTGAATTGGTTGTAAAAAAGAAAAAAAAAAACATCAAAAATGCGTTTGTGTGTAAGTACATAGAGTGAGTGAGAGAGAGAGAGAGAAAAAAAAAAGAAATCCAAGATAGTATGACGTAATTTGATTAAAAAAAATGATTGACTTGACTGCACAATTGTACTGTAAGAATTTTAACTCTCGAGGAAACTAAGTTTACAGTAATTGGTCATTTGAATATGTACGTTAATGTTTAATACTCATACAATTAAGATGATAAAATATGATTCTGAAATTGCGTGGTGTTGGTTGTGTGTGTGCGTGTGTGTGTGTGTGGTTAGATGGTTATGTAGTGATGAGTTTTTTTTTTATCAGTCAGGAAGATACGGCTTCTGAGTTTCTAATTTAAATTTTATGGAAATGTGATTAATTTGTACCAATTAGGAAACAGGGCAAATCCCCAATAAGGTGGGATCTTATCCATTCTCATACTCGGTAATTTCTTTGACTGTCTGACTGTCTGTGTTATATAGGGATGATAAAATAAAACAATTGTGTATGTACCATCCCTTAATTGTAAATTAAATTAAATTAAATTACTCCTAATATTGCTGTGGGTGGACAATAATCTTTTTTTTTTCTATCTCTTCTTGTTACTCTTGTTCTCTTCTCTGTGCTACTTTTTGTTTTTTTGCTGTACACCCATTTTTAAAAATTATTACTAAAATGCAAAAAATTAAATTTATTGCTCCCTCTTTTTATCCAATTGTCCACTTGAAATTTTCGTCCATTTTTTTTTTTATTTATTCCTTTTTCTTTTTCTTCCCTTTTTTTTTCTTTCTTTCTTTCTTCTTTCCTTCAATTGATAATTAATCTTTACCTATCCTCCGATTCCATTTGAACATAATGCATAGAACATATTCTTTAAGATCTCAAAAGGCTCCAACTGCAGCTCAATTACAATCTCCACCACCTCCACCATCTTCTACCAAATCTAAATTCTTTGGTTCAAGTGGGTTGTCTTCTTCTATCAGAAAAGCAACTGCTGGTGCCACTGGTCCAGAATTGTCTCGTAAATTGTCTCAATTCATCAAGATGGAAAAGAATTTTATGAGAGCTGTTGAAGTCACCTCAAGAGAAAGAAAAGATGTTGCTAGACAATTGAGTGCCTGGGGTGAAGGTAATGAAGATGATATTTCTGATGTCACTGATAAATTGGGTGTCTTGATTTATGAAATTGGTGAATTGGAAGATCAATACATTGACAAATATGATCAATACAGAATCACCTTGAAATCAATCAGAGATATCGAAAGTTCTGTTCAACCAAGTAGAAACAGAAAACAAAAAATTACTGATGAAATTGCTCTTTTGAAATATAAAGACCCACAATCTGCTAAGATTCCTGTTTTAGAACAAGAATTGGTCAGAGCCGAAGCTGAATCTTTGGTTGCTGAAGCTCAATTGAGTAACATTACCAGAGAACAATTGAAGGCTGCTTTCAACTATCAATTTGATGCTACCAGAGAATTAGCTGAAAAATACGCTTTAATTGCTGGTTATGGTAAAGCTTTATTGGAATTGTTGGATGATTCTGCTGTTACTCCAGGTGAAACTAGACCAGCTTATGATGGTTACGAAGCTTCTAAACAAATTATCATTGATGCTGAAAATGCTTTGGCTTCTTGGACCTTGGATTCTGCTGCTGTTAAACCAACTTTATCTTTACACCAAGAATACGATGAAGATGAAGAAGAACCAGCTGAAATCGACGATGCTGCTCAAGAAGAATTTAATAAACACGATGAACAACCAGCTAATGGTGAACAACAATAAATGAATTAATTTCTTACTGTTGATGTTTTGATTATCGTGCCTTCATTCATTCTTTCTTTTTATTATTTTATATTCTCATAATTTTTTTTTATTACTGTTCTTGTTATTGTTTATTTTGATGTATTAATAAGTCAATCAGAAAGTTCTTCTTTTTTTTCATTAAATTTTTCAATCATTATTATTAATATTCTATAGTTTGTTTTATCGAGAGAAAGAGGGAAAAAAAAAGAATACTCGTTGGACTTTTTTTTTTGTTTTAATTCTGTTTGATTGCAAATATATATATATATATATATATTGTTTTAATTCTTGATTTAATTTGGACCAAATTATATTCATCATAGTAATTTCATCCTCGAGTAAATAAATCTCATTAGGGTTATGGTGATGATTTGTAGATAGTGATGATGTCGAGACGATTTTGTATTTATTTATCAAGATTTCATTTTTTTTTTTTGTTCCAGTTTTGTGTTCAATTTCTAGAAAATCCTTCTCTCCTTTTTTTTAACCCCTCCTCTCAATGGATCATTCGGAATTTCTAAATTGATTGCCTTCACAAGGCGGCACAATGATTTTTTTTTTTTACTCCAAGAAAATGAAAATTTGTACTACAGCAAAAAAAATAGCAAGCATTACACAAACCTATGAAGGGGGGATGGATTTTGCTCATTTCTTTCTTTTTGAGTTTTGGTTTAATTGATTACATAAATTAACATGACAACCCACAAAAAGTGCAAAAAGTGTGGTGTCTTCTTCACAAAGGCAATATTATGTTGATTTGATCACCTTTATGTAAATTATTGATTTCCATTTCTTCTGTTTCTATCTCAATACCAATAAGATTTTTAGTAGCTAAAGTAAGAATACTTGAAAATGAATTAGCAGCAATACGTCTATTAATTGGTAACTCATCTTCAATTTTCGAGTCACGTGGCACCAATTGTTCAAATTGGTCTTGTAAAAATCACCAAATGATACTTCCGTATGGGTTGTTAAATTCTGAGATGGTTTTAAAATTGAATACGATCCACTGATTAATGTTCCCAAATCACCAGATCTATCTCTCAAATATCGATAAAACTTTCTCAATTTCTTATCTAAAACATCTCCCTCTTGAGTATGCAAATCAATTGAAGAATCAGTCAAACTTCTACTCTTGGTAGAAAGTTCTATCAGAGGAGGGTCTTCATCATAATCAAATTCTAAATCAAATATTCTTTGGGTTTCTTCTGGCAATTCATTCTGTTGAACTTGGTGATCATCAATTATGTCAATTGGTAGTTCTTCGTGTAAATTAAACCCTCTACCCCTAACTGTATCTCTTCCTTCTTCAGTGGGTTCTTCACCTGTTACAGCTTCTTCTGTTCTTTGTAAAACACTCAACGTTCTAGTGAATGAAGAATGATCTGTCGTTGAGCTACCGTCATTTGTCCAAGGAAGTATTATTCGATTGACATATTTTAGATAAGCACCACCTTCAATTATTGCTGCGCGATATATTTCATCCAAGTTATGTGGTAACACTTCCTTGTGATCCATTAAACTTGCCATTTTTGACTCATAGTTTAACGTAGATGAAACAATAAATTCGCTAGTTAATTTTGATTGGTTGTCAATAATTAACCTACGTCGTGGAATGGATTTATTCTGTGGAAGCTCTGATGCAATTGTTGTTTCATTGGTATGAAAATTCAAGTCATTGCTAATACCTCCTTCTTGTTCATTACCCTCATGACGTTGTACAATTTCCTCGTTTTCATTGTTTTCTATAAACACAATGTCCATTAGTGATTCCATTCCAGAATTGCTTGTTTCTAATTGTGCTTCCTCTCGATGTTTGTTTTTGTTCATATTCTTTTCTCCGATGTCTAATATTTCACCATCTTCATTAAACTGAAAATCATCTGCAATGATATGATCAAATTGAGTGCTTACATCTGCTAATCGATCAATCATATCATTCAATACATCTTTATCATCATTAATTACATTAGATATGGCTGAACCTAGCGGATTGGCAACACCTTGACTTTGCTCTTGAGAAATAGGAAATATTTCCATATCCCTTTGTTCAATATTGAGTTTTCTTCGTTTATTAGAATCACTTTCATCATTATTTTCAAGTTCTTCAATAATTGGAGGAAGTAATCCTAATTGAATACTAAAACATGGATCGTCATCTAAGTATCTTCCCCTCTTCTTGAAATTTTTTATCACATGATTGTTATTTATGATTAAATTCCCTTTATTTAATATATTATGATTATTAAGTCTTAATCTATTTTCAATAGTTGCTAAATCAGTTATGAAATAATTTATCTTGGTTTGATATAAAATAGATATCCCATACATAATATTAGAAACATATCTAATATTATTTTCATATTCATTGTTATAATTATGATGTTGATTTTCTTTAGATGCACTTAATTCTTTACATAATTTGGGAATCAGGATATTCAAGATATCTTTCTTGATGAGTTTTGATCTAATACTTGGTTTTGAACCTAATGTGGCAAGAAGCCATGCTGTTTGTAAACCAACAGAAATATCTGATGACGGATTGATTGATTCCATTTGAATGAAATGATTAATGAACCTAATCAAATATAAATAAAAAGAATGAATAACATGATTGTGTTGTTTCTGTTGACTGTTTTTGAAATTCAAGTTGGTTGTAAATGGGTTGCAAAAGAACACACACTAAAAAAAAATCATACACCTTAGGTTGCTATCAAGGAAATTAAAATCACCATATCTATAGTGAACGTAAAAAACTAAACAAAACATTATATATATATATATATAACAACTAGTTTCACCCTAACATATACATATAATATCTATGTCATTTTATAATCTATATTATTTACTTTTTCATAAATTAAAACTAACCATTTAATTGTAAATTCAAAATCATCATTTTCAATACTCTGGTACAAGTACGTGAAACAACCACTTAAATTCCTTTGATTAAAATACTCTTGATTTTCATTCGGATGAAATTTGGTTTGCCCAAAAATTATAGAATCATAATAATAATTAGAAATGTGTTTTGTACTTCCTCCATTCTCATCTACTTTTAAATATAAGTAATCTCTATCATTAAGTTGCAAATCATTTTCCAAATATGCCAACTTGTAATTTGAAACTTTGTATTCAGCAAAATGCTGTAATTTCTTATAGTACATGTACCATGGATAATCTTGCATCAACCCTTCTTCAACGGCAACATTCCAATCGTCAAAGATTTTAGTTTGGTTTAGTATTTGATGATTAATCATTATTCCAACTTGATCTAAAACCTGTTGAAATGAAACTGGTTCATTGGTATCTAAATGTTGAAATAAAGTCGATTTAAAAATCAAATAATTTGGAACAATATTATCCTTCCAAGTATCCAACTTGTTTGACTCTTTCTTCATCAAGTTTTTATAACACGATGAAATAAATTTAAAATATGGATTAGTCTTGTAATCATAAACTTCATGCTCAGTTAACGAAATTGCCAATAACCCAACAAATCTCATCAACAGTCCATGTAACAATAAATCATCATCAATTTTATTTTTAATTAGCCATTCATATGAATAATAATTTGAATTTGGAACGTAAACGTCATGATCAACCAGCGGATCATTCTCAAATTTAACATTAATTATAGGCGTCGCTAAGTGTTTTTGAAATATAGATGATTCTGAGTTAACAATAGCCCGACCCATATTATTATTAATGGCTGTTTTATCCTGTTTCCACCAGTACTGGTACAAAGTAGTATAACGATCATCAGACCCACGACTGAGATCATTATAAAAGATTGAGTCCGCAGCACTTCCAACTGCTTCTTTTGGAATTGGGATTGACTTGGAAGTATATCTTAAAACATGGTTAAACACAGCATTTGCATCCACCTTAAATTTACTGCCAGTAACCGCATCTCCATCAATATTTATGTAAGCGACAATGGTTCTTTTGGGATTGAAAACGTTTGTATCATTTGTAATACTCTCTACTCCCAACAAATTCAAATATGATGCATCCCATGAAACAAATTTGATGTTACGCAATGGTTTCCATCCAAGCTTTACCAACTTTTGATAGTATCTCATGATCTCTAACATGATGGCATGACCAGATAAGGGGTTTGAAGATGCATATGAATCACGTCTAGCGCCAATGATAATATCAGCATCATTTATAATCCCTTTAATTGTACTCACTATAGTGGTAAAGTTTCTTGATTCTTGTGAAGATGTAAACTCGGTATTCAACTCTAGTTTAAATAATCTATTTGAAGATGGAGCATAGTCCCAGCTACTAAAAGAATCTGTGGGTTTAAGTAGGGTTTCCAATATTGGCTTGATAATCTTCATGCTGACTGGAATAGCAGGGATTTCAGTATTATAAAGCAAAGTATCTCTAGAAATTGCATTGTTTATTCCAGTAGAGTCGCCTGGTGGAACACTACTATCGAATTCGGTTCTCCAATCATTATAAGTCAACACACCTTTAGCACCATTCCATTCGGCAATGGCAATTTTCTCTCCAATAGTAATATTCTTATAATGACGATTTGATTTAATAATCACAATTTTATCCTTCACGTTAATCCCTTGGTTTTGTAACAATTCGTAATCTTTTGGCTCTCCGTTGTTAACAAATAAGTAATCACCTATAACATGTCCCGATGACCCTAAAGCAAAATATGCTGGTGTTTTGAATTTAGGTTCTAATAATTTTGGTTCATATACAACATCATCCTGATTGTCAAGTAGCCTTAAATTTGAAGTCACCGGTACTCCTAACTCTACCTGACGAGTAAATGATTCTGTTTTAAAAGCACCAAACAGTTTGAAACTAGACTTAATGAATTCAGTCAATTTCGGATTATCCTGAGCTATCATATTAACCTCGGAGTTCTTGTTCAAATCAGTAAGGTTTCTCAATAAATTATTAATATAATCCTCTGTAGTTAATGTATTTTGGTATTTTCCAATTCTAGTCATTGTCAAGAAATTCCTTTTGATATCATTTTTGGTTAATTTAATTCCATGCCAATTTCTATAATCTCGTGCAACAGAAGTTCTAGGTAAAAATGTCAATTGAAAAATAATTAAAGCAACCACACCTAAACAACAAACCCAGATAAAACTTGGCCTCTTAGCAATTTGCAATATCTTGCTCATATTATCGTCATCGTCATCGTCATCGTCATATTCATTGTGGCGAGTGAAGTCCTCGTTATCATATCTCCTATCGTAATTGGGGGACGAAGGACTTGAAGTATCTTGAGTAGTTGGTGGAGTGACTACATAGTCTTGTGGTTGGTTTGAATCATCTTGTGACGGAGCTACTTCTGAATCAGTAGTGTCATTGGTTGCACTACTGTAGGTATTATTAACTTCATTATTGGTATTTGATAGTAATCTTGTATGTTCATTACTTTCCGTATTTGCCGCAGTAGTCATGACGTAATTGGAATACTATTAGTCCGTTGGAAAAATAAAAAAAATAAAGGTGGAAATCTTGCAATAGAAAAGAATGCAAAACTTATAAAAGATATAACTGGATTGAATTGTCTAATAGCACGATTCTGTAATTATTCCATCAACTAAATATTCTCTTATATGTGATCGTTTTCTTATTAAGTAGAAATATAAATAACTTTGGATAAAGGGTTGCTTGTGTATAAAATATAGGTTTCAATTTTTTTTTTTTGTGCATGCACAAAGAAACAAGAAAAAGGAGAAAGTAGCGAAAAATAAATATGAGTAAGCACAATCAGAACGAGGAGAGAAAATTATAGTTATACGACAAGGAATCACTTACGGAGACCAGTCGGTTACTCTTTTATCTTTATATAAACAATTGTATATCAAAATCTAAAAAAAAAACATACAAGCCAAATGTATAAATTTCAAATTGACAACATTTAAACTACGTTCAAGGTGTTATTGTTTTTGTTGCCAATTAACGTGGGTTTTTTCATGTATAAAAAAATATCGAAACACGTTTCTGTCAGTAAAAAATTTTTTTCCCTATTTTGCAATCATTTAATCTATCATCAAATATTCTATTTTTTATATAAAATGGAAAAAAAAAAAGACTACTACTTAGATCCTTTTGCTACTTCTTCTTCTTCAAGTAAATCAGTCAAAACGTCAACATCAAACATGTTCAGACCCAGTTGTAAAGTTTTGGCTAAAAGAACCAAAGATTTAAAATCAGGTTTCTTTCTTAATTCATCCAAATCATCATTAAACTCATTAGTCATAACTTTCAAGAAATCATTATTCAAACTTTGTTTAGTTTGATTCAAATTCGATGTAATTTCATTTAAATTAGATATATTCTTAAGTTGCTGTTGTTCATGTGTTAAATTTGAAATTGGTGTAGTTGTAAATGTTTTATCATTTAATAGTCTTTTCTGGTCGATGGTTAAATTATCGGGTATTTTATCTTTGTTGTTATTTTCGTTATCTGAGTCGATTTCCATATCATCTATGTTGATATTGCCTTGTGTGACTACAGCTTGTTCGATTGCTATTTCGGATGGTTGTTCGTCGATTTCATGTTCTGAATCGGAGGATGATGAGGATGAAGATTCACTTGATGATGAAAAGTCTTCTGTTCTTCTCTTCTTTCTTCTTCTGTTGGATCTTTTTTTATTATTATTGTGACTATCCGCAGCTGCCATTGTTAATTACAATTGATATTATTTTCTCTATAAGGTCAATTGATATTGGGTTGTACCCTTACACTTTTTTTTCTCTCCTCTCTCACTCTTCTTACATCTCTACTAGAGCATTTTTTTGAGATGAGTTTGGTAAGGACACGAACTTTGTTGATTTTGTTTAAGTTTAGATACCTGAATTACAAGGTCTAGAAAATGAGGTATCTAGAGTATACTATTCAATCAATTGTTATAATTCCTTGTATTTCTTGTCAAATTGAACTTCTTTTGGAAACAATTTTTTAGTTTTAAAAGAATTTTTGTAAAATTTTTGTCGATAAACATGAGTAAACTTTTCTTGCAATTGAAAGATTAACTTTCCTTAACAGAAAATTCTACAATCAATTTATTTTTTTGGCTTAATTTCAAACCAAATAAATAAGACTACAAACAAAAACCGTTTTCACGGGTATGACAAGTGGACATTAGTTATAAAGGGTCTCTCTAATCGCTTTCAATCATTGAACAACATCTAGATGGAAACCATACGAATTTGGTTTTGCTTATTATTCCTTTGTTTACACTTAAGCAATCTCGCATAAACTACGAACTAATCCGTTTTTGGGTACATTCAATGCAACATGGAACGAAAACCAAAAATTAAAAATTCTTGAAGCTTTGATCTTTATGTGAATTTTCAATTTCCCTTTTTCATTACAAAGAGATAAACATCTACTTATGAAACCATACTTGAATATTACAAATTAATCCTTTAAAAATATAACCTGCTATATTATTTTTTTCCTTTATTATTATTATTTTCATTTATTTGTTTGCTTTCTATTTCCCTTTTTTAGTTTATCACCGTAAACAAAAAACTACGGGAAAGGTGGGAAAATAAAATACCCACGTGATCTAGCTCAGAGATGACCACAGAGTACTGCCTACTAAATCAAAAAGGGAAGGAAGGAAAAAGAAAAGAAATCCAAGGTTCGCGAATAACCTTACAATGAAATTTATGAGAAAATTTATTTTTTCCTTAACTTTAACCACCATCACAATCATCCACTTTTTTTTTTTGTCTCTGTCTCTTTTTTTTTTTGATTAAACCTCCTTGTTTTATTCTCCACGTTTTTCAAGGCTTATTTTTTATAATCTTCAGATGTATTTTATGGTACATTCAATGAAACATACCAGTGCCATCACCAAGGGAATCAGACTCAACTAAATGAGAACCACCAATAACTTTTTCACACAGAATTAGAAATATAGCATAACCTTTAAAAAAAAAAGAAAAAAAGATCATACAGTACAGAAGTACACAGCACAGACTGATAATAACCTTATAGAGAAACAATAATAATCCCATTTCTTCTGTTCCATCATGTATACCATTGCAGAATATATTTGTACAATAGTTGCAATACTTAACTGTGTTGCTGCCATGTTGATTTACATTCAAGACAAAAGAAAAGGAATCACAGTGAATTCTGGTAAAAATTTCCAATCTTTTAAGATTTGTATCATGATGTCAATTACGTTTGGTGTTGTTTCAATGTGCTTAACATTAAGAAATTTACAGTACACAGAAGTTCATAATTAACTAATACTCTTCAATATCACAGAGTATGTTGAGTAATTGTAATATATAGAGTTAATATTGTAAATATCAACACACACACATACACAGAATATAGAGAAAAAGAGTATCCGTTTTTTTTTTCTTTCTTACAAACAAAAAACAACAACCAAACATTAGATTACATAAATATACTAATAACAATAATTAATTAAATAGATTCTTTAGTTTTTCAATCTTTTCTCTTCAGATTCGTCTAAACCTTCTAATACATGAGGAACTTTTGGTAAACCTTGACTAGTGGCTTTGACAATTGGAGTACCCAAATCTGCGTGGAAATCTTTAATAATTGAATCAACATCATCAATGTTCAATTGTCTAACATCTCCCAATTTCTTAATCTTGTTAGTAACTTCTTTACATTGTTCATCAGTCAAATGTAAATTCAATTGATCAACTCTCGATTTAATGGCATTCCAACCAGTTAATCTGTTGGCAAAATGGATATATCTAGTCAAACCGAAATCGCTAGGACTCAAAATTTCATATGTGGATGGGTTAGCCAAGATAGCTTTAGCATGAATACCAGCTTTATGGGTGAAGGCACAGAAACCGGTAATTGGATTGTTGAATGGAATATTAACTTGAACAGCTTCAGCAACCAAGTTTTCAATATCTCTCAATTTATGAACTTTATATTTAGACAAGACATAGTCACGATCAGCAGCAATCATTCTTGCCATTAATCCACCCAATGGAGTAATACCATTTCTTTCACCAATACCCAAAACACTCACATCAATTAATTTGGCACCACCTTCTAAGGCGGTATAAGCATTGGCAATAGCACATCCAGTATCATTATGGAAATGACATTCAATATCACATTTGACCACAGATTTCAAAGTTCTCACCAATTCATAAACTTGTCTTGGGTTGGCACAACCAACGGTATCAGCAATACCAACTCTATTCACACCGATTTTATCAACCGTACGGTAAATATTTAACAAATCAACCAAATCAGATCTAAAAGAATCTTCAGATGAGAATCTAATTTCAATACCTTTGGATTTAACAAATTCAATAACTTCAATGGCACTTTGAGCAATATAGTTCATATCTTTACCATGAGAATATTGTCTCAAGAATTGAGAAGTACCAATGACAACATCAACACCATCAACACCGGTTTCAACTGCAACTCTAGCATCATCCATATGACATCTAATGTGAGTTAAAATTTTGGCTTTTAAACCCAATTTACAAATGGCTTCACAATCTCTTCTTGATTGTTCAGAAGCAACAGGGGAAGTCAATTCAATGTAATCAACACCAAAGTCATCCAAAGCTTTAGCAATTTCGATTTTCTTTTCAGTGGTGAAGAAAGCATTGGCAAATTGTTCACCTTCTCTTAAAGTTGATTCAATCAATTGGAAACTTCCAACATTTGACAAGAAATCTGCTGGGTTTGGACCATATGGATTTTGTTGACTATGTTCGCGGCTAAATGATTCTCCAACTTCTTTATAACCTTCAACCATTGTTCTTCGCTTTTGATTTAATTTGATTGTGATTAATATGTGTAATGATCAATTGATTATTGGTCACGAGTGATCAATGAAAAAAATTAAATAAAAAAAATGCGGTTTCTTAGCTTGGGCAATCTGTAGAATGAGTGCGCCTGTTAGCGATACCGGAAGTCGTGTGCACATGGCTAAGCAAACCTTGGCATCATGTTCGTGAATTTTTTGTTTTTGTTTTTCCTTCTTCCTTTGGCTAGATCTAAACATTGAATATCACCCATATCAATAGAAACTATATTATAGTGAGTTGGTCAACATGACATGATGATGTACAGTTAAACCATGCAAGAACAAATTAATCTATATGGTACCCATTCCTGGGTTTAGGATATATAATTCATTTAATTATCTTGATTGCAACATACATCCCCAATTTTAATTTATTATATCATTCAGTTTTCCATTATTCAAATTATATCATTCGTGATTTTCCTAAAAATACACAAAAATATCATATGAGAACAAATCATCTATTTATGTTGATAGTATTGGACATGAATCCTAATGAACACACAAGGATGAGGGATTGATACGAGCCTTAGTAAACATTACGACAGTACATAGAAAATAATTGAAGCTGGGATACCAAAATTCGAAACGAATACACTATTAAACTTCTTTGAGTAGTGGCGATGTACCAATAGAGTTGAATGACTTTGACCGGAACCAGTCGAAGGGCTCAACAGTTGAATTTACGCATTTGATTTTTGACTTTAATAGTACAGACGTTTATTCCATGAGGGGAAACCCAAATACATAAAACTCTACTCAAAAGTTTAATATTTGGAGAAATAATTTAGCTATTTTCGATAAAAGAACTTCCACAATACCTTTCAGATTGGACTATCTAGAGGGCATATTTGAGAAACAATGAATACGCCTGATGAATATCTGGGTGCAAATACTATTTTATATATATTTGCTTTAGTGGTTTCCCTACTGATTTTAAGTTCATTGATTACTGTGATCACTCTTTTCCAGAGTATCGAGATTGCACCTAGGAGTCAGTTTTACGACAAAGGAATATGACATGATTATCCACAAGATACTTGCCCAGCAGAGGAAATAAACTTAATTGTTGACATTCCTTTAAGTGGAAGAAGTGAATGAATATCGAATGATCACATATTGATAATTACGACAACAGGATATTTGAAAGACTTATTTAACTCTTTTTTGATTTACGAGGATGTCTATTTTTTTTTCCCACTTAAATCTGTTGCCGTTTTCATTATTTTTCAATTTTGCTTTTGTACCAAAATCTTAAGTTAGATTACTTATAAATGAAAAAAAAAACAATACGATTCAATCAGGGACATATGGTATTGTAACGACAGAAAGTCTATAATAAATTACGGGATTTGAAAGGTGGATAGTAAATCCCTTCTAGACTATTGAGGGAGTAAAGGGCAATAATAGAACAAAACAAGCCATAAAAAATAGACAATAGAACAAAAGAGCCATCAGAAATATGAAATCAAATGCAACCCAGTTTGGCTGTATTTATTTGTCAATTGTTAGGGGATTAAGCAGCGAAACAACAAACTGCAAAGTAAAAAGCAATGAAATTATTTTTTTTTTTTTCTTCTCACAATGTATTTTTCCTTGTTTTGCAACATCAATGCATTTAATTTGAGGCGCCCCATTTTTTTTTTTTATTTTCCATTTCCAACTAGTGATTATAATGTTTAAAGACTTTAATAGCCTTGCCCCATGAATTGTCATTTTAGCATCATTTTTTTTTTTATTAATTGAAAGCTAGGAGGTTATTCTTCGTAAAATGGAGGTTTAATTAAAGGGGCAGGAGACATAGGATGCGGCTATAACAAAGGATCACTCAAGATACGGCTCATTCATGAAATGTATGTCGTTTAGTCGAAAGGTCAAAACTGGACACATCAACAAATCTATGAACAATGACATGGCTGCTAAATTATTTCAAGGGGGTACCATAATTAGGCATCCAAGCACAAAATGGAGGGTCGGTGAAACCTTATTTCCGTGGTGGTTAAGTTCTTGGAATTTTCTCCGTTGATGTCATGCATTTATTTCTTTTTTCTTTCTTTTTTTTTGTCCTTTAAAATGTATTGCAAAATTATAATCCATCAAAATATTATAAATCACAATCTAATATCAACAAGTTTTTCTATGTTGAACCCAACCCAGTGACAGACTAAATTGCCGTTCCATTTTCAATATCCACTACAGACTAATTGGGAAATTGCTTTTTATTATTTATTATGCAGAGATTATGATTAAAGTACTTTAAGATGTTGTTCTTGGTGATGTTGAATGTATAAAATGAATCCAATTTTCCTCTCCGGTTGTTGTTTGGATTTTGGAGAATCATTAAAACATTCAAGTTTAAAATACTATCAACAATGCTTTGGTTACCATTATTATTGTTAGGTAGTCTTGTATCGGTTTCTGCTTTAGATGCCGACATCAAGGAAGATACAATTACACAAGACGTTGCTGATTATAATTTGGGTACTGTTAAGACCAAAAAAGATACATTCTGGTCTATTATTAACAATGTGAAATTTCTTTATACTGGAACCATGACTAATGATGGTTCTACTTTTATTACTGCTACATCAGAAAACAAACCATTACAAGTTGAAGGGATTGCAACAACAGGAAGACTTTACAATAATGGCTTGTTGGTACTTAATTCTATTGAAGCAACTTCTGGCCCAAGTAGTTTTAGATTTGGTGGGGCAACTTTTGATAACAAAGGAACAATTTATCTTGGTAGTGCACTGACAACTGATCAAATAACAACTGATCTTACTGGTAGAGCTTGGTCCAATTCTGGTACTATTCATGTTTACAAAGACAACACTACAGAGACCCGTGGGAAGCTTAATTTAGGTTATACTGCTGCTCTTAAAAATACTGGTTCTATCTGTCTTTACAATCAAGATTATCTTCAAACATCAGGTATTTCAGGTACTGGTTGTATATTAGCTTCTAGAAACACGTTGTTAGAATTGAGAACCAATCATGCTTCTGCAGACCAAACCATTATTCTTGAAGATTCAAGTACTTTGGGAGTTATGGGTGCTGCTGATTATACATTTACTGTTGCAGGTTTCGGTAATGGCAACATTATTAAAATTGGTCATACAATTACCGATATGGCTTACGATGCTGAAAAAGGTATTTTAACTTTGAGCTACAACAATTATCGGAAACACTTCAAGATTGGTGAAGGTTATGATTTTGACTTATTTGAACAGGTTTCCGAATTTGCGGTTATTTACAATGGTCCTCCTCCAGAAGGTTCGACTAGTACTTCGCATTGTTTACCTTGTGAGCCTGAATTCCCTGTTGCTCCTGGTACCATACCAAAAGTATACACTACATTTATTGAAACCACTGTTGATGGTATAACAAGTACTGCTGGTGCAGTAGTTTATGTGCTTAGAGACCCAGATGGTGTTATGAATGTTGAGTCTATTCCATGGATACCCCCACTCACAAGTGATATTGAAGACAAATCATACTCAGAATTATCTGATCTCTCTTCTTCAGACACACCACAATACCTTTCAACAGATGGAATTTCAGCAACTCCAACTTCTAATGGTGACCTTGAAACCACAGAAACCGATTCAGCCAAAGAATCAGGTTCTGGAAATGAACCAGACAATGAATCAGGAAATGGTTCTGAAAATGGATCTAGTGAATCGGAAAATGGATCTGGTGAATCTGGTAACGAATCTGGCAACGAATCTGGTAACGAATCTGGTAACGAATCTGGTAACGAATCTGGTAACGAATCTGGTAACGAATCTGGTAACAGTTCTGGTAACAGTTCTGGTGAATCTGGAAATGGTTCCGGTGAATCTGGTAATGGTTCTGAATCAGGAAATGGTTCCGGTGAATCAGGAAATGGATCCGGCGAATCTGGTAATGGTTCTGAATCTGGTAAAGGTTCTGAATCAGGAAACGGTTCTGGTGAATCTGGAAATGGATCCGGTGAATCTGGTAACGAATCAGGAAACGGTTCTGGAGAATCTGGTAACGAATCAGGAAATGGCTCTGGTGAATCAGGAAATGGCTCTGGTGAATCAGGAAACGGTTCTGGTGAATCTGGAAATGGATCCGGTGAATCTGGTAACGAATCTGGTAACCGTTCCTGATGAATCTGGAAATGATTCAGATGAATCTGCAAATGGTTCAGGAAACGCTTCTGATGAATCAGAAACGGTTCTGGTGAATCAGAAAACGGTTCTGGTGAATCTGGTAACGAATCAGGAAACGGTTCTGGTGAATCTGATAACGAATCAGGAAACTGTTCTGGTGAATCTGGTAATGGTTCAGATGAATCTGGAAATGCTGCAGGTGAATCTGGAAATGGATCCGGTGAATCTGGAAATGGATCCGGTGAATCTGGTAATGGTTCCGGTGAATCTGGTAACGAATCTGGTAACGGTTCTGGTGAATCTGGAAATGGATCCGGTGAATCTGGTAACGAATCAGGTAACGGTTCTGGTGAATCTGGAAATGGATCCGGTGAATCTGGTAACGAATCAGGAAACGGTTCTGGAGAATCTGGTAACGAATCAGGAAATGGCTCTGGTGAATCAGGAAATGGCTCTGGTGAATCAGGAAACGGTTCTGGTGAATCTGGTAACGAATCAGGAAACGGTTCTGGAGAATCTGGTAACGAATCAGGAAATGGCTCTGGTGAATCTGGAAATGGATCCGGTGAATCTGGAAATGGTTCTGAATCAGGAAATGGTTCCGGTGAATCTGGTAACGAATCTGGTAACGGTTCTGGTGAATCTGGAAATGGATCCGGTGAATCTGGTAACGAATCAGGAAACGGTTCTGGAGAATCTGGTAACGAATCAGGAAATGGCTCTGGTGAATCAGGAAATGGCTCTGGTGAATCAGGAAACGGTTCTGGTGAATCTGGAAATGGATCCGGTGAATCTGGTAACGAATCTGGTAACGGTTCTGGTGAATCTGGAAATGGTTCAGGTGAATCTGGAAATGGTTCAGGAAACGGTTCTGGTGAATCAGAAAACGGTTCTGGTGAATCAGAAAACGGTTCTGGTGAATCTGGTAACGAATCAGGAAACGGTTCTGGTGAATCTGGTAACGAATCAGGAAACGGTTCTGGTGAATCTGGTAATGGTTCAGGTGAATCTGGAAATGGTTCAGGTGAATCTGGAAATGGATCCGGTGAATCTGGAAATGGATCCGGTGAATCTGGTAATGGTTCCGGTGAATCTGGTAACGAATCTGGTAACGGTTCTGGTGAATCTGGAAATGGATCCGGTGAATCTGGTAACGAATCAGGTAACGGTTCTGGTGAATCTGGTAATGGCTCTGGTGAATCTGGTAACGAATCTGGTAATGGTTCAGGAGAGTCTGGAAATGGTTCAGGAAACGGTTCTGGTGAATCTGGTAATGGATCCGGTGAATCTGGTAACGAATCAGGTAACGGTTCTGGTGAATCTGGAAATGGATCCGGTGAATCTGGTAACGAATCAGGAAACGGTTCCGGTGAATCTGGTAACGAATCAGGTAACGGTTCTGGTGAATCTGGAAATGGCTCTGGTGAATCTGGAAATGGTTCAGGAAACGGTTCTGGTGAATCAGAAAACGGTTCTGGTGAATCTGGAAATGGCTCTGGTGAATCTGGTAACGAATCAGGAAACGGTTCTGGAGAATCTGGTAACGAATCAGGAAACGGTTCTGGTGAATCTGGTAACGAATCAGGAAACGGTTCTGAAGAATCTGGTAATGGTTCTGGTGAATCTGGAAATGGATCAGGTAATGGATCTGGAAATGGTTCTGGTAATGGATCAGGTAATGGATCTGGAAATGGTTCTGGTAATGGATCAGGTAATGGTTCTGGTAATGGCTCTGGAGACGGTTCTGAAAATGGCTCTGGTGAATCTGGAAACGGTTCCGGTAGTGGATCTGGTGAATCTGGAAATGGATCTGGTAATGGATCTGGTAGTGGATCTGGTAGTGGATCTGGTGAATCAGGAAATGGCTCTGGAGACGGTTCTGAAAATGGATCTGGTTCTAACAATGGTTCTGGCAATGGTTCTGTTACACTTGCTGGTGATGGAAGTCAAGCTTCTAATGTCATGTCAATTGATCCATTTACATTAGCAACATCCTTGGTTTCTGGTTCTAGTAATTCTGGTGCTGGAAAACATGATGGTACTCAGGCATTCAAACCTGGCTTTTCAAATGGAACTAATGCAATGGAAGGTGCGTTTGGTATTCCTAGTGCAGCCATTACTCCTGAAGTACCTATCAGTTTCAGTGGTGCTTCATCAACTAAATTGTCATTATCTGCATTTATTACAGTTGTCGTTGCATTCGTTATAACAATTTAAACTTTCGGTTAGTACTAGTTTTACCTTATGCTTTATGTTTTTATTTTTAAATAGTGCTAATATACTCGTCATTTTATTAAATTGATGATTGCCTTTATTACATAGTCTTCTTATATTGTTACCGTTACTATCGTTCACTTCATATATTGTTTTGTAAGCAAATAGTGTTATGGACATTTCTGATACTCAGTTGATGATGAGCAATGTTTATGCTTTCTCTTTTTAAAGGAAATTAGTTTTTAGGAACCAGATTTTTTTACATCGTGTTGTATTTCTTCGTACTTATTCGGTTTCTTTACATACTGGGAGTCTTTAGTATTCTATCACACTCGGATATTTTCCTAATTCGGTAACTTCCGCATGAATAAAACCGAGTCGTCGTTCAATGGACACACCAAAAAAAAAAAAAAAAAGATTAGTCAACTATAAATTCCACTCAAATTCACAAAGACTATTTTCAATCTTTTCTTCTTCTTCTTATTATTATTTTGTTTATTAATTTAGTTTTACTTTTCAAATAATGCCAATTGAACTTAAATATAACAACTTAGGAGATTCTGGGTTAAAAATTGCTCCAGTGATCGTCGGATGCATGACTTATGGTAGTAAGGCTTTTGCTGATTGGGTTATGGATGATGAAGAAGAAATTTTCAAAATTTTAAAACATGCCTATGATTCTGGATTAAGAACATTTGATACTGCTGATGTGTATTCTATGGGTAAATCTGAAGAAATTCTTGGTAAATTTCTTAAGAAATTTGATATCCCAAGAGATAGAGTTGTTATTTTAAGCAAAGTGTTTTTCCCTGTTGATACTAAGACACCTGGGTTTAATTTAGCTGATCGTGAAAAGTTCCCAGCAATAAACTATGTTAATTCTCAAGGGTTGTCAAGAAAGCATATTTTGGATGCAGTTCAAGCTTCTGTTGATAGATTGGGTACTTATATTGATGTAATTCAGATACATAGATTGGATCTCACTACTCCAAAAAAGGAGATAATGAAAGCTTTAAATGATGTTGTTGACCAAGGACTTGCAAGATACATTGGGGCATCCTCAATGAAAGCCATTGAATTTGCTCAATTACAGTTTGTTGCGGAACAAAACGGATGGCATAAGTTTATTAGTATGCAAAATTATCATAATTTGCTTTATCGAGAAGAGGAAAGAGAAATGATTCCTTTTTGTCAAGATAATGTAATTGGAAAAGTTGGAATTATTCCATGGTCTCCAATTGCCAGAGGAGTTTTGGCTAGACCAATTACTGGAACCTCCATTAATTCTAGAGATAAAACTGATAAAACTTTCAAGATGTTGGGTCTTGACGAATTGAACAACGTTGACAAAGAGATTGTGAATAGAGTTGAAAAGGTTTCCAAAGATAATGGTGTCAGTATGGCTGTTGTTGCAACTGCTTGGTCTATTAGTAAAGGGCTTCAATCCAATTGTTGGTCCTTTCTTTCCGTTTGCACGTGTCGATGACATATTTAAATGCTACCACATTGAAGTTGATCCAAGTAGAAATTGATTATTTAGAAGAACCATACGTTCCTAAAGTTCCAATTGTTTAAGGGATTATGGAGACGAGTCTTACAGTGTTATTTTAAGTGTTGGTTGTGTAGTTGAAGAACAAATGATTTTTCACCAAATAATAAACAAGCTCCTAGTGACAACGAGGTAGTTCACACACTACCATTAGAGTCAAAGATCTTTTTAACTTCGTATCTAACAATTTCATATGGTTGAATGATGTCTACAAAATATTAGACTTGGTATACACATAATATTTACATTTATTGTTTCTTTTCTTTATTTACTAATATACATAAATTTAATTAATAGAACCTTACTTAGCAGCAGATCCACGAGCACCAGCACCTTGATTGATCAAGTCCAAACTTTCTTGACTGACTTCGACTTCTGGTAATTGCTTTTTGGCATTAGCACCGGTTGGTTTTGGTAAGAATCCAATTTTGATTAAGTAACTAATATAGATACCAGTTTGTTCCAAGTCAACACCTTTACCTTTACTGACATCTTCACCAGTATATTTGGCATCTTTTGCTAATGATTTTGCAGCATTTGTATCATCCAATTCTGGGGCTTTGGTATCTTGAGGTAAATTATCCAAAACAAAATGCAATAATGGGAACAATGCCGATTCTTTACTTTCTTCAACGACAAATTTTTCTAAAGAAGTTGTCCAAACTGGGTAATCTTCCGGTTTAATATCATATCCATAAGTATTCAAACATCCCAAGTAATCATTGAATTGGATTCTTGGATGTCCTGTAACATGAGCAACAGACAACTCATCATCATTTGGTGGGTTCAAAGCAGTAGCAGTAACAACTCTAGCAACATGATCAACTGGAACCATGTTTACGTTGTTAGTGATATCTGGATATGCACCCAATTCTGCAGATCCTTTCAACATTCTCAACAAGAAATCATCTGTGTTGGAAGCCCCAGTCCTAGAAAAACCAGTAACGTAACCTGGTCTGGTAATACAACCTCTTAAACCTCTTTCACCAGCACGTCTAATAATGTATTCGGCTGACCATTTAGATTGGCCATATCCATTACCCAAACCTTTACTAGAACCTTGTAAATCGTCAGATTCCAAAATACCAGATTTACCTTGAGATAATAATTCATCTGATAAATTAACAAAATAATCGGTATCCAAGGAAGAAGTAGATGAAACAAAAGAAAAGAATTTTGGTTTACCTTCACCAGCCATGTTCAACACATTGATGGTACCAATGACATTTGCATCACGCAATTGAGAATATGGATAGACCCAATGAACAAAAGCACCATTATGAATAATAACATCAATGTTGTTAGTCAAATCTGCCCATTTGGAATCGTCCAATCCAAATTGTTTTTGAGACAAATCACCCAAAACAATTTCAATTTTATTTTCCCATGATGGATCCCAAATACCATATGTAGTACCAGTTTGACGCAATCTTTGTAAACCAGCTTCTTTGGAAGAAGCTCTAACATGCGCATAAACTTTGGTGTCCAAGCCTTTACGAGCAGTCAACAAGTCACGGATAATGAAAGAACCCAAGAATCCAGTAGCACCAGTCACAAATACATTAACGGAACTTTCTGGAATTTCTTTTAATGACGGATATGAAGATAAAAGAGCCGTCTTGGACAATTCAACAGCATCTTCAGCATAATTTAATTCTCTCTCCTTGTTGGCACCTTCATTTTCTTGTTCTTTAACAGTTTTACCTTCATCTGCTAATTGGAAGTCTTGACCTTTGATGACTTTTTCAACTTCTTTAGCAAATTGTTCAACCGTTGGGTTTTTGAAGATTACACCCAATGGGACTTCAACATTTAATTTCTTTCTCAATTCAAAAATCATTCTAGTTCCCAAAATAGAATGACCACCCAAATCAAAGAATGAATCTTGTTTTGAAATGGTAGCTGGACGGTTTGGTAAAACATCGAACCACAAATCTCTAATTTGTTCTTCAATTTTAGTCAAGTTTTCTTCTTCGATATCTTGGGAGTCTTTACCACCGACACTTAATTTTGAAACAGCAGCTAATTGAGCAGTATCTGGGAATGGTAATTTTGGCTTGTCAACTTTACCATTTGGATTTAATGGCAATTTAACTAATGGAACAATGATAGTTGGAATTGCATAGGAAGCTAATTTCTTTTTCAAGTAAGCTCTAATATCTTTAATCAACTCTCTGTAAGCAACCAAACCTTCAACAATAGGATCATTGACTTCTTCAGCAGAATCATCAATTTCCGACTTGAAGTTTTTCAATTCTGGAGAATCTTTTGGAACAATATAAGAAATTAAAGTTGGTTCTTCGTTCTTATCTCTTCTAACCAAAGTAACGTTCTCTCTAACTAATGGGTGTTGAGATAAATGGGTATCAATTTCACCTAACTCAATTCTAAAGCCTCTAATTTTGACTTGATCATCGGCTCTACCACAACATTCAACATTACCATCAGGCAAATAACGACCCAAATCACCAGATCTGTACATTCTATCTCTTGGTCCCAACCAACCGTGTTCTCTCCAAGTTTCGCTACTTTTAGCATTGACTTTGTCTTGCTTAATCCATTCTTCTGGATCAACATACCAATTAGTGATAAATTTGGCAGCATTCATGTCTGGTAACCCACGGTAACCTTCAGCCAAACCAGCAGCTCTGACGTAAATTTCCCCAACTTCACCGACACCACAAGTTTGGGAGCGATCATTTCTATTCACAACTAATAATTGAACGTTTTGCATACCAGTACCTGCAGGCATAACATCTTTCAAATTCTTCAAGTAAGTTGGATCTTCTTTACGACTCTTGATTTCAAAGTAAGAAACAGATCTTTGGGTTTCAGTTGTACCATACATATTAACAATGAAGACATTTTCAGCTAAACTTTGCAATCTCAAACAATCTCTCTTGGTTAAAATATCACCAACAAAGAAAGCATGATGCAAACTTGGAATTGGGGTGGTAGCTTGTGCACTTAATAATTGACCCATAGCTGGAGTTAAATGGGTAACAGTGGCCCCATAATTGCTCATCCAGTCAGCTAATTTACCTGGAGTACCGATATCGTCCGCAGTTGGAACCAATAATTGGGCACCCAAGAATAACGGAGTAAACATATCTCTTTGAATTGGATCATGAGCAATACCAGATAACATGGTAAATTTATCATTTTCTGATAAGCCAAATCTTTTAGCCATCCATGGAAAATAGTAAGCTAATGAGTAATGACGACCTAAAACACCTTTTGGAATACCCTCAGAACCAGAGGTGAAAGATAAAGTAGGATTAGAATCAGGTCCAACTATAACCCCGGTTGGTTGATCTTTGAAACTTTCGTAGCTGGCTAAACAGTCTTCTGATTTATTCTCAAGATTACCACCAACTAATTTACCATCGTCTTCAATTTTCAATTGTGGGATTGTAGTAATCACATCCAATTCGTTATTAATGTAGTCAACTACCAATTGATCCAAAGTACCAGCTTTTTCCAAACCAATCAATCCTCTTGGTTTGAGCAACAGAAAGGTAAATATTCTGTCTAGCTGGTGGATAGGCT